>NC_028644.1:33793810-33837960 GCF_001406875.1 Solanum pennellii
TTATCATATAATTCATTATGATAAAAGTAACCCATTATTTATTTCAAGGTTATCTCCTTTAACCCCCAAGTAAATAAATTATTAAACTTACCCCACTAATTTCATAAAGTTTGTCATGAATAGTCCAAAACACCCCTTTAAAACCTTTAGCAGAAATCCGACCCAGTTGGGGTTACGCAACCTGTGACGGTCCGTCGTGTCTATGACGGTCCGTCACAAAGTTCAGAGAGTTAAATTCAGGAAAGGGTTTGTGACGGTCCGTCGTACCTACGACGGTCCGTCCTGCAGTTCCGTCGTGAAGTTCAGAGAGTCGATCTCAGTACCCAGATTTCAGAGTTGAAGTGTTTTGGAACGAAGACCCTCGACGGTCCGTCGTGACCATGACGGTCCGTCGCCTGATCCGTCGACCCAGTCAGTTATTTTCAAAATAATTTTTACTGCTCGAACCTACTAAACAGGTTGTTACAGCTGGTAAATCTAAATTTTTTTAATTCTTAGAATTTTTTTAATTTGAAAAAAGTAGAAATATAATGTAATTAGCTCTTAAAACTATGAAAATTTATGTTATTTTAACTTTAATTTATGTGACATATTTTTCTTTGTAGTCAATTTCAAAAAATGATGTATTAATATGTTTAATAACATTTTGACATTAAAATATATATTTTATTCTTAGTAAGAAGATTTATAGTCATTGAACATCTATGGTTTATTCTAGACCAAGAGTTTTAAAAGTATTTTTTTAAAAACTTCATTTTAAGTCAAATGAACATTATATAAATCGAAATGGAGTAATACTACAAACTTCTGTTATTTTTTTTTAAAAACTATTTTGCCGTTTAGAAAAAGTTAAAATGAAAATGCTAAACCTTTTTCATAATTTTGTTTTAATCAATATCTAGTCGATAATAACCAAAAACTTAATATAAATAAGGTAATAAAGTAACTTAATTCTGAATTTCACGTATTGATATTAATTGAGAAAATATTTATTTATAAATTGTAAATCATTCATAATCTAACATTTAAAATGCTTCTTACTCTCGACGAATGACACTAATTTATCATAATTCAAGATTGTAAGAAGTAGAAATCATGAATAAAAAGTGCAACCCATTATTATATGAAGGTCAATCCATAGTTTATCCATTATCGAAGTTTCCTAAGTATATGATATATAATTCTATGACAAATTAATTTTTGATCCCATATATTTATAATGTTTCAAAATTTATCCCGTTAATTGATTATGTATTTTCTTAAACTACAATTATGCGGTCATTATTTATCAATTCTTACATTATCAACTCTATATTCTTTTTTTAAGTCTCTTTAGAATTGTGCTATTTTTGTTTTCTTATTTAATTCACAATTTTAAATATAAAATAAATATTATGTTAGACATAAAATAGGTAAAATAAAACTATGTGAATACCAATGTTTAAAAAATATTATATATCACTAAAAAGGAAATTACAAACATGGAATTAAGATAAAATAAATAGTATTTTGGAGATAAAATTGGTCAAATAAAAATATATGAATACTTATGTTTAAAAAATATTATATATAAAAAGGAAATTACATACATTGAAGATTGTAGGATTATACTGAATATGTTGTACTAGTAATAAATATAGATGAACGATTTGAATTGTCAATAGTATAAACGAAGAAATATTTTTCAAATTATTATTATAATTAAACAAGTACAAAATTTATTTTTAAAAATAAAATAAAATGAGTTTATGGGCCACACATGAAACAAAATATTTTGTACAAATTTATTTTTAAAAATAAAATAAAATGAGTTTATGGGCCACACATGAAACAAAACTTTTTGTGACTCTTGAAAAAGAAAATTGGATTCTTCTAGAAAACTATTTTGACAATTAATTATACAATTATAAATTTAGAACTTTGACCATAATAATGTTTAAAATTACAAAATTGTCATTGGTCGTCCTCATCATGACTCTTCTATAATATAATAAATACTAGTTACAACACATCTCTATCTTATTTCTTTTGTTTCAATCTTACACAATCGATTGATTTTTCATTTAGTTAATGATAATTTATAATGTTTTTATGTAATTTCAAAAATATATGTTACTGTCTTTAAAATTGTTAATTATTATACCTTATAATACTTTTATGTCGTTTTAAAATGAGAAAAAACATAAAGTCGTCCTTAAAGTTGTCCCAAATTTTCAAAAGAATATCTTAACTTTGTAGGTGTCCTATTACCCTATTGAACAACTTCAAAATAATATGTATACCCATTTACACCCAATACAAATTATACAGAAATATTTGTAAGTCACATACTAATAGTCATTTGCCATGTGTTAAAAGTAATTTTAAATTATTTTTATTTTAATTCTTTGTTTTTCTTTTTCTTTGTTTCTCTTTCTCTTTCTTCTTCACCTTAACTTCTGATCGGTTCCGTTCCCTTCTTCATCGGTGTAACAGTCGTCAATCCCGTTGTGGCAGCTTGAAACATTTGGACCCTCTAAACCTATCTCGTAGTTACTCCATTATCGATTTGTACAAGAGATTTTGCCTTCTTGAAAAATTTTGTTTCATGTTCTTCGTTGGTGCCACTTGATATGGGCTTTTGCCAACTTCTTTACACTTTGAGTCCCTTTAGCATGCAAAACTTACTTTTGCCTACTTGCTACCATCAATTAATTTATTTATAAAAATTAACACCATCAAATAATCAAAATCTAAATACTCAAAATATCACCAAATAAAATTTGAAATTTAAATCACCAACTTCTTCAACTCCTTATTCCCAAATCAAGTTTTCCATAGCTTCACTCCTCCCAAATACCAATTTTAATTTGTAGGAGAAAAATAAATTACTGAACTAATTTGTTTTTCAAAGGAAAAAAAAAGAAAAATGAGGATGAACACAATAACATTAGTTTTAAAAAAACAACGACTAAAAAGATAAAAGAAAAAAATATGAAAAAAATGAAGGAAGACATGGATTCCCCAAGAAATATGGGTAAGCTAATTATGGTAGGGAAGATGCGAAAAAGATTTGAAAAAAAATCATTCCTAATAATTGTTTTTAAAAAAAAATGATACATGAGTTTTTATGTGTTTTTTCTCTCTTCAAAATAAGTCAAATTGGGAGTGCCACATGACAATTTTACGTTGATCCTTCATACATTCGTATTTCGTGACAACACGAGTGGTGTTAAAATTAGTCAAAAAGGTATATTTACTGTGAATTTAGATGGTTTCATGAGGTAATAAGACACCCATTGATGTGTCTTTTTGAAAATTCGGACAACTTTAAAGTGACTATATGTCTTTTCTCTTTAAAAATAATGTATGTTACTTACTTTATTTCAATTCAAAATTTTATATGTTTTTTAAAATTGGGATGGGGGATTTTTTTTAATTGGGAAAACGGGAAGGGAAGGGAAATTGGGAGGGGATTAGAATATAGGGCATCAATCCCTCATCAACAAGGTGAGACTTCAAGTAGCCAACTAACTAAACTACTAAGATTCTCCTTTTAAATTGTTAATTATTTTGATTAATAGTATTTTTACATAAATTTTAATTAATGTAGGTTACTTCTATTATTTCAATTTATGTGGCACTGATAAAATTTTGAGAACCATTTAATATTTTATGTCTTTTAAATTTTTAAGTTGATAATTATTATGACTTACAATAATTTTTATATCATTTAAATAATGATATCATATCATATTTTTATTTTATTAAACTAAAAGTGAAAAGCTCCAAACTTCAAAGTTGAATTATAATTTTTCCCTATGTTAAATTAAAATCCAATTAAATAACATATTTAATTTAAAAGTCATATTTTATTTATTTAATGTAGAACTAAAAGTCCAACCCTTTAATTTTTTAGTTAATTATATCATCTAAATTTCCTAAGTTTTAATTAATTAATTCAAATTTTCTTCACCTATAAAAAAACTTTTCTTTCTTACTCCAAAAAGCCCGAAGAAATTGAAGAGTTGCAATAAACTCAATATATACTATAAGTCAAATTAGTTTAGATAGTGAAAAGTCTATATGGTGATACTCCAATATGAGCACATAAAAACCTAAGAAAATATTACATAAATTCTATGAATTATATGATTATGTCATTCTTTTTTCCACTATTTTTAGTTAGCTCCTAGAATACTATCCCCCCATTCCTCCTTAAATTGCTATTTCTCTTATTTTGTTTTAAAAAATTAGTTAAATATGTCCTTCAGGCTATTGGATATTTAACCATTCTTTATATTCTTAAATCTGCGAAACTAATATGTGTGTGTGTGTGTGTGTGTGTGTATATATATATANGGACGTAATCTCTCGTGCTTAAGACACGAGAGTTGAAAGGTATATCCATAAGATAATTTTTCTTAGTGTCTACTTGGTTTGGGACGATACTTACAAGGGCAAAGGGAAGTGTAGTATATGTTTTGATTTAAAAAATGTTCATACACTACATATACCTTTTAAATAATTCACATATATTATTTAACTCAAAAATATATCTATATTTATATTCTATATAACCTTAAAAGCATGAATTCCTAACTTGATTGTTAAATTACTATAACATCCCAACTTAGGATGTGACTTTTTTAATGATTTGTGACTTTTTCAATAAGTTGTGACTTCCCGGAAAAGTCACTTTTTAGATAAGTTATGACTTTTTCGATAAGTTGTGACTTTTTTCAAAGGGTTTTGGCGAGTTGTGACTTTTCTAAAGAGTTGTGACTTTTCCAAATGATTATGACTTCTCGAAAGGTCATGACTTTTCAGATTAGACACAAAAAAGTGCTTGTTCATACTACCCTTTGTTGACTATAAATAGAGGGACTTCCTCTCATTTTTCAATCACAATTTTTTTAATCTCTTACTCTTCTTCATGCATTTAATTTTTTTTTTGTGATTTATTGTCATTGAGTGAGTTCGAATTTGTATCAACTGGGATCCATCGTTATAGAAAAGCCAACGCGGAAAATGATTGGACCGAAATGTTTTTCGTAGTAACTTAAAATTTCCCAATCTAGTCCAGTTTTGAACAAAATCGAAGTCTGTGAAGTCTAGGGAAATCTGGTAGTAGTTGGGTGATATAGATATAAATTTTATCACATGAATTTATAGATAAGACCTTAAGAAACCCGTACGACTTTATAAAATTGAATTCGGGTGAGTAGAACTCCTGGAATTGATCTTGGCGTGAACATGTAGTTTTTGAGTGTCGTCGGTTGAAAGTGTGTTGTGAAATGGGGTCTTGGAATTATTAAAATAACTTACTATTCCATGCAATCCATTGAGGTGGGATTTTTGCCGCAAGGGCAGGGCCACTGCAGTAGGGTGAGTGCCACTATGGCGGGGCAGACACGACTAAAAGTTGGAAATAAGCCCCAAAAATGTTTTATTGTGTAATTTTCAAACTTGAGAGCTAAGTAACGAACTCAGGAATCTTTTTGTCAGTTTTTCACCATTGTTGAGGGGAAGGGTAAGACTTTAACTCTGCGTATACGTTTTCCGATTCATAGAACGTAATCTAATGGGTAATTATTGATGGGGAAGGGTTTTGATATGGAAATATGGTGCAAAAAGCCTTAATCTGGGTATGTGGATTAGGAGTATGATATAGGGTTAATAGAATTGTTAGTAATTTGGGTAATTAGTTATTATTTATTGATTCACATGTTATATTGATCTTTGTAGACCAAGAACAAGCGGAATGAATCCTCAAAGGAAAGAATCAAGTTTCTTAAGGGTCTCAAGCCTGTTTCGATGTAGGTGATGATAGTGATTTCATGATTGTGTGATATGTATTTGTTCTTGCTTCATTATAATACGTGTAGGTATGCAGATATTTGATTGTCGATCAAACTTGAGATAGATGAATGATGAATGCCATGAACCATGACTTGATTGTATGATCTTTATAATATACTTGTGCTTGTGATTGTAGCTTGTCGAATGAATCAAGTGTTGCGTTCTGACACACTAGCTTGGATCGGTTTCCATATTTAGGCATAAATATGGGATCGATTACCACATTTTGACATAAAGAGTGGATCAGGTACCACGTTCTGGTATGGTAATAGTTTGACTTTGGATTCCATGAGAGGACCAATGAGTTGATGTAATTGTGAATCTTGAGAAGTGTGACATTGTACGTTGCTTCGTAAAAAATGATTATGTTGTATATGTTTAGTGTATGTATCTTATTATTATGTTGTATGACTTATATACGTTTTACTTATGGGATAGCTGCGTGATCCTACTGTACACTGTGGTTGTGTACTGATACTGCACTTGCTCTTTCTTTGTTGAGTACAGCGCATCTTCATGGATCTATTGACAGTACTTGCTTAGAAGATTAGTGATCCTTCGAATTCAAGAGTGAGCTAGTTCTTCAAGGCTTCTATGACTTCTGTTTTTGTCTATGTCCACATTTCAGACTTAGATTTTCTAGTTAGTTATTAGTACATTAGTTTGGGGTTGTAACTCTTCTTATTTAGACTTATGGTTGAACTTTAGATGGTTTAGTACAGTGACTTTGAGGTTCTAAGTATATCTTCTGCATTCATTTAATTGTTAGGATTTTGTTTGGAGTTTATGGGAACTCCCTATTTCCTTTTCTTAGCATTCAACTTACTTCTGTAACTTAAATGCCTTAGTATTTTGATTGAGTTGGTTAACTAATTAGTATAAATGGTTCACGCACCAAAGGGTTGTTGTGGGTTCCAATCACGATGTCGGGGTCGTGACAAAATTAGTATAAAAGCCTTGTTGATCTCGATGTACCAAATGAGTCTAGTAGAGTCTTGCGAAATGGTAAAGAGATGTCCCTCTTTTTCTTCGAGAGGCTATAAGACTTTAGGAAATCTCTCAATTTTCTCTTGTCTCCTTTCATGCTATAACTTGATCGAATTGATATATGCCAATTCGAATTGGTATCTAACTTGCTTCACTCTTCTGTGCGTAAATGGTTAACACTAGATTCAATGGCGTCAAGCCCAAAGTTCCCGTCAATGCTCCAGCTGAGGAATCCATAGCGAGAGGTCGCGATCGAGGTGGGGTTAGAGGAAGATCTAGGGGTAGAGGACGTGGAAAAATAGCACCTATTAGGAATATAGCTCCCGTTGAAAATGCTCCCAGAAATGAGAACCCCCTACGCATCATGAAGATGTAGAAGAGAATGTGGAGGTTGAGAATGAAGAGAATATAGGACAAGAGGAAGAGGTACATGCCGAGACTACAAATTTCCCCCCATTAGACCCAGTGTTAGCTCAATAAATCACGTCATTCTTGAAAGGATCGATTTGTCACGACCAGGGAGCACCTCCTAGAAGTAACATGGCGTACTTGATCTCTCAGAGGTCTTATACAAGCCCATAGTTATCATTCATCGCATCGACATAGTAAAGTTTTAAATTTTCCGCTAAATTTACTCAAAAACTTTGGAGTACATTAGGGACACGACCCTTAAGACATAATACAAACTATACAATATTTAATAGACTTTACAATAAGTACACATTAGGACATCCTTGGACTTAAGGATTCCTTTTCTTGATCTTGGGAATCTCCTATCAAGCTCTTCATCATTCAAGACATCCTTTAAGCATCCATAATCTACACTTTGTGTAAAAAGTAGAGAATAATGGGATTAGCACAAGAATGTACAAATATGACAACCATGCAAAAACATTTTTTTAAAAAGGGACATTTTCTTTGAAATCATACTTCATGCCATTTTGAGTAAATCATCATAAAACCTTTATCAATAACATATACATCATTTTCATACTTCATAGAAACACAATCAAAGGCAAACATCATATAAAAGCACATTGCATTATAGAAGTATAATATCACATAGACATAGTTAGGTCAAGACCTTCATCATATAGTCAACAAGATCAAAATCATGCATAAGACTTATATCATGCACATATTCAAAACAAGTAGACAAGTACTACAATGTCATGCATAAGGAACACATACATAGTGATATGCATTAGAACACCTTCCTAGAACTTCTTAAGGAGCTACTTGTGCAATGTCTAGATGGGTTGATTACTTCCACCTATCCTAAGTAACCTCCCTTAAGTCATTCTATTTAGCATCCTAGTCATTAACTTCTGTCCATTTTACTTTAGGGAAACTATAGCCTTAATTGAAATAGACCATGTGATGCTAAACATGGAATCCGGTGTCATAGAACCCCACAATTAAAGGAGGTGGTCTACTGGCCAAAGTAGAACCAAATGTGACATAGCTTTCTAGGTGGATCCACTAGCTAGTATCCAATGGTGGAAACATAGTTATGGAACTTGGAGGTACATGTGAAAACCCTCTTTATGCCAAGATTAGGCATTGTAGTTATTCACTTATGTAAACCCTATTTATGACCATTGAGGCATTGTGGTTATACACCTCATGAGATTCATGGTGACCTACCTTCCTACCATGGGAAGGGACACACACTCATATTCAAGTTCACTCGGTGCTAAGCTAAGTTCCCTTCATTGAAAACCTTTACTGTATTTTTACTTTATAAATCATAGGTTTAGGAGAGTCATACCCTCATATGCTTAACTCATAGGTCATATATGAAAGTTAATCAACCTAAATCATGTAAAGAGTCCAGTCACATGAACATAGCATATGTAAAGCATCATCTAGTTTAGAGTACACATGAATACACCATTCAAGCCCCCTCTCTTTACCAGATCTTCATACATGTATGTGTATACATATATGTGAGCAAACCTTTCATATAACACATTAAGTCACACAAGTTCATACATACATATTCATACATATATAAACCAAAACTAGAACTATCCTGTCAAGGTACACATGTGCAATGCATAGGCAAAGTCCCATACCCTTGCCCATACTAGTACACCTAATAAGTCATTCTAGTAAGAAATACATAACACACTTCACATACATATACTTTACATGCATAGTAGTTGACATTAGTGAATATGAGAACAACCTTTCATTTAGACACCATGACCTATACTACTTGTAATATGCATGTAAGTGAGAGTGTGTGTACATTGGTAAACATGATCACATAATGTCTATCAATTACTCCTTGAGGCAGTTACCCTCTTATACCACATTATACTTCCAAGAACATACCACACAACACATAATAGCATAGGAGGCAAGACAATATAAACATTATAACTAAGACTCCTAACTTTAGCTATTTACACTTTCATATAAGGGGTACATGGGTAGAGTCTACTAACCATTTTAACACATCAATGGCAGCACCTATACAATACCCTAACATGAATATACGCATGCTCATACAATAGCCACACAACCTAGATAACAACTAAATAGGAAGATAGGCACAATTACATTATCAGGCGATCATCTAAATCTCTATATCATATATTCATCAATTTGCCTTCAAGGCCATGGTCAAAACATATATAATGACAATAAATTAAACACCGCCACCATAAGTAGACCATACCACACAATGCCATACAAGACTTCATCAACATTACTATAAAAAAATAGAGAAGTAGAAGAGTAGAGGGAATAAGCATTCTTACCAATTTCGCACCCTTTGATCATCATTGATAAATACACCTTATTCATCAGTAAAGCACATATATGGAATTATATAAATTCACTTTAAACATATGAGAAACCATGTACAAGTCGCTACAATACTATAACATAATACAACACATCAACATACTAGGAAAGTAGAATAACATAGATCATTAGCTAATTTCCCTTGCATTGATTTAGATCATATTTCATACATATTATGAGTCTAAGGCAGTATATAAACCTGCATTTAACCATATTGAAATCATAATTTCATACTTCCAAGATTAAGGTTACAACATAGACATTTAGGCTTATCGATTTGCTAGAGTATAAGAGACTTTACCAATACTATGAACTCTCTAAGACTTTGATCATCATTCATATTTTATCAACAATACACTCATTAGGCAGTAGATAATTTGATAAGAATCAAGACGAAATCATGCTTCATCTAATCACAATTCGAGATCCATCACACACTTAGCTTTTTGACTTCATAGCCTAAAGGAATCTGGATCAATTCATGCAAGACTTTCTTAGATTGTTCATTAAGGATTTATACCTAAAAAATTCATCAATTATATCACCCTAAAGCAGTATCTACAGCAGTTCATACATAATCAAAACTCTACACAACCGATATCACAATCGACTTCAAGGCAACGAGTAGAAACATAGGCTTTTGATGTTCAAATGTTCATACATTGATCCTCATAGATAATTAAACATTAATTCAACATAAATTAATGTAAATAACAGCATATACAATCACGTAAACATAATAGAATCATAATTCAATCGATAACAAATCAAGATCATAAGGCCCATGCAAGGCTAAATCGTTTTGGTGATGGAGCATGGGTTCATCATGCAATTGGATTGAAAACCACTTCCAAATTAGTATAAAATCATAAATACATTCATATTATGCCTTTGAAATTATTTTAAGAAAGAACCCATGGCAGATTGAAGAAGAAAATGTTTGATCATTTATTTCTCTTTTGAAATCCTTGAGAATGTCTCTCTAGATGAAAAGATAACTAGAGATGAAGATCACCATACCTTTGTCTAGTTGAAAACCTCTTAAACTTGAAGATTCATCCATATAGAACCCATCTTGAATCCTATCTTAAGCTTCACCAACAATGGTGGTTTCTAGAGAGAGTATTTTTGGAGGGAAAAACTTAAAACATGTGAGTTGATTTTAGAATGGGTTGATCACGTTTTTGATGATTTATATACACCTAAAATTACTTAAATAAACCCACAATAATCATTTTAGTAAGTGGGGTGAATTTTCCATTCACCCCTTTAATAAATAGATATTAGGCTGCACATTACAGTGCACCATCCACGAATGCACCTACGGGGCGTCGTCCTTGCAACGGACAGTTCCTAGGGATCCGTCGTTGCTACGAATGCAACATCAACGAGACCTTCTCGACGGGCCGTTGGTGGACCAACGATCCGTCGTTGGGTCCGTCAATGGACACTTCCCAGGCAATGTCTTAGGCAGCTTTGGGTCCTTCTTTTGGGGCCTCTTATGGGGCCCTTTAGAAGTCGTACCCGGGCGTTTCCAACGTGATTACACACCTTAAAAATGTTATATACCTTTCACATAAATTTCATCCAAAACAAGCACCTACAAGACGTCCAAACATCCTTGCCAACATGACATACGATGAACATCTTGGGGGCTATCTTTCGAACGCCTTGGACGTTCTTGGGCTTTTGACCTCCAAACTTCACTGAAATTCATATTTAAACATTAAATATCATTTTAAACCATTTTATAACTTATTAGACTCATTTCATACAAATTTAAGCATGTATAGACACATGAGGCACATAAGCGACTAGTCGTCGAACGTCTTGGTCGTCCCTTGATGTTTGATTTCCAAATCACTTCAAGCTTTGAAAAATGTCTCTAAACCATATAATAAGACATTTTAGATCCTTATAACATCGTTAAACACCCATAAACACATAGAACCACATATTAGGCATCTAGGTGACTTAGTCATCGAACATCTTAATCGTCCCGTAACGTTCCACTTCCAATACCTCTAATAATTTAGCTACTGCCTATATACTATATTTTAAGCATATTAAGGAAATTATAACTTTAAGAAAAACATGTTAGGAGCTAGACACCTTATCTCATTTTCGGGGTCTTACACGGTCGGTCCTGGAGTGCTTCCCTCTATTCAAGTAACTTAGGCTCCCATCCACCCATATTGCTAACACTATCCCCAAGGCAGGTGGAACGGGAGGTACTGATGATTTTTACGTCCTTTTTTTGGTCCTATTATGACTGGTAATGTTGACTAAGTTTTTAAACCTAAAGCCTTATGTATTTCTTATTTTCGAGAGTGACGATGCTTATGAGTTTAATTAGATTGCTATGAGAGTCTTCATAAGTTGGGATTTGGAGAGATTATGTGGAGTGTAGATCTTCAACTTTAACTCGAATCTCTTGGACTCAGTTCCATGCTCTGTTCATAGAAAAGTATGTGCCTCGGACTTTGAGGGATCACAATAAAGATGAGTTATTGGCTTTGGAGCAAGGTGGTATGAGTATGAATACTTATGAGGCTAATTTCCATGCTTTGTATAGGTATGCAACTCAATTGGTGACTACTGAGGAAGAAATAATTCGTTTATTTATTAAGAGACTAACTTCTGAGTGGAAAGTATTATCCATTCGTATGACCTCTGCAGGGAAAAACTTTAATGAGGTAACATACTTTGCATGTGCTATGATTTATGATATACTTGATGCCCCCATCCATGTCTCTACCGTAGTTGGAAATTCTTTCATAGTCACCCATGTCTATCATGCTTGTTCTATTTTGTTTATGGGTTATCAAACTTGGGTTGATTTGGTGATTTTGGATATGAATGACTTTGATATATTCTTAGGCTTGACTTGGTTGTCCCCCTATTATGCGGTGCTTAATTGCAATACTAAGTTTGAAACTCTGAAAATTCTGGGAAGGAAAATATTAGAGTGGGAAGGGGTTTACAAGCCTACGCATGTTAAGGTCATATCATCCACTCAATCTAGAAAGCTGGCAAGGTAGGGTTGTTTGGCTTATTTGTCTCATATTTAGAATGTTGACGTTAAGTCCCCATCTATTAACTCTGTTCCTGTGGTGTTAGAATTTAGAGAAATGTTTCCTACTGATTTTCATGGTATGGCTCCGGATACAGATATAGATTTCTGCATCAATTTGGAATCTGGTACTCGTTCTATTACTATTCCTCCATATCGCATGGACCCAACATGATCAAGAGATCTTAAGACTAAAATCCAAGAGATTCTTAATAAATGATTTATTCGTCCTAATTCTTCCCCGTGGGGTGACCCAGTTTTTTTTTTGACAATGCTCTAATTTTTTGGTTAAGAAAAAGGATGGTAATATGAGAATGTGTAGAGATTATCATCAATTGAATAGGTTCACCATTCGAAACAAGTACCCATTACCTCAAATAGATGATCCTTTCATCCATTACAAGGTGCCTAAGTCTTCTGTAAAATTGATCTAAGTTCTGGTTACCATAAATTTGAAATTAGGCCCGAGGATGTACCCAAACAATGTTTAAAACCCTCTATGGGCACTACGAGTTTCTAGTTATGCCATTTGGGTTGACTAATGCACCCACAACTTTTATGAATTTAATAAATGGGGTGTTCAAGCCATTTCTTGATTTTTTCTTCATAGTCTTTATTGATGATATTTTGGTCTATTCGAAAAGTAAAGAAGAGCATACTGACCATCTTCGTATTATTCTAGGTTTTCTTGGGAAACAAAGGTTTTATGCTAAAATTTCTAACTGTGGATTTCGGTTTACTTTCGTTGGAAATTTCGTAAATGTAGTTTCAAAGAAAGGAGTAATGGTAGATCCTCAAAAGATTGGGACGGTTAAGAATTGGGTTCGGCCTAGCTCGGTGATGGAAATTAGGTGTAATGTGGGGCTCGCCAACTATTATCATTTATTTGTGATGAACTTTGCTTCTATTTCTACTAACTTGAAAAGTTTGACCTAAAAAGAGATACCATTTGAATGGACTAAAAAATGTGAGAAGAGCTTCCAAAAGGTCAAGACTCTTTTGACCACCACAACTATTTTAATATTATCAGTAGAAGCTAAAAATTTTATTGTATATTTTGATGATTTATATTCTGGTTTGGGTTTTGTGTTGATGCAGGGTTAAAATGTTATAGCTTATGCATCTCTACAATTAAAGGTGGATGAGAGAAATTACCCAACACATGATTTGGAGTTGGTAGCGGTAGTGTTTGCTCTTAAGATCTGACAACATTACCTCTATGGTGTTAGTTGTGAAGTGTTTACTGATCATCGTAGTTTGCAGCATGTGTTCACTCAAAAGATTTGAAATTGAGACAACAAAGGTTGATGGAGTTACTTAAAAATTTTGATGTCATCATTCAATACCATCCAGTTAAGGCTAATATAGTGGTAGACGCTTTGTGTTGAACAGTGATGAGTGTGGGTAGTTTAGCTTGCTTGAGTGTAGCTAAGCAACCTTTGTCTAGGGAAATTTGGACGTTGGAGTCTAAATTCACGCAATTGGGCATCTTAGAAAAAAATAGGGTGTTAGATAACATTGAAGTTTGGGCCACGTTTATTGAAGAGATCAAGGCGAAGCAAATTGAGGATGAAAATTTGAATGAACTTAAGAAGAAGACTGCAGTTTGTAAGGAACAAGAGACCAATCTTGATGCGGAAGGTGTACTCAATTTTAAATGAAGCATTTATTTTCCTTGAGTCGATGACTTAATCCAAAATTTGTTGAGAAATCCCATGGTTTCGCAATATTCTATTCATCCGGGTGTGACCAAGATGTATAGAGATTTGGAGTGAATTTATTGGTGTCCGAGTATGAAGAAGGACATAGCTGTCACGCCTTGAGCCTACACCCTGGGAGGAACTGACACTCGAAGACCATTGCTGGACCCAAGCGAACCATTGACCTGACTTTCTTATCTCAGCGGAAGAGTTAAACACAAGAGAAATAACTCAAGGAAAATACCTTTAAAGTATTAACTTAGACAAATCGGCAACTTAAGTCTTAAACATATACAACTGAAATGAATAAGACAAAAATTAATACTATCAGTCTATGAAGCCTCTAAAATAAAGATGGATGTTGGTACAAGACACAGGGTGTAAACGGTACGCCAGATGCTGATCCTAGTTACCTGCGTCTGCGTCATGATACAATACATGCCAACAGACATCAGTACATTGAATGTACAAGTATGCGAGTTGGAACAAAAAAACAATTGAAGCTTGAAGAGAGTAATAAGGAATACTTACCTTGGCTTTTCTTAGCTCATGAATAACATACTCAATATAACTAACTCATTTCAATATAAAGCAGTTTAAAAGCAAGAGCAATATAAAGAAAAACTGGTTGAAAACATGCTATAAACTTTGAATGTATACAAGGATACAATTAACTATGATATGTATGTAAAAGTACATTAAAATGATGTATATTTAAATACATTTTAACTTCTGTGGGTGTTTCTCTAGCCGATAACCTTCACTTAAGAGCTATAGTGATGATACAATGATCTACCTCACTCTACCAACTCATCCTTTACCCAACCAATGTTATAAGACCTGAACTGCCTAATGGATCACTAGTCTACTGTGAAAAGGGTTCATCTAAAAAGTATGACCCTTTTTTACCCATGGTGGCTACATGATTTTATAGAGGTGTGAGTTATCTTAACTCATGCTCGTCCCCAATTCGATGCTCAGTACTACTCCCAAAATATATTGGCTTTTATGTTTTCAAAACATAATTCTTTTGTGATCTGAGATTAGTGATCAAAACTTAGCTCAAATTCTATCTTAGAAATCTTTGTTTCCTGCTTGCTTCATTTTGTAAAGCTATTACTCTTTTTTAAAAACTAACCCAAAGACTCCTTGGAAATCTCTGTTTCTGTTCTAATTTAAATGTGAAAACATTTTAAATCTATTTGAGAATACTTAGTCCCCATATAATTTTAAAGAATTGAACTTTAATTTTACTCTTTACTCTTTACTTAGCTTGAAACTCGAGTCTTAAAACAAACTTAAAATATTGTTAAAGACCCTCAAGAACTCTTAAGAACTTTGCGTGACTTGCTTCTTAACTTCTAGTCTTGACCCCTAATTTCTTTGACTTTGATCTTAACTTTCATTGAATTGGATTATGAATTTAAGGTTCCTGATCTCATGTTTATGGATGATTTCATGATGTTTATGTACCTTAGAGTGTTCGAAACAACTAACAAACATGGGTACGTCACTTAGGAACTAGTATGAAAAGGTGGGGAAGAATGGGGAGAACTGGCGTCCTTGGCACTTTGAGAGGCGCGGGGAGCCAGCCCTCAAACTTCATAGATGTTTTTGTGTCGTACTGGCTGGCGTGACGCGCTAGAGGCCATAGTGTAGAAGAACTTTTGTGGCGCTCTGGCAGGCGCAATGCCCTAAGCCTCGCCCATAAAACTTCCGACTTTTATCCTTCATTTTTTTTAATCTCTAAACCCTCTAAAATTCCATTGTTATTTCCCCAAACACATAGTATCATTAGTACCCTCAATACTTAATAGATTTGACTTGAAAAACTACCCAAAAACACGAATCAAATCAATTCTAGGCATGCAACAACTCAACCAACAAGAATTCAACAATGTTCTTCAAGAACTTCACTTTTTATCATTCAACCAACTTAAAATCGCTGAATTTAAACAATTTGGCGTGTAGGTGAACTAACCTAACACGAAAAGATCTCAAATACCTTGATAGGGATCACCCCCAACAAAATCCACTCACAAACCTTGTCGTTCTTGGCGAATTCTTGACTTTTCTCCCTTTCCTTCTTCTTTTCTCTCTTCTCCAAGCCCTGAGCGTGATTTTGATTTCCCAAAACTGAACTAAATTTAGTTT
Source organism: Solanum pennellii (assembly GCF_001406875.1). NCBI lineage: Eukaryota > Viridiplantae > Streptophyta > Magnoliopsida > Solanales > Solanaceae > Solanum > Solanum pennellii. The sequence goes on from NC_028644.1 coordinate 33,810,380, forward strand.
TTACCCCAATAAACCCCTAAAAATGAAATAATAAATTATTTGGTGAAAAGACTAGTTTGCCGTTCCTTAAATTCGGATTGGGACTTTTATTACTTCAATAGCCCAACTTGCGATGGGCATATCTCCTTAAACGATATCGAAAATTCGCAAACTCCGCGATGTTGGTAAGATCTCTTCAAGGGTTTTCCAACCTTATCAAGAACTACCTCTAACTTATCCAGAGTTAGGAGTTATGACCGTTTAAAAATAACCAAAACTCACTTCTTAACTTAGACAACTTTTCCAGATTTTCCCCTCCTTTCCCAAATAAATGGATATTTTTAGTTCCTTAGATTATTCCTAGCTATTTCAAATTGTGTTATGTTACAATAGCGGAGTTTGTGGATAAGTGTAAAAATTGCCAACAAGTAAAGTATGAGCATCAAAGGCCCGTAGGTATTCCTCAGAGAATGCTAATTCTAGAATGGTAGTGGGAAAGGATAGCCATGGATGCGAATTCCTGAATGGTAGTGGGAAAGGATAGCCATGGATTTCATGGTTGTTCTTCCCAAGACTTTAGGAAAATTTGATTCTATTTGGGTAGTGGTTGATAGATTGACTAAATCAGCTCATTTTATTCCGGTAAGAAAGATTATAATGCTAAACAATTGTCTAAGGTCTATGTGAAAGAGATTGTGAGGTTGCATGGGGTGCTCCTCTCTATCATCTCAGAGCGTGGAACGCATTTTACCTCCATGTTTTGGAGGAAATTATATGATGAATTGGACACACAACTCACATTTGGTACAACCTTCCATCAACATACGGATGGGCAATCCGAGAGAACTATTCAAGTGTTACAAAACATGTTGAGGACATGCATGATTGATTTTGGAGGACATTGGGATAAGTTCTTACCTTTTTGTGAGTTCTCTTACAATAATTTTTATCACTCCAACATTGATATAACACCATTTGAGGCACTTTGTGGTAGTGGATGTAGATCACCCATAGGATGGTTTGAGGCTGAATAGTGAAACCTTTGGGGGTTGATTTGGTGAAGAATGATCAAGATAAGGTGAGGAGTATTCAAGCTAAGCTGTTAGAAGCCCAGAGTAGACAAAAAAGTATGAAAATCATAAGGTAAGGGACGTCACATTTGACATTGGTGAGAATGTTCTTCTTAACGTATCACCCATGAGAGGGGTGATGAGATTTGGAAAAACAGGCAAGCTAAGTTCGCCATACATTGGTCCTTTTGAGGTTCTTGAATATGTAGAGCCCGTGTCCTATAATTGACTTTTCCTCCTAACATATCAGAAGTGCATCCTATATTTCATATGTTCATGTTGTAGATATATCATGGTGAAAGAGACTATATCATTAAGTGGGACTCAATCGTGTTAGACAAGGATATCTAATATGAGGAGGAACCGATTGCTACTTTTGATCGTGATGTGCGTAAGTTGAGGACCAAGGAGATTAAGTCTGTGAAGTTTCAAAAGAAGCATCGTCTAGTTGAGAAAGCTACTTGGAAAACCGATAAGGACATGTAAGACAAGTATCCCAAGTTGTTCATCGATTCAGGTACTACTCCAATCTTTCCTTAGCCTATTTTTCCTAAGTTTGTCATTGGGGGGATGAGTGATGGATAATTTGTATCTATTGTAATGACCGGTTTCTGTCGTTATAGAAGAACTAAGGGGGAAAAATTTTGGATCGAAATTTTTTTTCTTAGTAACTTTCGAACCTACTCCATATTTGGACGAAATCAGAGTCTGTAAGGTGTAGAAAAATGTGGTAGCAATTGGGTGACCTAATTATGAATTCATTCACATGAATAGATTGATAAGATGTCAAGGAACCAGACTTTAAGGAATTGAATTTAGGCAAGTAGAACTCCCAAAATTGATCTTAGCGTAAACGAGTAGTTTTTGAGTGTCGTTGGTATGTTGTGAAATGAGGTCTTGAAATTATTAAAATATCTCATCATTTTCGTAGCTGCTGAGATGCGATTTATTCCCCTAGGGTAGGGCTGTTACTGTGGGGCGGGTTCTGCCATGGCGGGGTAGATGCGACTTAAAGTAAAAAATAAACTCCAAAAATGTTTTATTCTGAAATTTTTGTACTTGAGTGGTAAGGAACGAACCTAGGGGTTTTATCGACAGTTTTCACCATTCTTGAGGTCAAAGATGAGATTTTTACTCTATGAATCCATTTTTTGATCCATCTTACGTAATTTAATAGGTAATTATCGATAGGGAAGAGTTTAATTTGGATATTATGGTGAAGAAAGACCTAATCTGAAAGTCAATGTATAAAAACATCTAAATATCAACCATAAGTCTAAAAAGAAGGGTTACAACCCCAAACTAAGGTTTTGTCCCATGGGATTTTCATTGTAAGATTTTTAATGAGGTATCCATAGCCACCAACCTTGCTAAAATCAGACCTCCGAGTAAAGAGTTATGTCCATTTTAGTAAAGGCTTGTCGAACAGGCCCAACCTACGGACCAAACAACGAACCGTCGATGGAACGACGGACCGTCTGTCCAGGTCGTTGTTTGGTCCGATAACAATTTACCAAGGGGTCTTTTGGTCTTTTCTCACTTCGTTTAAATCCTAAGATACGTCGTTATGACCCTAAATCATCAGATTTTAGTCAGTTTAAGTATAGAAACATAATTAAAACTTACCCTAAGTCAAATCATTAATCAAAACTTAGAATATTAGAAGCAAGAAAGGAGAAAAAGGTCAAGAACCCTAGTTAAAGAATGTAGCAAGGGTCCAGCAGTTCCAGCCTCAAAATTTAAGTGTTTCTCCGCGAATTTCATCACGAGGTATGTGGGATTTCACTAGTGGGTTCCTTTCACCCATTGGGTCCCTAGTTTTCAGTCAGATTTTTGATTCTCTTATCATGATTAAACCCAGGGTTTCTAGAATTTCATGAATTTATTAAATATACGTCCCAAATCAGATTGTAAAGTTATTATTCAGTTTATCGCATGAATTTCATAACCCTAGCTATGTATTTCTTTAGTTCTTGAATTACACATGCTAGGTCAGATATTTCAGTTACTTCAGATAAACATGCCTTAGTTATAAATGCATAATTACCAGATTAATTGTTGCATTCTAAGTTTGCATGTTCAGTTTTGATCTATCCAGTTTTTTACAGAAACTCAGTCATAATAGTTAATTATAAAATTAATGGGAGTAGCATAATACCGAGTTGGACTAGGGTCAGCGTACCCAATAGTCCCAGAACTACTAGCCAAGTAGGTTGTAAGTCCCCTCTGTGGGCAATCAGTTTAGTGATCACGCCAACATGCCTTTATACCTTTGGCAGGGTATATTGGGTCCTCTCGATGGGGCGTATACATCGGACTCCACATTTAGCTCATGTAGTTCTATTATAGGTTATTAGTAGCTCCCACAGTTCAGTCAAACTCTCTTGCATTGACCATTTATCAGTATATCCAGCATTCAATTTCATCATGTTATAAATATGTCATTGCATTCAGTTAGTTCAGAATTCTCTATATCATGTTCAGATTATTATACTTGCTTTTGTGCTGTTCAGTTATGTTTTATTTTAAATTTATTCTATCCTATATGCTCAGTACCTTTCAAGTACTGACGCGATGTGTGCTACATCTTCTCGTGATGTAGGTTCAGGTTCTCAGCATCCAGATCATGCATAGATCGATTTCTGATCTTCAGTTCAACAGATTCAGTGGTGAGTCTTCACTCTCTGAGAACAATAGTCATGAGTTTCTTTTCAGTATTTAGTCTTTTAGTTTCAATTTTTTCTAGATTTAGCTGGGGCTTGTCCCAGTATTTCTAGTCCAGTTTAGAGGCTATTTTCAAACTTAGTTAGTTTCTGCTTAGTATTGAATTAATATTTCCTTTGTATTAAACTCATTGTTTTCAAATATCTCAGTTATATTAATATGGGTATTCCCTATCTTTTTAGTTTAAATTTTGATTTAGCTTCTGCATTCAGTTTATTATATTTAGTATGCTCATGATCATGTCAGCAGAGTTAGCTTGGGATCACTTGTGGTCCTAGGTTCCGTGTCCGCGTCTCGGGGGTAGCTCGAGGCGTGATATGAACTATGTTTTGAGGAATGTATATAAGAGAATGAGAGTCATATACATGACTTCTATCTATTTAGTTAGACCTTCGAGTTGAGTCAACTTGTTTCATGCCCATAATTTCGCATGAACTTTGTAAGTTGATAATCTTTCAGAGAAGTGGTATCTTCAAGTTTTAAGCCTTTTAGTGTTGAGTTTCTAGTCCATCTTTGAGATTGATTCCTAATCAGGTGATTATTACATGTTATCGATGAAGTTCTTAAGTTGAATTTTTCATGCCCATGACTTCTGCGTGAACTTTATGAGTTGAACAATCTTGAATTGAAAAGTATCTTTGAGTTCTCGAGTTGAGTAATTCATGCTCATAATTCCGCATGAACACTCCAAGTTGAAAATCATTAAATTATCCATAAGATATCATGATCCTTGAATCCATAATCCAATTCAAGAGAAGCTAAGATCAAAGTCAAAGAAGTTAAGAGTGAAGTATAAAAAGTAAGACGCAAGTCAATGTAAGTTCTTAAAGTTTTTCAAGGAGTCTTAAACAATCATTTAACTTTGTTTTAAGGATCAAGTTACAAGTTTATAAAAGAGTAAGGAGTTGAGTAAAGATCTCAAAAGTTATAAGGGAACTAATTAAGTATTCCTTAAGAGTTATGTTTCAAGTTAAGTAAAGAAAAGAGTTGAGTTCATTTCTCTAAAGTTATAAGGGGAACTAAGTATTCCCTAAAGGTTTATAAATGTTTCACATTTAAGTTAAAAGGAAACGAAGATTTCCAAAAGAGTTTTGAACTAAAAGGAGAACGTTGACTCCAAAAGGAGCTTTTTTGAAGCTAAAGGGTTCAGTAAATTATCTCAACCCAAAACAAGGAAGTTTTATTAAAAGTATGAGCTAAAGTATGTTTTGGGAGTAGTATTGAGTACCGACGTGGGAATGAAAGTTCAGATAACTCTAGTACCCATGTAAAACATATAGCCAGCATGGGTATTGACGGTTAATACTTTTTAGATGATCATATCAGTTTACCCAGTGGATCCACTAGGTAGAGGATGTCATATATCGATCACAAGGTATAGGATAGTTCTGGAAGTGTGGGCAAGACGCTGTATCACCACTAAGGCTCATTGTGGTGGTTGTCGATTAGAGAAACTCTCACAGTATAAATTACGTGGTTCCTCAAGGGGTTCTGCTTAGTATGATTGGGGGTATGAGACTTTATTCATGCATTGCACAAGTAGACCTTGAGAGGGAGCATTATATATTTTTATGATATTATTATCTCAAGTTAACATCATATTTTTAAATAACTTTCTTTATATTGCACTTGTTTTAAACTTATTTATATCGAAATGAGTTCAGTTAATTATCAAGAAATAAGTATTTTGAGTTGAGTACTTAGGTTGAGTATCTTGAGTTCATTTGTGCTTCATTGAGTCAAGTATCATATCTTCGAAGTTGAGTATCTAATCTTTGAGTTGAATATCTAATCTTTAGTTGAGTATTTTATTCTTGATTTGAGTTGAGTTGAAAAGAGGTAAGTATGTTTCCATCTTTTATTCAAGTATCAAGATTATGTTATGCTTTAGAATTCCCCTTACATATTCGTACGTTCCACGTACTGCTCCATTTTGGCCTGCATCTTTTAATGATGCAAACACATGTATTCAGGGTTTCAACAAGAGCTTTGTTGATACATCTGAGATTCAAGATAGCGGTGGTGAGACTCCTTACTTTTGGAGGATCATTTACTTTTCAGTTTAGTTAGCATGTCATGGGTTCTTATCCCGATTTCCATCTTTATCAGGTAGAGTTTTCATAGATAGTCAGTATAGTAGAGGAGTCTGTACTAATCATTTATCTTGTTAAATGTTTTTAAGACTAAAGTTCCCTATTCTATGTCTAGTTGAACATATTATTTTTATTCAAAGTTATTCATTTCATTTTTAAGGTTTTGTATGCTTAAGTTAGTATTCAGCTTGTAGTCAGCCTGGATGAGGGTTCACTTGGGGACTAGCGATGGTCTTTAAGTGCCAGCCACATCAAGGGTGTAGACTCAGGCCGTGATAGAAATCTTCTTGATGACTACATGTAGGATCCTCGAGACACTAAATTGACCCTATTGGAGCTCAACTACAAATGGAATAAAGTAAGACCCAAAATGATCAACTTGGACAATCTGGAATGATTCATCATACTCATAATAGAAAAGAAAAACATGAAAGGATCCCCTAGCAATCCAAAACGTTTCATAGACTTATAAAAATATAAACAATGTGAGAGTGTTGTAACGACTGTGTTTCGTCATTATAGAAATGCCAATGGAAGAAAATTTGGGGCCGAAACTTTTTTTTCGTAGGGCTTGGATTTTCCCCAAAATTGTCTAGATACAGAGTAAATAAGAGTCAATAGGTCTAGGTAAATACAGTAACAATCGGGTAGAGGAGTTATGAATTTGATTATATCAGGTATTAGATAACTCATTATGGAATCCTTAAGACTTTACAAAATTGAATTTGAGTGAGTAGATCTTCGGGAATCGAACTTACGTAAAGTGTATTTTTTGAGCTTCATCGGTTAGAAGTGTGTTGTAAAAGAAGGGATTGGAAATTCTTGAGATTGCTCACTGGTTCGAGAATCCCGCCCTGACAGGGGATTTTGCCCATTTGGAGGTGCCGCTGTAGTAGGATGGGTGCCGCTATAGCGAGCAGGATGCGAGTTAATGTCTTTAATAAACCCTTAAACAACCTCATTAAGCACTTTTCAAATTTAGAGATAATGAATGAGACCCAAGAGATTTCTACTAATTTTTCACCATTCTTGAGGCTAGAGGTAAGCTTTTCATCCCTCAAATCCATAGATATAACAACCCTTAAAATGAACTAGGATAAATAAAAGCCTCTTGTGTGTTTTAAGAGTTAATAACTTTTTGATAAGGTTTGACATAGATTGTAATAGTTGGTTTAAAGATTTTGGAGGTCAAACGTCAAACAACGACCAAGACGTTAGAAAATTAGTCTTGTGTGTGCTAGAGTGCCTTAGCATGTTTTATGTGTTTCGATGTGTCATTTTGAGTCTAAAATAAGTTGAAGTTACCCTAGATCTAGATTTCCATCTTTAGGGCCAAAACGTCCGGGTACGACTTCCCAAGGACCACCCTAAGGGTCCTTGAGGAGGACCCAAACGTTTGTCAAGAAGCTGCCAAAATAGCCCCTTTGGCGACCCCAGTCGATGCCCCATCAAATGGGGGCGTACCTACACACTTAGTTGTGAGGGCTTAGCCCCAGATTTTGGGACTCTCTAACAAAAACGAGAGAGCAACAAGATGGCTCGTGAACTTGTTGATGCCCCGTCAATAGAGGTCGTCGTTTGGCACCTGCAGTTTTTCTTTAGGGTCTCAACCAACCTAGGGGTGAATCAATAAATTCAACCCACGTTCAAATCAAATGATAGACAATTATTTTAGGTGTTTTAATTTATTTTATGTTTGTTTAAGCACCTATAACCTAGAATTAGAATTCAATTTTCAACATCAAAACCCCTTTTCCAAATAAAGTTCTCTCAAGACTCCAAGTGAGCTTGAAGTCAAGTTGAAGTTAGGATTGAAAAATTATAGCGATTCCTCCATAAATTTCATGGGATTTCTACTAGTAAGGTTTAATGATTTCATCCTTGACTCTTCTCTCATTCGAGTAGCCGATTCCAAAGGCTTTTCAAAGACCTCCCAAAACCTTGAAACTTTCTTTCAAATTCTAAGCACGGGTTCTTGCATAAAAAAGTTTAAATAGGTGATTTATGAAGTATTCAACATTAATTGATGGTTTTATGATAAAAAAAATCCACGAACCCATGTATTTCTTGAATTTCTAATTTTGGCTCTAAAGTGAATGTATTGATAATGATCTAATTAGGTTGAATTCATGTGTAGATTGTTATGGGCTATTGAATTATATGTTAATTATTATCGTAATTATTCATAACTTTCTTTATAGTATTACCTATATTGGGTTTTGTTGAATCATCGACATGGATGAATTGTTGGTCTAGTATTATGGACATTTTTAATAGTAAGATATCTTGTAGTGTGAATTTTTTGGAAAGGCTAAGGAATGGTTATTGTGTGTATTGGAAGGTGGTGAGTTAACCTAATTCCCTTATTTAATGTAGAATTGATATCAAGTTTCTATTGATTGGTACGGTCCACTTATGATGCGGTGTTTAATTGTTATAAATGTTATGAATATGGCCTTGTCGATATTATTATGTGAATTATGGTGTTCTCAAGTTATGGTATATGTGAATGTATATGTGAAGGTGCTCATGTGATGTGTATGATCTTGTATGAGTGCTATAATGATATGATTGAAAGTACTTCCTCTAGTTGTTGATATAGAATGATGAATGACTAAGGAAAGTCTTTATAGAATGATATTGTATCTTCTGGTGGTAGACTTAGTTGTCCCTACTTGGTACTTGAATTGTATTGAATGAGTGTATGAATGAAAGCGTAGGACCCGTAGACCTAAAGTAGGTACCATTCTATGAAAGATAAATGTGAAACTTTTAATATGAAAAGAGGGTTATTGAAGTGAACGGATAGACCAAGCATGGTACCTGTTTCAGGAATGATCTATCCTAATGAACCTTGATTGGTAGACCCTTGTGGATACCTTATTGGTTATGGTATTATGAGTTGGTAGGGCTCATGGAAGGTACCTTCTCAAATACTCTTATGCTAATGAACTTACTCTATGAGAACCAAGGCAAAGCACCGATTGGATATGCTTAAGGTTGTAGCTCTACTCGAGTATGAGATTAGAGTACAAAGAAGCCTTTTGATATCCCCTAAACCATGTGCCTACATGGGATGTGACCTTAGTTCTACCTTTGGCAAGTATAACACTGTCACATCCGGGAATACCCCCTAAACGTTACCGGCGTCGTCGTCCTCTTTGAGGACTAATACTAGCCTCTTAGCTTAAATCATTACATTCATAGGTCAAAATTAGCGGAATTTAAAATTTTTACTACTTTTACATTGAGGTTTACATAGAACTCTACATACACATAGTATATATACAGAGTATGCATAGACTCTACATACACATAGTATATATATATAGAATATGCATAGACCCTTCGTATATGAAGATTACTTAGTCTTCTACTTTTATTGCTCATAGATATATAGAAATGTAACATAGTATCAAATAATCGTCTCATCTCATAACCATCTAATAAGAGTATAACAATTTGGGCCAAGCCCATACATCAATGAAATAAGACCATATAGAGTCATAAAGTGCTTAGTACTTCAATGAAAAGGAAAGAACATAAGAGTTTTAAAAACTAAAGCAACATCATAAGCTTGATAGTGGCATTGCCCTCAGAAAGTGAGGACCTACCCAACTTATATGATTTAGAATTCTAAGTCCCCTTCAAAGTCGTCTCCAAAAGCCCTTCAATGACCGAAACCTAAAATGTTGGGGAAAAAGGAAGATATGGGAGTTAATATACCACTTGTACTAAGTATGAGACCATATACATCACAAGACAAACAATACAAGGCATAGTCAAGTCAATGAACATATCAACATACTTTAATACCTAGTCAAAGTAACTCTATCATCAAGTTATGATAGCAAAAAGCATGAATAAGAGTTCATTTCAACACAACCAAAGAAACACCATTACTTATAACCCTCTTTAAGTCCACTTGTGCAATAACTAAGAAAAGCCCCATAACCTTACTTAATCAAGTAAACCTGGAAAGAATAATAACCAATGTCCAACTTCACATAACATAACATTAAGAGTACACAATATCATACTTTAGCAATATAGACCAAATACATGTTCATAAGAGTAATCAACATCACCTAGTGCCATTAACATATAAGATCATCATGTACATATCATTTACATTTATAAGCATATACATACATAAGAACAACCTCCTAAGGCTTCCTTCAAGGAAAACAAGTGGAAGGCATAGGTAGAGTCCCGTACCCCTACCTAGGCGGAGTCAAACCTCTTAAGTCACCTTGGTTTATACTTCATTGCTTTATTTTAGTTTAGGGAACACTTGCCTTAACCGACATAGACAGCAAGAGCTAAGTGTGGAATCTGGTGTTGTAAGACCTTACACTGATGGAAGGTGGTCTACCGGCCAATGTAAAACCAAACATAAACGTAGCTTTCTAGGTGGATCCACAAGCTAGTCTTCCTATAGGAGCAACATAGTTCAAGAACTAAGAGATAGGTACAACCTCTCTACATGCAACTTGGAAATTGGAGCCTCATCTCATGGAAATCCATAAAGTGAGTATCCCTCATAGGGGAGTCAGCACCTCATTGGAACTATAGGGTGAATCTTCCTATATGGAAAGTCAACACCTCCAGTTGTCAAGTTCACTCGGTGGTAAGATAAGTCCCTTTTTGAAATGTCTTTAATACATTTATTAACTCATCATAGATTAATGTACGTCATAGGGTCTACCCCTTGTATAAACATCATCATCATCATAGCACAATAAGAATTGCATGAGTATTGTTCTTTCATTACAATTCATATAGGTGAGCTTAGCACATTAACATTTTCATATCATGATAAGGCACATTGGTAAATCATCACCATCACAAATCATAGTCAAGAAATTTCAATTCAACATCATACCAACCCTATCAATCCTAATGCAAGACATACTTCAATACAACATTATCACTTAACCACAAGTAACCATAATTGAAGTAAAAAGTTGAGATCACAATACTTACCAAGGCTCCTTCATAGTCCATCATCAAGGTCTTAACATAAACTCTTAATTCAACCCAATATGGGTGTAATATCCTCACACAACAATAACAAACATAAAAACGAGACTAATTGAATCACTATATCACAATCCATTACTAGTTCATAGCTTAAGATGAAAGACTTAGGTCAAGATCATAATCTAGATAAATTACTCAAGAACTAGAATGATAGGACTATAATTCACCTCAATGTATACATAGTTGATACAATAATATCATCTAGCATTAATTCAACCAATAACCAAGTCAATTGAACCAAAACTACACAATTAATATCAAGATCATAACTAGGGTTAAGCGGAATAGGTCATCTTCTACAAACTAGACCAATCCATCAATATATAACATAATTGAGTTAAAATACATGTTAATATATTCATAATATCCAAAATAAATCATAAACAAAGCAATTCACAACATCAATTTCGTATTAGATGAAAACACAACTTTTGAGATCAATTTGATAAAACCCTTTAGGAAAGAGGTCTCAAAGGTGAAAGAGATCCCATACCTTACTAATTTATGGAGATTGATGGAGAAATTGTACCCGTTGAATCCCTTGAACCCACTCCTAGCTTGGTCTTCAATGGGGTTCTTCACTAGAGAGGGAAAGAAGAGAGAAGGAAGAGAATTTTTGGGTTTAGGAAATTATGAAGGCTTAGGTTAGTCTAATTAGCTTAGGGGATTTATATAGGTGGTTAACTAACTTAATTAAAACTACCATAACCCCTAATTAACCTCCTAAATAATCCAACTAATTCAATGAATTACGTTAAAACATTCAGCAAAAACAAGCCGTCTCAGACATGACCCCGACCAATGGTCTGTCTGTGAGACGACAGCCACAAGACTCTCCGTCATGTTGGTCCGTCATTTTGGTCAAGGACTATGCAAAATGATCCTTAAAATATTTTGGCTATGTGACCATCTATGGTGTCCATCGACGCCCCGTTGATTGACACACACCCCGTCGATGGCACTCGTCTATGCACACTACCTTGGGCAGTCCTTTGAACCGAAAATGCAAAGGTCCTTCTAAAGGGCCCTTGATTGGTCCTTGGGGAGTCGTGACCGGAAGTTTCAACTAAGAATTAAATATAATACATGTTATACACCCTTCCACCAATTTTCATAATTTTCCGACTGCTAAAATCTAGTCAACTTGGCTAAGGCACAGTAGCACCTCATTGAACTAGTTTTCGAACATCATGGACTTTTTTTGACGTTTTTGTTTCTAGACTTCCTGAATGACTTATATTCATTAAATTAGACGTCAAAACAGTGTCTAAAACTTATTACACTCATGTTAGGCTCTAGAACACATCTTAGATTTTTGAAGTGTTACAAACACCTTCCACGGTGTGGGGTCTTATGACACCAGATTCCATACCTAGCTACTATGGTCTATGTCGGTTAATACCTATTCTCATAATGTCGGATGTGAACTCTAGTTATTGGATAGGTTCTACAACGTGTAGGTAGTGGAATGAGACACTATCTATATATGAAACAAGTAGGCTTTGATGATACTAAAGTAAGTTTCCTAGGTCTTCCAAGACCATTATGTGAAATACCCTAATTGTTTAGTTGTCTGTTGAATAAATTTAATGGATAATGTTCACTTAGTAAAAGTATGTTTAATGGAAAGGTTGTTATCTAGGGTAGATTTGAGGATCACTTAGGTGTTCTTGAAGAGGGTGTATGGTAAGTCTCTTCATGTCTTACTTAAGTGAGTCTAAGAGTAACCTTAGGTACAAAGTCTAAAGTGATGAAAAGTCTTACTTGTTGAATATGGAATAAAGTAGTATGTGGTGATGCTAGTTGAATATGTCTTATATGTGATTGTTGACTTGTATTATGTCTATTAAAATCTTATGATGAATGTTTCTATCGAAATAGCATGAAAACATATCTATAAGTAAATATCCCTTTCTGCAGGGATTTTTCGCAAGTTCACCATACATAGTGCATTAGTTGTGCTAATTCCATATGTTTCTCTATGTCTACAAGTGTAGGTGGTCGAAAGTGAGGATCCTTAGAAGTTTGAAGCTTGGAAAGTAGATTTCGCTCAAGATTGGTATGTCCTCATATGATCGAGGACATGGACTTTAGTTCTACTTTTATTTTATTAAAAAATATGTATTAGGTATGAGTTTTCTATTAATGAAAGGAATGTGACTATATGATATTGATATGTGTCTAGGATGGCTTATGAAGAGACTTAGTCTTCTTATGTTTTATAAAAGAGTTTCCTTATTGACTATTATAATGAAAAGTTGTAAATTCAACACTACTTTCATATTTATGTGATTAATGAATGCTAAGAGGCTTGTACAAGACCTCTGAGAGGTCAAGTACTCCATTTTACTTCAAGGGGCTACTTCCCGGCCGTGATAGTATAACGTAATAGAATGGGTTAATAATTAAAGGGAAGGGTTTTGCTATGGATCCTATGGTGGATAAAACCCTAAATTGGTTAGTTGGGATCATGCGTTTGGTCTAGGGTTCATAAAATTATTCTAATAAAACTACTAAATACAAGTTTGGGGTTTGAAAACTAACCTTTAATTTCAAACATATAAGTTGAAATTCTAGGCAGCAAATATTTCCAGCTTTACACAATTGACGACTAGAGAGTAGTAATAATTCAAAAATATAGTGCAGGTGTAAGTTTGGGAAGTTAAAAATTGAAGGAATGTATAAGAGTTTGAAAGTTTAAACCTTTAGCATTTAAAACCGTCTAGTTCTTGCTGTTTCAACAATATTAGACTTGCTCGCCAAATGACATGGTGACACGCTGAGTGGGTACTTACCTCGCCGAGTTTTATAGGACCTCCAGTTAATGTGGGAGTCCAAAAGGGAGGACTAAGTCGTGATCATTAGCCTATTCGGTGACACACTGATTTACTCCTAGGTTTGTCGAGTTTTAGAAACTCAATTTTTGAGCAACCGTGGTCCATGTCAGGCTCGCGTACCTCTTCATCGAGTCGCCAACTGGGACTTTTTCTTGCCAACCTACACTTTTCAAATATATGATAGACTTTTACCTGCAAAACTGACAAACGATTATTCTAAAACTGACAAAAGTAAATTAAAACTTGGGTTGCATCACAAGTAGTGCCTTAGTTAACGTCGTGGAACGACGCATGTCACCACTTAGGTTTCATTCTTGGTGTTCTCTCCAGTGTCACTAGGAAACCCTTTTCTTTGGGTAGATACAAGACAACACCTGACCCATTTGGGTATCTAGTATTAGGTGTCAAAAGGTGTTAATGGAAAATGAAGAGTTGTGACTTTAATGAAAAGTTGTGACTTTTTGTGAAAAGTTGCGACTTTTATGAAAAGTTGTGACTTTATGAAGGCGATGACCTTTACGGAATATTGCGACTTTTACGAATGTTTGTGACCTTTACGATAAGGCAAAATAAGAACGTTTTCGTAGTACCCTTTGTTTTCTATAAATTAAGGGATTTCCTCTCATTTAAGTTGAACCAATTTCTGGACTTCTTCTTCTACTACTAAATCTAGTATTATAAGTGTACTTTAATACCGTTAGTGGCTCGCTAACACCATTATTTTGGGTATCAATACACTGGTGATTGAGATCATTCTATTGTGGGAGGATATATTTCAAATCAAACCTTGGTTACTAGAGGGGAATAATTTCATTAAGGGGACACTGCATTCAGTGGACTTGATCTTCCTTTTGTCTTCTGTAGATTTTGGTATGTGTTATAGAATTTAGATTTGTGAATTAATTTTTGTCCTTTAGTTCTTCACTGGATCATTAAACTTCGGTAACTTCATGTTTCTGCATAGTTTGTTGGAATAAGTAAGATTCTTTAAACACAGATTGCCAACAATTTTCTTCTTTTAGAAACATATTTTGTATATTTTTTCTGATCTATTTTTGGTTCTATTTTCTCACTAATTTAATTTTCTAGTTGTGAAAATGTTCTTAAACTTTGTTGTGTCTTAGCAAGTCCTCAATTTTTTTTCTTAGTATATTATAAATACAATATGAACAACAATCTTAAAGAAATTATTATACTGTTGGTATTTCTTGTATTCTACTGAATTGAGAGAAACAAATCATGGAAGTAGAAGATTAATGCATTACTTCTATCATACCTCGGAAATCTAATGACCTATACTAGAGCCTCACCTATTAAATAATATTTAAAATGATGTTTCCAGACCTATACTATTGTGATAAAATTAATTTATAAGTATTAGAGCCTGAACGTCAAGGGATGACCATGACGTCCGAAAACTAGCAAAATTGAAATAGTAGACGTCCTTATGTCTTTTGAAAGTTTGGGAGTTTCGTATGAAGTCTAGTACTTGTAAAAATAATTTAAACGTAAAATAATATTTATATGGTAAAATATTCCAGTTATGCCCCTCCAAGGATCACCCTAGGGGTCCTTGAAGAGGGCCCAAGCGTTGGCAAGGAGGATGCCAAGGCAGCTTGGAAACATCCCCTATTTGAGGGTGCCTACATGTCGCGTGCCAAACACTCAAAAAGTAAAAGTTTCCTCGTGACAGGGGCTGTTACGAACCTCTATGCCTCAAATCAGATTCTAGAAAAAAGATTTGGAGGTGCCCCCACGACGCGCAGCCATGTCCCAAATTTGGTCGCGCCTTTTTAAAGTCAAGTTGACTTCAAAAAGGTCTAATTAAGTGAGGGGTCTTTTGGGTATTTTAGGTGAGGGGTATACATTGATTTTAGGTTAGTTTAAGTCATTTTTACCCACTCAAATTAACTCCCCCAATGGAAATCAAAATCACACTCACTTCTCTCTAAATTCTCTTTCTATCCGAACTCCATTGAAGATCATTAAAGCTTGAAGAAGAAGACTAATCTTCCAGATTTTCTACTCTAATTCGTGGATAGAGTCTTCACTAAGGTATGTTATCTTTCACTCTTGGGATTTCTTTAACCAATAGGTCCATTCAAAGATGATTTCAAAATCATCCAAATTCAAGGGTTTTCTCTTCAAATGGATTTTCTTCTAAAACTAAAATTGTGGATCAATTATGATGAATTATGATTACTTAGGATTGTTTGATAATATAATGGATGTTAATGGTTGTGTTTCACTTTAATTTCGCCTTAATCTATGTTCTTCTCCAAAATTCCATAAATCTTGGATCTTGCTTAATGAATTGATTGGAAGTAATAAAGGTATCCATTGTTAGACTTGTGTTAATTATGTTATTACATTCATGGACTGCCTTTTGTCATGTATTGTTGGGTTTTGAGCTATTTCTTGAATAATCCATGAATCCCTTCTTCCCCTAACCCTAACCTTTAAATTATGTAAACTTATGACTATAGATAATGAAATTAAGGGTGTTCTTGTATAATTGGTTATTGTATGATGAGGATAATGGGTTGATAGGTATAAATCACTGATTTGGAATTGATGGTTGAATGGATTTCATGGAAGCCATTGGTAAGACCTTCAAGGTCATGAATTTGTTTTTGTAGTGATGTTGGCTTATATTTGGTAATGCTGGTCAATTGAAATATGACTGTATGATCATGCTATGAATATGATGGTTGTGACATGATGATAGGTGTAATATTATGAGGAGTTGAAGGTAATTTGCATCTTATGACTATGTTATGAAGTTTTATTCTCACTTGATGTTGGGTTGTGATGAAAGGACTTTCTCATCCTAGAACTTATGATCTATGAACATGTTATATGAGGGGTTAAAACCCTAAGACTATGATATGTACTAATGTTAAGAAAGACTTAAGATACTTCAAAAAGGGAATTTAGCTTATCATCGAATGAACTTGACAATTAGAGGGGTCTCTTCACAAGGAAGCTTCCCCTGATGTTCTCATGAGGTGGAAACTACATTGCGAATTAACATAAAGAAGGTTTCTAGTATAACCTCCTAGTTCCTTAACTATGTGCCCCTATAGAAAACCTAGATAGTGAATCCACCTTGATGCTACTATGATGTTGATGTCCTACCTAAGCAAGTTGGATGCCCTCCTTTTGATGTGATGGGTTGACACCGGATTCCATGTTTATTTCACATGGTCTAATGTCGGTTATGGCAAAGATTCTTGAAAGTAAAATGAATGAATGAGAGTAAGAATATGCATATTAACTAGGATGACTTCAGAGGTGCATTTAGTGTAGGTAAGGGTATGTGACTTTACCTATATATTGCACAAATGTACCTTGAGGGGATTCCTAGGGTGATTTCTTTATGTACATATGTTATGAATAAAATGCATAATGTCGATTCTAGATATTCTTAGTCTTATATGATGTTGGTTTCACTTGATATACATGATGTTGGTCTAAATTGCTATATATGAGATTAACTACACTTGTTATGATGTTATGTGATGTAAAGGAATTTCTTATGGTCTCTTTGCTAGTTTACTTAGTTTATGTGGGGTTATGGGGCTTCACATATACATTGAACTAATTGACTTTAATTGGGATTATGAGTAAGGTGTTGTGATATATTGATGAAAAGTTGCTTATTGCATTATTATAATATTATTCTTGATCATGGAATATGAAAATGTCTTATTCTTGTTATGTTATGGACTTGTCTATGTTTTTGGAATGTGAATGAAATTTTTTAAAGCTAACTATGCTTAATACAAAATAAAGGGCTTGTTGGTTTTAGTTATCAACGATAACAACAACAAATAATACAAAATAACAATAACGAGACAGGTTCTTGGAAGGTGATTTAGTTATATGCTAATGTAGACAAATGGGTAATTGCAATTGTTAGAAACTAACTAAATATTAGTGAGTAAGCTAAATTATAAAGGTGATAAACTTTCTGTCAAAAAATTTACCTCGAATCAAGTCGATTTCTCTCGAACATCAATAAGCATACAAAATAAGAGCATCCTACATCGTAGTCCATTCACTCTCTTGAGTTGATTGTGTGGAATTAGGTTCAGGATTCACTCTGTCTAGCTGAACACAGGTCAACCTAATATCCATTGACCATCAATCAATAAGCTTGGTTTTAAAAACTTTCTCTTGAGCAAATAAAGAACTATATTTTCATTTACAATTCTTAAATTAAATCGCAGTTACTGATTAAACTCACTTTTAAACTAACAATTAGAAATATCCACAAAATAAATCAGCCCATAATCATATAATCACACCCCAATAATTGGGGTTTTATCTAATCATTACCAAATTGAATTTCCATCAACCAGGTAAAATTGATTTCGTTCTTACAATGTTGCAATTCGAAGATTCTCAAAGACCCACTTCCAATTTATCGAAAGTGAAAAACTTCAATTACCCAAAGCTTAGGAAAAACTCGAGAAAACCTTGTCTCAATACTTAGAATTCATTACCAAAAACATAGAATCGAAAAATCAATAACAATCTGATACTAAACTAAATGTTTAAAAATGTATTTATAGTCGCCAAAAATATGTTCCTAAGGGAACTTTGACCCAATAGGTTGGGCTCACCGATCCACTCTACAATACGCCCTTTGGTCTATATTCTCTCCCTTATGCCTTGACCTTCAGCTTCCTTAAGGTTTGTAACTTTGGAGGATCCAATAGTGCATCGCGGAACAACTTGTCGATCCACCGAGTGCTCCTTTCTTTCGCCAACTTATTTTTCTCCTTCAAGGCTTGGCATAATGGAACTTTAGGTAGTCAAATAGCCATTCGCCGACTCACCAAGTGTACTAGACGATCATCGGACTTTCTTTTCTTCATTCTTTTAGCATGCTTTGTTCCTTTTTGTAAATTAATATCCTTTCTTGGTTCCTAAATCCATATACCTCGAAATCAAGGGCTTTACATAAGTTATTGACACAATATAAGCAGTTAAGGACACAAAATCATTGTAAATAAAACCCTAAATCAGTCCAAATCTAGGACTCAACAGTTAGCATTCTCATATAAAAAAGAGAGTTAATATTCTTATTGAAATTAACATTTGCTTTCCTAAGAAATTCAGTTTGCCGAAAAAAGAATCCTTTGAAATGCTTTTTTTTAAAAATATAAATTTAATAATTCCAAAGCAAATAAACTTTTTTTTTACCCTTATATAATCAATAGAAACATCATTCATTTTTTATTTGGCAGCGATGACAAACTTTCCTAGAATGATTACATGCTTGAGAAAATATTTTACCAATGGTAGTATTGACTTATTTTTAATATTTGTCAAAAATAAGAAATGACATTTATAGTCTTCACCGGAAGAAATGGGTGGCTAAAATTACTTTTCTCAAATCTCCTACCTCGTTCTCATTTGTATAGTTTGATAACATGTTCTGCATGGAAAAATACACTATTTTTAGAAATAAAATCATGCCGGATGTTGTATGAATTGGTATGTTCACTGAATCTAAATGTTCATCACCTCTTCATTTTATCTACACTAAACCTTTTTGGTTTTCAACATTTTATCAACAATTCACAATCAACATCAAGCATTAAGTTGAGATCATCCAAATTAAGATACCAAAAAAGGATTGCTATCTAAACGAGGTTGTAATATAAGAGACATGTTTGTCAAAACACGCAACCTTCTCTACAATTTATTGTACACAATAATATTGATTTATAAGATAAATTTATGTCTCCTAATTCTTATTATTCACGATGGTCTCTTTTCCATTGAGAAAAAGCTAGATTCTTTTAATGGAGCACGTCGATTCAACATCTCAAAAGAACCTCAAGCCTACTTTATCATCATCGACCATATTTGGATCCATGCCTAGTATTTCCTTACAACTTTAGTACAAGGGTCGAACCATGTCCTGACGTCTTCCAATGAAATATCTTACCTAGAAATTTCAAAAAAGAAGGTGTGATCAAACACAACTCTAGTTTATACTTTAAACAACAAGGACAATGTAACTTCAGATAATAGAAGCAAAAATAACTAAAGGTGTAGTGGATTCACCATGATGTAGCAAGCACAAATGCTTGATGTTTGTTAAATAGATTCTAAGCTTCTTCATATTTAAATTTGAAAATCTGTGAGGCCAATTGTTTATTAAACTCAATCATGATAAAACTAATGTGACTTGTGTGTTGAGGGATTTGTTATTATTAGTACTCAGATAGAGCATCAACCGTTATAACACTCTCTTTGTTGCTTTCAGAATAGATGGTTTTTGCTCAAACACTCTTAACCTTTTATTTAATTTATCTATAACCTTTTTTTATTGGAATTTTGTTATTTGTTTTAATATGAATGAATAATGTTTTTGATAAGTATAGGTGTATAGTCACTTGAATAAAGGAAGGTGTACAACTATAATAACTTTCGTATCAATAAAAAATAAATGTGTTTTTACATCTTCTAGATTTTGAGGATATATAACAAGAAGCTATAATAGATCTTGTCTTTAATATTATCAATAAGTTAAAATTGTTCTTACTATTTGGATTTAATTAATACACATCAACGATTTGTACTTGCAAAATCTTAGATGAATTCATTAGACACTAATCATTTATGCTTCTCTAGTAGAATGATTGCGTTGGATTTGATGTATAAGGTACAAATCATAGTTGTGTTTAACCACACCTTTTTTCTGGAATTGAATAATAAAGACATATCATTCGAAGTCATTAGGGACGCTGTTCCATTTGTACAGAAGTGGTAAGGAATTACTAGAATTTGATCCAGATGTGGTCGATGAAGATAATTTAGGTCTGTGGTTCTTTTGCGATATTGATTTGATGGGCTACATGAAAGGGATCAAGCTTTACCCCAAAGTAAAAGATACCATTGTGGACAGTAAGAATCGTAAGATATATATTTGTATTCTAATTAAACATTACTTTCTAACATCAATTGTACATCATATCTCTTTTATCCAAAGGTTTAACTAGTATTATCACATGGTCAAGGCACCAGTCCTTTTTCAGGTCTCTTTATCTTGATGATCTTCCTTTAATGCTTTTTGTGATTTTTAATAAAAATGTAAAAAGAAAAAAGTTCATTTTGGATAGAAATAAGAGGTAATGAACTTTTAGATTCAACAAACATATCAAATTCTTAGAAAATATTTAATATTATTTTTTACGTGAACAACAACTAACTCATGCGGGGTTTGGTGAATAAATTGTTATACACAAACTATAAAATACACTTCTGATGTAATTTATAAATAAGAGTTATATTTTTACCAAGTGCATTGGATATAATAAATTTATGGATATGTATTGTCTTTTTGTTCTTTTTGTAATAGTTAATTAATATTGATAACATGAAGTAACCAAATAAAGGTCCACAGAGAACCTACTCTTGTTAGGTAATTGTATCCATCCATGACAGAAGTCTCAAGATCCAATAAAACTTTTAGAGATCTGCAAATTCAAGGGAAATCCAATTGATCAAAGGCTATGATAATCTGTAAGATGTTCTAGCCTGATGCTGGAAGCCTCTATCCCTCCAAATCCAACAACAAAAATATGAAAATGAGGTGGCATTTGATAATTTGTTGGGTGAGTTTCAAACTCAATTCTCCCCTAGAAATATACACCCCTTTAAAACTGCAAAACCTAAAACTAGAGGAAATTGATCCTAAAGTATGGTACTGTACAATAGATAGTCATAGCATTAGTGTAATAGTTGCTAACACTTTCTTTCCTTGATTATATAATCAATTTTCTTTTGATACAAAAATGGAAAGTTTTTTTGGGTAAAGAAAGAAATGACATGGAGGTTCAAAAACAACGGAAGATGAGAGTTGCTCAATCAATTTATCTACGTAATCCTTCATTACTCCAAAGTTCTACCTTGTGCTTTTTTTTATTTCTAGTCGGCTATAATAATACGATGTTGTGTCGAGTGTATTGGTGGAAACATCATTCGTATCCTAGAAAGTTATTATTAAGGTCCGCGTATATTCTACCTTCCCCATATCTCGCTTGTGGGATTACATTGTATTTGTTGTTATTGATTTGATTCTTCTAAAAAAATTTCCATTGATCTTATTTTAGTTGTGAATGTTAATTCTTTTAAAATTAGTGTTTATTTCCACTCAATCCTTTTATAGGTTCTAGAGATGAGACTCTTTATAATGATCAATTGTTATACCCATAGCTCCTATGTTTCAACAGGAGTTATGGGTATACCAGGTATGTGTCGATCATTTCAAAAGTCTTGTCTCCCAAACCATATAAGGTGTTCGTTGAAATGAAAACTGATTTAAAAGTAGTAACATAAAAAAAAAAAGGATAATCAGAAAAGATTTTATTTAAAAAAATATCTTTTAAGAAGAAAAAAACCCAACAATAACAACCTACCTAATGTAACCCCAAAACGGGATAGGGGAGGGTAGGATGTATGCAGACCTTTCTCCTAATTTTGTGAGATAGAAATTTTGTTTTTGATAAGACCCTCGACACAACAACCTATTATCAAAATAAGTTAGAAAATTTTAAAATCCCCCAAGATTGAAGTATCATACTTTGGTGGAATTCAAAATTCGTGGATAAGTTACTCCAAGAACACTAATCTCCTATTTTTTTTCCTAAACCTCCATGCCATTGCTTTCTTCACATGCTACTACTCTCCATTTTGAATCCAATACAAACTAATGAATTATCAAGGAAGAGAAGTTTAAGCAACTTATACACTAATGATGACTACCCCTGCATCGTAGCATGCTTCAGGATCAATATCTTCTATTTCAGGGTTTGGTAAATATAATGGGGGTATTATTTTCTAGGGATGAATTGAGTTTGAAACTCATCCAAAACATTTATCAAATGCTACCTCTGTTTCATATTGTACATACTCACTAAATAACATGATAACTGTAGAACAATTCATGGATTTTTTGGATATCCAAAAATGGACTATTAAACACTTTAAAAAATCATTCACATGTCTTAATAATTATTATCAATGTAAATACATCTCACATTTACAAACTATTTCTTCTCCGTATTATATAATTCCCTCATTTTTATTAAAAATATTAAGGTGGAAGCCAACTCTTTATGCTAAAGAAATCTATATTTTACAAATCATTTATTTTCAGTGCTTACATCCTAATTTTGCCGAAAAGGTCTTTAATTAAATTATTTTACTCTTTGAAACTAAAACAAAAATAACATACCAAGTTAAATCCCACAACCTTCCACTTTGCAATTACATTTCTATACAAATGTATTTTTGTAACATAATTGTTATCATATTTTTATAAATATTATCACTACTAATGTTAATAAACCAAATATTTAGTAGCAATTAAGATGTTCCAAATTGGAAAAAAAAATATAACATGAATTTTGTATAGGGTTGAGTATGAACAAACCTCAATACAACATGGAGCTAAATATTTCTCAAGCATATATCGCGACAAGACTTAAATATTAAACTCTATATTATATGGGGTTGAAATTTCAAGTCATACATCACATTCATTTAATTTTATGTTGTCTATGGTCAATTTTCTGAATTTTACATTGTTGATTTCTATATGTTGAAATACCCCAAATTTATATAATTCCATGCTCTCCAAGTTAAAGAAATCAAATAAACCTTTCTAATACACCCTCAATCAAATACATGTATTTATTAAAGAGGAACGAGACCACTCCAGTTCAGATTAGTGAAAGGATTCAATTTGCAATACTCTAAAACCAAATTTGTCAACGATGTATTCTTATATGCAAATTCAAGAAATTCATATATATCTCCAAGTAAAAAGTTCAGAGTAAATTCTTCAACATGAATAGGCTGTGGTAAAATATATCAACAAATCAATATCTTTAAGAAATTTCTCCCAGAGAATATAGAAAATCAAACTAAAATTTTGAATTTTTTGGAAATACATTAGTAATGAAGACTCTTTGCCTGGAAGTCATGAAATTGAGAAAATCATTTTTTGCTCAATAGAATGGGATCAATAAGAGGATTTGAAATTGAGTGATACCTCAACGTAATTTAAAAGAAGCCTCCATTGCCTTGATATTACACAACTTTTAGCAACTTCTTTTGCTTCTGAAAATATTTAGGGGATGTATATTTAGATTGAATTTGGTAAATTACTAAGTCGGAATCCTCCAACCATGATTCTTTTGTGCAATTCCATGAAGTAAAATCTTCAACTGATGTTTTGCAAGGTTGGCGGCTCCTTTCAGTTTATGATGATATAATCTAGGTTGGTTCAGTTTAGACCATTTGGAAAAAGTAGGCATTAATCTTCCTAATGCAAGGTTTTCAACAAAATGTTATTCGCCTATTTTACCCTTCTAAAATAGATTTTACACTAGACATAATAGTCATTTTCTTATTTTCCTTATATGTAGAACTATGAAATAAACTAAATCTTTGTATACTAAATACTTCCTATTGAAGTATATAAGAAATCTTACCATTATATAGTATCAATTTTAGTATTTAAATTATTTTATATAGGTAGCATATGGTGTAAATACAATTATACTACCTTAAATGTTATTTTTAATATTGAGAACCTTTAAATCAACAAAATAATCCACTTACTAATTTTTATCCTTACTAATGTTTTGACTGTACACATATAATTTATACATATATACTTTTAGTCTTTGAATATCACACTAATTAGAACTTCAACAGAACGACATAGTTTTGATGACAACAAAAGGTCCAAAAATATCTAACTAGACCCCTATATCAACCAAAAGACTACAACTTTAGGATTACAATTTGAATCTCTCTGAAGCGACGTTGTAAAATGTTTTGGAGTTAATTGAAGAAGTTATCACAACGAAAAAGCAATGGAGTAAACATCATGATTTAAATGTTATGACAAGGAAGTCCACTGGAATTTAGATAGATGAGAAGCACATACTTTATTTTATTCCATAATGTGCATCCAATTAATGAAAGACGAAAAAAATTATATTTGATTGAATGGAAGACTCCAACATCCATTTGTAAGAAACTAATTTTATCCTAGAGAAAGAAGAGAAATCAAATGTTCACGTGGGTGACTTTTTAGAATTATGTGGAGTTTTTAATTCATGGTTTATTTCTTTTGAAAATTTGTCTGTTCTATCATTAATTTTTTATTTTTCCTACTCAATTATAAATCAAGTCGAGAGATAATCTAGTTTAATTGTAAAGACTCAAAAATTGATCATGAGAGCAGCTACCATAAACCCTAGTAGGCAAGACAAATCCAAGATAACATATGCTCAATAAAACTAGAAATAACAGAAGTGGATGGAGTAATTAGATAAGAAAGGGGACTTAGCGTAGACACATACAAATAATATAAAAATAAAACAGAGGCCCAAAATAGAATGAGAAAGATAAATATACACAACACCTACCGCAAACCTTGTTTTACAGGTACAAGAGCACGTAAACTACGAGGATAAGAGTACACAAAATAAAATTTTATAATGAAATACAAAATCAGAGGGTGGCTCTATTGCGGTGAAATTTAAGGCATTTGCCGTAGCCCACCAAAAATTTGGTGGACTCAAATTTTTTTCAAGATTAAATTATGTGTAAAATTTTATATAGAAAAATTAATTAGTTATGATAAAAAGTATAATTTTCTTAAAAATAAATTATTTTATTCACTTTAACATCTTTTGTATTTTGTTAAAAATAAGAATTAATAGTGAAAAGTGTTGAACAAAGTGAATTACAAATTCTTTTTTTTTCTTTTTAAATTTTTGTTCAAGAATTCCTACAAGCATATTAAAATGAGGCATACCAAGTCATCAACTTCTTGAGTCAAATTCTATGATTCTAACTCTTATCTTTATTTAATATTTTTAACTTATTCCTTATTACATTATCTTAACAATACATATAATAATTGTCTCATTGAAATGACGTTTTCAATATTGAGTTGATAAAATCTTACCTAAAACTAATAACGAAAAAACAATATTATACATTGATAGTTTTCCTCTAAATAGTGTAAGAAAAATAAATTTTTAATAAATCCGTATATAAAAATTATCTATATTTTAGGCCGCGAATTGAAATTTTGCTTTAGGCCCCCAATTGCATTGAGCCGCCCCTGTACAAAATATAGATAAAAGTACAAAAGAAAAAGAAGCAAGCATCTAGATTCCAATGGCTCATTACAAAGAAGAACAATGGGGCCTTAGAATGCGAGAAGATAAACAAGGTTGACTTGTACTAGGCATTGCGTTTAATAAAAGATGTAGAAGTGTAGTATGAGTACCAAAATGCGAAGTACTAAGTAGGCATCATGGACGACTGTGATGAGTGGAAATTATATAACATATGAAGCATGATAGTAATAACAATAATATCCAAAACAATACTAGAAAATTGAATTAAAAAAAATAATAGGGAACATAATGTCACGCTTCGAGGCTACCCCCTTGACATAAATATGGGATCTAGGATCACATGTGACCCCCCAAGTTAACCCTAAATTGGCATATCATAGCATACTACGATAAATTGAAATAAGAAATATTGTTCAGAAGCTAAACATGAGATAAATTGAAAGATGGGGAATACCCAATCTAAGCCTGAAAATATAAATACTAAGAAGAGTTTAAGATACTAAAGTAAAATTCAAATACGAAAGATGAATCTGTCTGTCTGAAATAAGCCTCTAACTGACTAGAGATGTTGGGACATGCCCAAGCTAACTCTAGTAAAACTGAAACTAAAATGAAAGACTTAAATATAAAGAACATATCTATCGTCATTGAAGAATGAGGACTCACCACTGATACTACTGGATATATACTGGCTACTGATCTACATGTGATCTGGATGATGAGGACCTAAACCTACATCACAAAAAGTGTAGCGCAGAGTATGCATTAGTACTTTAAGGGTACTGAGCATCCATGATATGATAAAACTGAACAACATAACATAATTTAAATAGAGAATAATTATCAATGATATAAGAAAAACATGAAAAATAAACTAAACATGCTAAATATGAACTAACTGAATGTAGTGACAAAATTCATAACATATTGAAACTGAATACTGAACTGTAATTGATAACTTGGTCAATACACGTGGGAGATACTAATAACCAACATAAAACCACATGATATAAATTTTGAGTTTGATGTATACACCCCAACGAGAAGAACCAATATACGTTGCCAAGGGTATAGAGGCATGAGCGATGTTATCACTAAGTATAATGCCCACAGAGGGGACTTACCTACGGGGCATGTAGTTCTGGGTCTATGAAGGTGACTGACCCTAGTATATAACTCGTTATTAAACCTACTTCCAATAGAATGTATACAACAAAAATAACTTAATATAAACTAGTGTAACGACCCTCTTAGTCGTTTTTGAAATTCCAACTAATATCTTTTATATTAACCTTTTTAGTAGATTTTATAAATAATTTATATGACTTGTAATAATGAGTGACATGATTTTAGATTTAATAAAAGATTATTTTCTTGCTAAAAAAAAAAATAATTAAAAAAAAAAAAAAGGGGGCAAAGTGCCCTAAATTGGTGAAAAGCCTGTGACGGCTGAGAAAAAGAAAAAGAAAAGAACGACGTGAAAAAAAAAACAGAGAAGAAAAGAAAAGAAAGGGAGAAAAGAAAAGGAAAAAGGAGGAGAAAAATCAATATTTTCATCCATCTGACTACATCCCTCAATTTATTTTTATTTTTTTTTATTTAATTTTTTTTTTCCACCCAAAATCAACCAGTCTGATCTCCATTACAATT
>NC_028644.1:33847960-33850049 GCF_001406875.1 Solanum pennellii
TTCGATTGAATCTACTGTGGCCTATGGACCAGTTTATTTCAATACGCAGCCTAATTTGCAATTATCTCTGACTGATAGAAATATTCTTGATGCTCTTACATTAAATGTTAAAACTCATGGCTATAATTATGGTGTCGGTTCTGAGCTTATTTGTTTATCTTATAGAATTTATTATAAATTGTTAACAACTTTAATTCCTAGATGTAAATTATATGATTCGTCTAATGAGACAATTCTTGTTGAAACTAATTTTATTAAATCTAAAATTACGACTAGAAGGCCTATTAAATGGGATGAAATTAATTTTCCTGATAAATGGATTTTAAATAATGTTGTGTCTCAAAGACAGGTTGCTGAAGAAGTCACTAATAGTGACTATTCTCATATTACTCAAAATCCTGATGGTAAGATTTGTATTGAATTTGCTGAAAATTCTTCTGTTTATAATTCTCCTGTTTATAATAGGAGATCTTTCTCTGGTTACAGAAGGTTACCAGAAATTCAGCATATTTCTCCAGTAAGTCATGAAGGTCCTAGTTATGGAACTGCTAGACAAAGACCTTTGTCTCTTCACACTCTAAGTGATACTATGAGTGAAGGATTGGTTGAAAGGGTAAGGATAGATCCTAAAACAAATATTGTTCAAGCAACAGCTAAGTTGTCAGATTTGGATCCAACTCAGTCAGAAATGGATTTCAGTGTTGATAAATCAACAGATCTCAATGGTGTTTAATTATGATTAATCAACTCATTGATTTTAGTCCAGGAACCCTGGCAAGAAAACATATTCAAAAAGAATTTTATAATAAAAAATGGAACCAATTTAGAACTTGGTTTTTTTAAACTTATAGTGAAAATGATTTAAATAATATTTCTCAAGATTTTTATGATGTATGTATTTTACATAACAAAATCATTTATTTTGTTCCTTGGTTTATAGCCACATATTTAACTTTATATATTAATGTTATAGAAAGGACTTTTAGAGAAGTTGATGGCACTATCACTAAAGCCATCTACCCTCCTCAAGCTCCTTTTATTTTACCAAATAATACTGGGTTAACTTTTTCAGCCTTTCAAAAGTTTATTCAAACAGATGTTGCCCAGATAACTGTTCAAGAGGTTAATAACCTTATTTCTCAAAATAATTATTTGAGTCTTTATGTTAAAGTTCTTGGAGAACATATTAGTTCTTTAGACAAAAAATTAGATGATTTAATTATTTTGGTTAAAGAATTTCAAAAACTTCCAAAAGAAGATAAAGCTTCTACTTCAAAAACTACTTCTAAAAATCTTTTAGATGTTCCTACACATCTTCAACGTCCTATTGATACTTCTGGTTTTAAAGTTAAATCTTTTAATTCACTAGAAGATCTTCTTGATAAAAAATTGTCTGGTTTAGGTTCAAAACCTATTACAAATGATTTTTCTGAGTCAAATATTGATAATATTGAGAATCAACTCCTTGGTATCCAAGATCCGAATCAAGATGTTTCGGAAGTAAACGCCAGAAGATTTAAAACTGGTTACAATCAAAAGCAAAAGATTATAGGAAAAGGGGGTTATGCAACCCTCCCTTCAATGATGACCTATTATTATCCTCGTCCTACTCCTCAAGATGTGCTAGTTGAAGAAAGAGATTGGAATCAAACTAACACATCATACAGTGGTAAAAAGGTGTATGAATGGAATTTGGATGCCTTAACTGAAAGGCAAGTTTCCATCATGGTACATCGTATGTTGATGTACTCATCAATTTGCCGTCATACGAATCAAAATAGTGATCAGGCTATATGTAAAATGATCATAGCAGGTTTTACAGGTCAACTCAGAGGTTGGTGGGATAATTTCCGGACTCCTGAAGAAAAGTATGCAATTATGAATGCATACAAGGAAGAAATTAAAAGAGAAGCTGGTACAGATGAAAAGGGACAACCAGCAGAAAGAATTACAACTAATAAGATTGAAGATGCAGTTTATACACCTGTTCTTACTATTTTGGAACATTTTAATGAAAGATTTTCCAATCAAAATGAGACTATTCGAACCTTACTAAATGGACTTAAATGTAACCATTTGGGACATTTTC
>NC_028644.1:33855072-33858866 GCF_001406875.1 Solanum pennellii
AGAATTTGATAAATCAGACACTTCTATGAGAAGTGGACAGAGTGATACAGCTGATGGGCAGTCAGTAGACCAGAATATGGAGCTATCAGAATGTCAATTGCAAAAGGTGGAAGATTTCCTCGCATCTATGAAGGAGAAAGATAGCACAATAAAGAAGAACCTGAAAGGCAAGGATAAGATTTAAAATCTTATCAGAAATCTTCACAAAAAATTCAAGATTAGAAATCATATCAGAAATCTTATCTTGAAGAAAGTAGTGTTTAAAACAGTATGTAGGGCCCATATGAGGACCCCACTTTGTTTTTTTTTATATAAAGAGCCTCATTTAGAGGCATAAGATAAGTTCAGAATTACTAGTTTCTAAGTTTTCTCTCTCCTCTTGTAAAATCCCTTCTTGAGAGTAATAAAAATAATAAGCTTTGGTTTGAGGATTTCTCTCCGAGGTACTTTATTTCTTTTATTATCATCTTTTCATGTTTGCCGCCTCCATGGCCGGCTAAGTTATTTTCATATCTATGCTAGCTTCATAATTTCTGTATGATGTTCTTATTTACTATCTGGATCTAACTAAGTTATAATGCATTCATATTATAGTTCTTTATTCTTTTATCACAAGTTTTGACTTGGTTTCAAGGTGGTGGCAAATTTTAAATATCAATGATAGCGAGCATGTGGTATTGTAAGTCCCCGTTTGAGTTAATGTTAGGGGCAGCCTGAAACCCTTGTTAGAACTGCTATCAATTGATGTTTAAGATGATCTCCCATGCTTGAGTAAAAGGTTACCATACAGCCGAAACTTAGGATAAAACTTTAAACATAACTATAATACGTTGCATAGTATAACCTGGTGTACAAAGCTAGATCTGGATGGCCGCGCGGACTACCGCCAGCCCCTAGATCCTGTTATTATTATTATTATTATTATTATTATTATGATTATTATTATTATTATTATTATTATTACGGAAAAGGGTCTAAAATAGCCTCGAAGTATTGGAAATGCTACAAAATTGCCCTCCATCCACCTATTGGATCCAAAATGCCCTTCTCATCCACCTATTGTCTCCAAAATACCCTAGTCATCCACCTTTGGGTTCAAAATTGACCACTTATTTAACTATTTTAAAATTTAACTATTTAAAAAAATTTTAAAATACTTGGCGCTCAACTATTGGTTATAATTTAATTTATTAATATACATTATTAACCGACCAACTACCGACTCATTATTAACTAAACCCCACCGAATTAATAAACCAATTATAATATCAAAATTGTCATAAACACTACTAAAACACGAAGAAATAATAGATTCCTGAAAATGACATCCAAAATTATTCGACTCTGAATCAAAGCCCCAATTAAATTTAGGTTGAGCTTCTTATTTAGGAGGACACTTTCAATAGGATTCTATTTCAAGCTTGAAATCAAAATCTATGATTAAAGTTAAAGAAGTAGTACATCCGAATTAATTCATGCAATTTTTTTAAATATAATTTTATAAATATTTATGGTTTGTTTTAAAACCTTAATATATTATTTTAAAAACAAATTATCTGTGATGTAACATCACATAATTGAGACGAATGAATAATTAAGATGAACATAGTCAGACTTTTAAGTTTATCGTTTATTTTTATTTAGACACTTGAATGTATGATAATTTACTTCTCTAGATAATTTTGCCTCAAATTTTCAAAACTCTCATTGAAAGTAGCTTTCTTGTTGTTGCATTAGTAATGTGATGGGTTTATTATTTTGGTGGAATTTAATTAGTAATGGGTGGGTAGTGGATTGATTTATAAATTATATTAATAAGTTAAATTAACAAATAGTTGAGCGTAACGTATTTAAAAAAATATTTAAATAGTCTAAACTTAAAACCGTTAAATAAGTGGTCAATTTTGAACCCAAAAGGTGGATGACAAGGGTATTTTGGAGCCAATAGGTGGATGGAGGGTAATTTTGTACCATTTTCAATACTTCGAGGGTATTTTAGTCCCTTTTCCGTTATTATTATTATTATTGTTGTGTGGAGAGCAAAAATTGGGTATCAACAATACCAATACTTGAATGATAGCTATTATTATATGCAAATTCAATTAAAGGCAATTGATCATACCAACTACCCTTGAAATAAATCACAAAAGCACTCAAAATATCTTACAAAGTTTTGATAATACACTACACTTGTTCGTCGGTTTGAAGACGAAAGGTTGTACTAAGCTTGACACAACTACCAACACCTTTTTAGAAAGACTTCAAAACTGAGAAGTGAATTTTTTATTATAGTCGGTGATAGTGGATAGGGAAAATCATGTAACTTAACCAGTGTCCTAATATAGAACTTAGCAATATCTTCAATCCAATATGAAGCCTTCGGAAATTAAATAAGTCGACTTTGTCATATGATCCACACTAACCCAAATCGGGTTATATTGCCACCATGTGCGCGGAAAACAACCGATAAAGTCCATATTCAAGTCTTCCTACTTCCAAGTAGGAACGCTAATGTCTTGAGACAAGCCACCCGGTTTTACTATCACTTGATGACAATGAGGAAACATAAGCACAAACTCCAGAATATCCTTCTTAATCCTATTCCACTAATAGATCTCTTGAAAGTTATGGTACATTTTAGTGGATTCCAGGTGAATGGAATATAAAAAACTATAGGCTTCCAATAAATTGTTTTCTTGAGAATCATCTACATATGAATCACCCAAATAAAATTGATATCGAAATACATAATCTCCTCTTAGAAGAAAGCCTAAGAGGAACACTTCCTTCAACTAAACAAAAATTATATCAACACTTTTCTTAGCGTTACATTTATTACAAAAGATGAATTTAGACCATTTTGAACAACTACGCCACCTTCATTCGAATCAACCAACCGAACACCCAATCAGGCCAATCTATGAACATCATGTACCAATTCCTTATTCTTATCTTCCTCTATATTTACTACACTACCCATTGATAGTTGACTAAGATAAATTGCCGCTACACTGGTCTTACTAAGTGACAGTGGACACTTAGGTCGTAACCCTTTAGCAACTAAAGTCACCTCCTTTAGTGGATATTTAGAACCTTTTGCTTGAACACATAGTGCAAACTTTTGTGGTAAGTAAAAGAATTAACATGGATACCATACAAATATTGCAACCACCAATAATTCCAAATCATGGATGGGATAGTTCTTTTTGTAAATCTTAAGTTGTCTTGAAGCATAAGAAATTACTATCCCATTTGCATTACAACACACCCAAATGCAATACATGAAGCATCACAATAATTAACGAACCCATCTGAGCCTTACAGTAATGTGAACCCCTGATCAGAAGTACGCTTATCTTTCAACTCTTTAAAACTTTTCTCACATGCTTCTGACCATAATAGGTAAGCCTTACAGTAAAGTAATGTAACGACCTATTTAGTCGTTTTGAGCAGCAGATTTTATTTCAAGAAAAACTGGCTGAGACGACGGATCCCACGACGGACCGTCATGGGCACGACGGACCGTCGAGGGGGTCTCGTTCCAAAATACTTAGAATTCTGAAATTTGGGTACTGAAATCGACTCTCTGAACTTCGTAACGGAATGGCAGGACGGACCGTCACAGGCGTGACGGGCCGTCACAGACTCTTGGTAAAAATCTAGTCTCTGAACTCTATGACGGAGCAGCAGGACGGACCGTCGCTGGCACGACGGCCCGTCACAGAGTGCGTAATCTCAGGCTGGGTCGGATTTCTGCTTAGTAATTTAAGGGGCGTTTTGGACTATTCCTGCTT
>NC_028644.1:33859977-33884977 GCF_001406875.1 Solanum pennellii
CTCTTAGTTTAGTAATTTGATCATAGATGTTCTTGTGGTGATGACTTCCAGATTTTGGGGAATAATAGATTGTTGAATTTTAGAAGTTATTGAATTGTCTTTTTATTAATGATTTTAAGTCTTCCTCATTACTTTCTGTTGATATTAAATTGAAATGTTAAGGTTTAGATTGGTTGGTTCGCTCAGATAGGAGGGTAAGTGTGGGTGCCGGTCGCGGCTCGGTTTTGGGTCGTGACAAGTAAACCCCAAAGTCTTTTTGCATATCATTTCTATTCGCCTTCTAAGCTTGAAAAGATGGACAAGTTTACTTTCAAGATCGGCCTTCAGAACTCCAACAGGCAATTCATCGAAGTGTACAAGGTGAAATCAATTGGGTCCACCGAATCAGCATTGTGGTTTTGTGTTTAATTACGAAAGTTTTGAGAGCTTAAGCTTTAGTTGTTGATTTGTCAAACACATTCGGGGAAATCTTTCTTGATTGCAAAATAGTCCTGATATAAAAAGGAAACTGGTCTTTCAAATTAAAAATTTATCTCTTTGAAATGTGAGAGATTCTTTTATTCCTTACTCTTACATTGGTGAATGGTGAGTGTTTGTGAGCCTCGTGTTACATATTAAATGTGCTAGGAGTGCATCTGGTATGAGTTCGTGCCAGCCTAACCTCAATACTTATATTTCTTGATTACTTTGGGCTTTCTGGTTGGTGTTTCAACCTCTTGTTGTTATTTTTGAATTTAGAAAGAATATAGGGTGTAGGTGAACCCCATTACAATAGGTAGCATCATATTATTGAGATTGAATTGTGCCTCCGTGATTTGAGAAAGAGAGACTCTCGACTGATACAGATGTGAGTTAGAATCCCACAATATGGATTGTAATCAAATTCCACAAGTTGGATCATTTCACAAAAGTAAGGCAACCATATATACCTAGATGAGTACGAGAGTTTTATGATGCATATTCCTAGGAATTTATGGGAAAAAAAGAGAAAAAGGTATGTCAAGAAGAAGTTGCATGAACTGGAAGTGCGGGTAAGATGGTGTAGTGTCATGCCACTCAAATACACGCAATAATAGACACCCCGGATAATCAGACTAATGAGTACATTACAAAAATGAAAAATACATCGGATACACTAAAAATAGTGGTTGGCGCATATAATATCTGGTCCGTCTGCAGCTTCTTCGATGGTTAAAGGTTCCTAGATAGAAAAGATACATATGATTATTGTGGCGAGACACTTGTTCGGGTTTACTGGTCGCAATGTGATGTCTTCACAAAAATTAATGTATAACCCGACATCCAAAGGATGTGTTAGTGGGTTTTATTAGTGAAAGGTAAAAGAGGGAGAAATAATTGTGAAGGAGATATTACTTCAGGCAGAACATGAGTAGATGCCTCTTCCCTTCCCGGTGCTCATTACTTAGCTATGTGACGGAGAATGATTTCCCTTTCGAGGAAAAACTAATTTCAAGATTACTCTAGTCTCCTCCATTGTATTTGAGAGATGATGCAGCTTGGAGAAAGCTTCCACCAACAGAGTCCACTCTAGTGGTCGACTCTGCTACCCTTGCAATTGTGACCAACACACCTTCTGCTTCAATGGAGTAGGTAGGTTTTTCCAACCCTTCCTTTATTGTCTGATTTTTGTTGCTGCATCTATATTGCCTGCTATTGTTGCGACTTCTCATGTATGTCGTCCCCCATTGACTTAGGCTTTGATATATAAGATGGGTAATCTTTCCCAGTCAGCTTATGTAAAAGCTACTTGAGTATAGAATGAATTTCCCCTACTTATTAAGCAGGCCATTAAATAGGTTTTCACACATGTGATTGAGAGAGTGAAAAAATGTGAGGGGATAGTAGCAAGCTATGCTCGAAGCTCAATAATTTAAATATGAGGGTTGAGACTCAAGAGAAGGTTAGGGGTAGTTTTAGTGATGTTAATACCCTGAGGGTGAAGGTGTATACTTTGAGGGAAGAGTTGATTAAGATACAATTTGTGGACATCTCCAAGAATTAGGGAGATGTTCCTCTTCCAAATGCGCCTAAGATGCCTAGTGCACTGCATCTACTTCTATTCCTGAAATTGAGAGGGTCGAGAAGGAGTTGGACGAGGAAACATATGAGGAGAAGTCGAGAGATGAGGAGAACAGGATATCTGAGAAACTAGCCGAGCTTCATGAGAATGAGGAGGCCATTCTTCAGGCTGTGTTGAAGGGGTATCTTCAAGGGACATTAGAGGTCGGGTGTGGTGAATTCACTCCAGAATCCTCCATAACTTATGCTGCTGAGATCGTCACTAATACACCACTTGTTACTCCTATGCTGCTTCATGTGATCCTATTGACCAGTATTGATTCAAATCTTGAGGCTTCTCAACTCGAGACTCTAGATCAGAGTACTCTACATGAATATCTTGTCAACGGGACCGTTCTCTTATTCTTCCAGTACATTTATTTTATTTTGTATTGTATTGAGTACACTACATTCTATTTTAGGTGGGGTGAGGGCCTTCATGAAAATATTCCCCTTTTGTTTGTATTTTAAAAAATTTTAGTTTGTTAATTCTTTATACTAGTGTGCCACTTTTGTAATCATGTGTTCCTTTAATTCTATCTCATTCTCCCTTGATGTTGCAACCCCCCATGACTTTAAATCATGAAATTCTTGAAATTTTCTTTAATAAAAATTTGGGAATTGATTTTTATCGAAATATATGTCTTGAATAGTATTCAGGATGAGAATGATGCATAGTGTTGGTGTTGTGAGAACAAATATGATATGGTTACACCTTTGAGCTATATCTTTAAATATTTTGTTGACTGAATGTGATTTGGTGTGAGCCTTTCCATGAACATTGCATGTATGCTCTTAATCTTTTGGGATATACTAAATGAGTTTAAATTTCCTTATGTGGTACGGTTTTACTTGAAAGCATGCATGTGTGAGTCTTAGAATATGACTTGTTAGTCCAATTTCATCAATCTTTATAATATTAAACATGCTCTGGGTGAAAAAATCGAGAGGGAACCAAATTGTCCGTAATGCTTTTTCTCACTACCTTGTGAGGGTGTGAATCCATATTGGCAACAATTGAGCCTAACCTATTTTTGATAACCAAAAGAAGCCTCTTGAACAAAATTATCCCTACCTTCTAACCTTAAATCTTTTCTGAATCATTGCAATATTTAAATAGTAAACTTAAGCCAAAAACCTTTATTGGGTGTGTGAAAAAAGTAGATTAAATGAAAACAAAGTGGAGTTTCACCAAAAAGAAAAGAAAAGACACCTCTCCTGATAAAAACTATTTGTGTCATCATTGTGATGGAAACATCTTTGGAAGATTTGAAGGAATAACAAAACTAAAACGGAATAAAGGAGAACTCCAAATAGATTGAGTGTCAAGATTTGAGTTTCAAAGGAAAAAAATAAGAAACAAAACCTGAGAATAGGTGATGATGACTGAAACAATACTTTTAAAAAGATATATGTCACCAATTTAAATATATCATGCCTTAGCACTCAACCCCGTTACAAGCCTAAAAGGCCCTTGAGATCTTACATAAACTAGGTCGTGCTATGATTGGAATATATAGGCAAACCTATGGGACAAAGTGTGCATGTGTTTCTCCTTTGAGAGAGTGAGGGTTGCATTGATTCATATTACCGTTATTTATTTTCTTTCTAAGTTGATGGAATCTTTGTTGATGTGAGGCATTTGAATACATTTGTTGAAACATGTTCTTGTATTAGACAAGAAGCTAAGTGTGCTTGAGTTTGTGTTCAAATAATGTAGCCATAATTTAAACCTTTCTGATCATCATTAAGGGTAACATGCTATATAAAGTAGTATTGGCATGGTGCTTTCATGACATTTCTTATTGAGTACTATTGTAGACGCCCATATTGAGCATATTGTGTCCTTGATTAACTTGAGGAGACGAAGAAGTTTAACTTAGGGGTTTTGATGAGTGGAAGATTTGCACTCATTTAAGTTAATTTATCTCAATAATTAGTTTCATCATTGCCTAACCTTTTCCTTTTCTTATTAAATATTGATGCTCGGGAATTGGACAAGGCACATACTAATGTTTGAAGGAATAACCAAAAATACAAAAAGAAGTTCAAAGTTAACATTGTTGATCACCTAACATGAAAGGAAAATCACGAAGTTAGCACGCCCTTGACCAAAGTTATAGTGCAAAATATTTGTGTCTACAAAAGAAGGTCGGCAAACTAAACAAGAGAAGACGATGCACCGAGTTAGAACGGCGAACTTGCTGCTCATTGCCCAAAGTGACACTGTGCAACACAAATTTTTGGCACTCGAAAGGCGGAGTAAGGTAGTATTAAGATATTCCGTGAAGGTGATTGATCGATTTCTCCAATTGAGGTTCATACGCCTCAAAGATAGATCATCACATGGAGAGCTGAGTAGCGAAAGGTCATTCACCAAGTGCATTTGGCAAGCCCGACTAACGTCATCAAATTTTATGTTAAGTGGATTTGGGAAAAAAATTACAAAATTATAAATCGCACAAAGGATATAATTTTTATGAAGTTTGTAGGGCTATTTGAGAACTTACATTACCATGTTAAAAGGAAAAAATAATTTACTTTTGAAAGAACTTTTTTCTAGTTCTTGGGGATTTACAAATTGAGACTTCAATTTTATAAATTTAATTTAAATCCAAAGTAGGTTTACTCTTAATTGATTGATTTCAAGTTACTCATGTCTTCCTTCGTGGAGGTATAATTTCTTAATTTTTTGTAATGGGTGGCTGAATCCTCAATATCGAAGGGTGCTCTATTGGGGCTGAGTATTGATTTATTGTAGTGGGTTTTGGTCTAAGCTCTGTTTTGTTACTGTCCATGCATTAATTTGGTCTAACTACCATGGGGTTAAAGTATTGGTTAAAGTTATAAACTTAATTCCTACTTCCGAAGCAGTAAAATAAGGCAAATTTGGTGAAGAGAAATATCAAAATGCTAGCAGATGTAAAGGATCTATTTTCCAACTCATTTGGGACTATGTCCCCCCAACACATGATATGAACGTTTTCTATGTTATTCTTTCATACCCACATATACATCTAGACTCAACTAACTCATTTCATTACACCTAGAAACTAAAAATCCCGTAGTATCACTCCTATAAAAATCTTGAACTACATATGACATGATTCTCATGGAACCGATACATGCAGTCACCTTGAAATCAACATTTATCCATGAATTTAAATTTTTTTCAAAACAATCATTCCTCATAATCTTTCAGACATTTATATAGATCTCTTACATTGCAGTTGCATTTGTTGGCTGGCAAAAAATGGGCTACTATGTGAACTTCTTTCCCCAAAAATTTCTTTCATTGTCTCATGTCAAAGAAGGGCAACCTATCAACAACAGGTTTTGTCCCTCCTTTCTTTTATTAATTCTATTGAGCTTGTAAAATTTTAACACGTCAAATATTTGGTATTTCACTACTATTTTTGTTTATTACAACTATCTATATATTAGAATAACTTGTATTAATGTTATTATTTATCATATTTCTATTTTTAAAAAATTAAATTTTTACCATCGACACTACTACTATTACTTTATTATCGTCTACTTTAAGATAAATTGTTGTTACTCATCTCTAGTTTTTTTTACTTACTAAACTTTTTATGTAATACATATTTTATAATAAATAAGAAGTTCAAAGAGTCAATTTATATAACAAAAAAGCCTAAATAATCCATTTATTAGGTATGATTACAGCCCACTAGGAGAAGCCCGTCTTATTTTATTCATTTTGCCCAAGTGAAAAAAAGAGATTCCCAGCTAGGGTTCCCATCTCTTCAACCATTGCACACCCCTATATTCCAATTTCCATTTCATCACAAGAATTCTTGACATGGCGAGGCCCATCACCTTTTTCCCACTTCATGATTTGTAGGATTTCAAATCTTGAAAGATAAGGCAAAATCTCTCCATTTCAATACACATCTTTGTCTCATTTCTTAACTCCTTTTTACTGTGCCTGAAAAGTTTGAACATGAACATCTCCATTTGACAAAGATTAAAAATCAAAATCAAAATTTCACCAAAAGGCTAAACTTTAGAGACTTAAACATTTCTATGAAAACATGCCCTGTTAGCATCAGTTGTGGACGAGATCTGGTTGCCAAGAAAGTCACCTGACGTGCTTTTACAATCACAAGAAAACCACACTTGTGTCTACACTTGGACCTTACTTTATTTGGTGGATGAGAGTAGATTTGAGGCTGATAACGTTCCTAGTCCACTACACTTTAAAAATGTAAAATCTTATCCATCTATTTAATCAAACATTTGCGGTTATATATAAATATATAAATATATAAATAAATAAATATATNATATGCTACTATGTAGAATCTTTATTTTCTAGCACATGCTAAAATAAGGATGTTGAACTATGATTTAATATAATAGTAGTGAAATGATATTGCTCTGCATAGCATTATTTTAGCCATTATATTGTTAGATGACAATAAGTCTTCTATGTAAACTCAACATCCTTTATTGATTAGGATAGCTCTTTTCTATTTTGTATTCAAACTCTATCATGTACATCATCAGCACACACGTATATATATATATATATATTATGGCAGCCTTGGTTACCAGCACCAGTGAACAAGTTCTGACCTCTTCCTTACGTTTTAATTTGGTATTAAGAGCCAACTTTTTTTTTCATTCTTTCCGCCACCATGGACAACCCCAACCAGTCCATTGCCGCTGCCGTTTAGCCACATTCATCCTCTTCCACACATCTCTCCATAATTGACTCCAACTCCCAAACAATTGCCCTTCACGACCTTCCGATAAAACTTGATCGAGAAAATTATTACCTTTGGCAATCTACCGTATATTCTGCCTTTGAAGCCTTTGATTTGGAGGGTCATCTTGATGGAACTAATGCTCCATCCGCCACTATCTTAACCACTACTCAGGGCACCTCGGAATCCACAACAAATCCAGCCTTCACGGCTTGGAAGAAGCGGGAAAAAATCCTTTTTCTTTGGCTCAAAACTACCATGAGCCATTCTATCATACCTTACATAATGCACATTCGTACCACTCGTGAAGCTTGGTCATATCTTTCCAACCTTTATCAATCTCAATCCCGAGCTCGCGTCATGCAACTTCACCACCAACTCCAAACCACCACTAAGGGTTCTTCAACCATTATGGACTATGTTGACAAGAAACGAACTATATCCCATAGTCTAGCCCTTGCTGCCCGTCCCATAACAGACGAAGAACTTATGAGTGCTATTTTGTTCGGACTAGACTCTTCCTATGGACCTTTTCGCTCTGCCATTAACCCTCACCTTGATAACCTCACCACTGACTCAATTCTTGGTTTACTTCTCCAAGAAGAGGAGAAACTGGCTGAGGAAACCAAATCCTTCCAACTTCAAGCCAATGCCATATCTCGTGAATACTCCAACCGCTCCCCCATCACTGGATATCCTGATCAACAAAGTGTTACCACCTCTCAAAAATCCTCCACTTGCCCGACCAATACCAACCCCCCTCGTTCCTCTAATAGATCATCACCTCGCATAATCTGTCAAATATGTGAGAAACCCAACCACCATGCTCGTAATTGCTACAACCGCAACAACATGGATACCTACCCACCAACCCGATCCTCTAACCGTCCACAAGCCAATATGGTTACTCCCTCGACTAATTCTATGATGTCTCCTTCGGCTATTATTGATAACTCATGGTTTGCGGACTCAGGTGCTACCAATCATGTTACATCAGACTTGTCTCAACTATCTATTCACACGGACTATAATGGTGAGGATCAACTTGCTGTAGGTAATGGCCAAAAACTCTCTATTAATCATCGGCTCCTCTAAGCTTTCTTGTGCTACTCGACCTCTTCATCTTAATAAAATTCTTCATGTTCCTTTCATCACCAAGAGTTTACTGAGTGTTTCTCAATTTACTAAAGATAATAATGTCTTCATGGAATTTCATCCCTCATGTTGTTTTGTGAAGGATCCTCAGGGAAAAATACTACTCCGCGGGTCAATTGATGATGGTTTATATCGTTTCGATGGTGGTGGGCTTCCTGTTATCTCATCCTCAACTACTCGCGCCTTTGTCATATCTCGAGCATCACTCCAAGCGTGGCATGAACGCCTTGTTCATCCCCATGAGCAACTTTTACATCGTCTAGTCTCTAGTTTTAATCTTCCAGTGACTTCCAACAAAATGCCTGCAGTTTGTGGATCTTGTCAATTAGGAAAAAGTCATAGGCTCCCGTTAGCGTCTTCCGCAAGTTGTATTTTATTCCCTTTCAATTTGGTATTCTGATGTTTGGGGGCCTTCTCCGCATCTTTCTATTAATGGAAAAAAGTATTTTGTTCAGTTTCTTGATGATTCTACTAAATTTGTTTGGATATTTTTATCGTCAACAAAATCACAAGTATTTGATGTTTTTAAATACTTTCATAAGATGGTTCCACACAATTTGGCAGAAACATCAAAACTTTGCAAACTGATTGGGGTGGGGAGTATCGTAATGTGTCTTCATATGCCCAATCCATCAGCATAACTCATCGTCTCTCTTGTCCTCACACTTATGAACAAAATGGGGCTCCAGAAAGACGTAACCGCACCATTGTGGAGAGAGGACTAACTTTACTTGCTCACGCATGTCTTCCATATCAATACTGGGAGCATGCTTTTTCTACCGCCACATACCTACATAACCGTACCATCACTCCCATATTATCCTTTAAATCACCCTATCAAGATCTATATCATCATCCACCGGACTACCAACTCCTTCGAAAATTTGGGTGTCTATGCTACCCTTTTCTACGTCCTTACAATCATCATAAAATTGATTTTCGCTCTCTTCCGTGTGTCTTCTTGGGTTATAGTTCGAAGCATAAAGGTTATCTATGTCATTATCCCCCCACCAATCGGATGTATATTGCTCGTCATGTGACGTTCGATGAATATAGATTTCCCTATCCTCATTACAACAAATTTTCTTCTTGCTCCAGTGACAACTCACCACCCTCATCCTTAACTTCTCTACAATCAATTTCCAATGCGTTTCCCACATCTGCTGCCTCACCTTTACTCCATTCACTGGAAGATTTCCCTTCCTCATCCTCACTACCCACTAAAGTCCTACCAGTACCTCATTCATCTACCACAACATCTCCACCACACAATACATGTTCGTCCACCGTCGCGTCCTCTACTTCAAGCACATATCAGAATGCTC
The DNA here is from genome assembly GCF_001406875.1 of Solanum pennellii. NCBI lineage: Eukaryota > Viridiplantae > Streptophyta > Magnoliopsida > Solanales > Solanaceae > Solanum > Solanum pennellii. The sequence goes on from NC_028644.1 coordinate 33,869,270, forward strand.
CCACATATTTCCGGCCTGATACTTCTTCCAATCATCCTATGACCACACGAGCTCAAACAAATTCCCTCAAGCCTAAAAAACTTATTGTTTCTCACCATCCTACCCCAGTTTCATCCGTTATATCAAGTGAACCAAAAACCTATAAGCAAGATGCATGCTCTCCTGAGTGGTTGTGCGCCATGGAAGCTGAATATCAAGCATTGCTTCGTAACTGCACTTGGACACTTGTTCCCTGCCCTCCCACTGCAAATGTGGTGGGTTGCAAATGGGTATACCGTATTAAGCGACGAGCAGATGGTTCAATCGAAAGGTACAAAGCTCGTTTAGTTGCCAAAGGTTTTCCTCAAGAAGAGGGGGTGGATTTTCATGATACATTCAGCCCAGTTGTCAAACCTTCAACCATCAGACTTGTTTTATCTCATGCAGTGACTAAAGGTTGGGCTCTTAAGCAATTAGACATTAACAATGCATTCCTTAATGCTGACCTTACGGAGGTTGTTTACATGTCTCAACCACCAGGCTTTATTGAGAAGTCTCACCCACATTTTGTGTGTCGCTTGTCGAAAGCATTATATGGACTAAAGCAAGCTCCTCGCGCCTGGTTTCTCAAGCTCAAAACATTTCTCCTATCGCATGGTTTTACTTGTTGTTACTCTGACTCATCCTTCTTTGTCCGTCATACTCCTTTCCTCCACTACCTACCTCTTAGGTTATATGGACGACATCATCATAACGGGTAGTGATCCCTCTTATATATCCTCATTCACCAAATCTCTTGATCTCGAGTTCTCTTTAAAAGACCTTGGTAATCTCTCATTTTTCTTGGGTATTGAAGTTAGTCGTGTCGGATCTGGGATGCATCTCTCTCAAACTAGCTACATTCGAGATTCAGTCACTCGAACAAAAATGATAGATTGCAAGCCTTCTCCTTCTCCAGCGGACACCACATTTCAGTTGTCCAAACATGGTGAAACCTTTGATGATCCATCATTATTTAGGAGCATTGTTGGCGCTCTTCCGTATGCGACCATTACGCGACCAGAGATCTCCTTCTCGGTTAGTCGTGTTTGCCAATACATGTAGAATCCTACATTAGATCATTGGAAAGCCGTGAAACGGATCCTTCGCTATCTCAAAGGCTCCCTTACGCATGGTATCTCCATCACTCCATCCACTTCATCTACTATAAATGTCTACTGTGATGCAGGGTGGGCTGCTGATTCTGATGATCGTCATTCTCATCATGGCTTTGCTGTATATTATGGTCCTAATCTAATCAGTTGGTCCTCACGGAAGCAAAAGGTAGTAGCTCGGTCCAGCACTGAAGCTGAATATCGTGCCATTGCATTTGCCGCATCAGAAGTATCGTGGATATCTAGTTTGATCAAGGAACTCCGATTGCCTTGTCCTTGTCCTCCTGTGATATTATGTGATAACATCAGTGCCATTTATCTCACTGCCAATCCTGTCTTTCATCAAAGGTCGAAGCATATTGAAATTGATTATCACTTTGTTCGCGAAAAGGTTGCTCGTGGCCAGCTTTTTGTTAAGTACATTCCTTCCACTGATCAAACTGCTGATGTGTTCACTAAAGCTCTAAGCTCCCCTCGTTTTGCTTATCTACGATCCAAGCTCACTGTCTCCAAACCCGACATGTGCTTGCCGGAGGGTGTTAGATGACAATAAGTCTTCTATGTAAACTCAACATCCTTTATTGATTAGGATAGCTCTTTTCTATTTGTATTTAAACTCTATCATGTACATCATCAGCACATATATATGGACGATGATTTGTATATGCTTAATTTGTGCCAAGTACGTGAGATATCAAATTTTGTTGAGATAAGAATATAACATGCTCCTAGCGATGATAAATATAATTTTCAAATGACTGTTAGACAATATAAATAATCAAATTCCCTTGTCTACATCTTTCCTAATGTTTATTTGATATGAAAATTGGAGCCTAGGAGTCTCATTCTGAGACTCAACGACGCCGCTAGTGCATGGAGCTTGCATATCATGGAGTACACACAACCTTACTCTTTTCCGCTTCATATTGTTTAAACGTCGAATAACAGAGGAGCTTCTTTCCTTCTCTTAAAAACCAATCATAACTATTAATTACCTCATTTATCTCAGCTTGTCTTATTTACGTGTATTGATGTTATTAATGTTTTCATATCTATTTATGTGTTTCCTAGTATATCAGAAATTTCTTTGACCCATAAACTAGTTATGAATACTCACTTTGCTTTCATGTACTTTTGTTAAAAACAAACCAAAACAACGTTTCTGCCCAACTCTTTTTTAATTAGATTTTCAGATTTTTTTTACTTAAAAAATTATTCTTTAAGTTGTAAGTTGTTGAATTTATCTGACTCTTAAACTTTTACCACGTAATGCTTCAATTATTTTTTTTATAATAAACCCTATATTTTACAAACTTCAAGTGGATTCAAGTCATCATTATCTCTCCAAAAAAAAAATTAATGTTTACAACACTATTTTACTTTGACCAATTAATTATGTTTAGCCGATTAGCCATTTTTATTGGATCTTAAAAGGGTGATTAATACTTTTCCTTTAGAATAGTTGAACCCTTATTTAGAATCTTATGCTTAGTAGTGCTGAAAATGATATTAACATTAGATAATTATTTAAATAATTTTAGGTGCACTAATTCACTATAATTAATTAGGTTGTGACTCCTTAATTTAGCAATCACCAATATGTTGTACACTATTTTCATCCAGTTAAAATGAGTTATAACACAACTTTCACAGGAATGCCAGGACAATTTATAGAAGGTCCAAGAGTTCACTTGGCATGTGTATTGTCACATTATTTAATATTTTTCATACAATGAGTTTATTTGTGAAATGTATAATCACGTTATTTAATGTTTTCATATTATAACTTTTTTTTCCAGGAGTATTATCTTATAATTTATTATTTTGATATGATAATTATATCTATCATAAGTTTATAGAGTATTCCCATACTATGTGAATCTATTACTAGATTGACATATATAAAGTTATATCAGGAGAAGAGTCTTGAAACAACGTAAAGTTATTTATGTGTCACCTATATATGACCGGTTTGACACATGGAATAACCCATTAATTTTGGCACTAGGGTAGTCTATTTAATCACACTTCTTGGGGTGTGGACTTCCGCCAGACCCTGCTAACTAGTTTAGTTTTTCATTTACAAGTACCATTTCTCCTAATATAATTCAAGAGAAAAATCTCAACAACCTTAGCTCAATAAAAACATAGAAGATGATTTTGCACATCTAATTAATACACTGTCTATTTCAGCGTATATTAACTAGAGGTGTAAAAAAAAGATTTGGTTTTATTGAGCTATAGTTGTTAAGATTTTTTTTCTTGAATCATGTTAGGAGAAACTGTACATGTAAATGAAAAAATTAAACTAGTTATTTGGGATTTGTTGTTTTCATTTATAGTAAGGAATTAACATTATATAAAAATCAATAGTAGTTTGGTTCTTAAAGCATTTCATGTTAGCGGGTCTAATGAAGGCTATACCCCAAAAACTGTGATGCAAATAGACTACCTTAGTGCAAAAATTAATGACCTCTTCCATCGCTTGAACTAGTGACCTAAAGGTCGAACATCCATAACTTAATATTGTTTTAAGGCTCTCCTACCAATATATAAATTAGATACGTAAATCTAATAATAGATTCAGATAGCATGAAAATACTACATAAACGTCAAAATACCCATGAGATATAGATTTATATTTTGAATTCATTAAATGTTGTGACAGTACACGTGAAAAATAGACTCATAATATGAAAACATTAAATAATGTTACAATAATGTGACACATAAACTCATAATATGAAATAAAATAATAATGTTACAATACTTGTGACAAATGGACTCTTGGACCTACTATAAATTACTTTGACGTTCCTCTCAAAGTTGCCCAGCTTATTACAACCAAAACATTAAATAATGTGAATATATTTGACATAGACTTTGATGTGTGCCACCACCATTCTTCCAAATGAAAGGCATCACCTTATAGTTGTAAATACCTTTCATAGTGCAAAATGTAGTGAGTTCATCATCCTTCAATGCCTTGCATATTTGGTTATAGCCGGACGAACCATCCATAAATGGCGTGTCCTCATAACCATTGATAACATAAATCATCAACTCAGTAATAAGAAGAGGAAACTCATCTATAGGGAGTGCATTTTCTTGATCCCTAAATTCAACACATACTCAAATTTGGCCATTCATCGAATTTGACGATTCTTCTTCATTACAGGAACAATTCTTGAAAACCATGTAGGGTATTTGACTTCAAGAATAAAGTCTTCCTCCATGATCTTATTAACTTCGTTTTCTATCAATGAAACCAAGTTAACCCAAAAACGATTTTGAGCCTCGTTAATAGGACGAGCACCATTCCTTACTATCGATTCATGGATTTCTTGATTAGAATTCAAGCTAGGAATATCTTTTATAAGTCTAAGCAAAGACATCCCATTATTCTTTGAGTATATTAATTTAAGTGATTTCTGAATGTATGTATTAAATAATAACAACAATAGTTTATGTAATATACATATTATATTATATACTCATAAGATCAAAGGATGTGGTGCACCAGAAGGGGCTACTCCATCCTTATTTAGAGGTCTCGATTTTCAATCGTGGGAATGAAAAAATATTTGGTAGGAAGTGTCATCCCAAATGGCCCAATTCGAAAAAAGTTCAGACTAATCAAACCACAATACATATGCCGTAGGAAAAACCTTACAAAGATCATATTTATCACGAAACAATAACAAATGGAGAATTAGCAAAAGACTGATGTTAGAAAAAATTAGTTCAATTTGTACATTATAGTTTATTCGAAGCTAATGAAAAAAGAACTAAATATGAAATATGAAAAGGTTAGATTTTACTTTAATGTCCAATAGGATTAGAAGGTGAAAGAGTATTTTCCATAATGTGTAGTTTAAATTACTCGTTAAAGTTGAATGTATTGATATTCTGATTTATTTATCTTGTCATATATACAATTTATTAGTAATTTAGAATTGTAAATGATATCTTATTTCTCTATCGAAAATAAAATAACGATGAAAATACAAATGCTTATTGTCATAATCCAAAGTATACTATAAGTATAACATGGCGTATAGAACTCCGAAAGGGGCTACACAAGACACTAAGCATGAATCGTACTACATAATAGGAATAATCATTTCAAAAATAACAATCATATATCATAAAGTAGTTTGTCAAAGAAGTAGTCTAACGTAGTCTTAAGAAGCCATCTATGCATGAGAATGAGTGGTTGGAACATAATCCATACACCACATACAAAACTAGAAAGACATAAAGAAAGTAAATTTGCCTCGATCCTCAGAACATGAGGAATCTCAAACTCTTGAATCCGGTAGATGGATCAACTAGACACGAGTCTAGGACATAGGAGCGTCGGATTGTACATTAATAAGTCAATGTAAGCACAAGTATGTATTATTACATTAAAGTACTAAATATGAGGAAATATGACTTAATAGAAATGATGACAAATAAAGCTTAAACATGTAATGCATGAAAAATATTTAAACCTTTGGAAGCTTTAAAGAAACAACATGTATCTCATAAAATATGGTCAAAACATTTAGAATAAGAGACATAAGTAATCATTTAATAGATATACTCAAATTGTGGGACTTAGCTTTAACTGACAATAAGACCATGGAATTTATATCATGTAATCCGGTATATCCCTCATACCGAAAGAAGGAAATTCTAATAGCCAAGGTAGAATCTATACACATCATCTTTTTCTTAATTGGTTAAAAGCTTGGATATCTAAGGCAATTCTATGAGGGAACATAGTAAGGGACTGGAGGTTACTACTAGAGACTACCATATTCGAGTCTCCATCTCAAATCATCTCGGTCCTAAGTCTACATCCAAACAAAATAGATAAATGTGAAATATCATTATATCATAGGAAAGATAATGATCAATACAAATATACATCTCAAAGTCAAAACATAAAATAACTCCTTACATTATAATTCAAGCATAGCTAAGAAAAACTTTTACATGTGATAAATACCTTTCACAATTCTATAGGGGAATGTAGTTAGGGACTAGAGGTTGCTACTAGAGACTACCCTATTCGTTTTTACATATAAAATTCTCTTGGTCCTAAGTATAAATCCCAACGGAATAGTTAAAGGTGAAATATCATTATAGCATAGGAAAGACAATGATCTACACAAATCTACATCTCAATAACTAAACATAGAATGACTCCTTAAATTACAATTTAAGAATAGATGAGAAAACCTTTCACATGGGAGAAATCCCTTTCACAATCATGATCATATTCACATGTGAGAAATTCTTTCACAACAAATTTATACTTTCATCTAAAAGCATCTTATTATCATAAACATCATTTTTTACAAGGCATTCATAATTCTTCAAAATTCATAGTTCATGGGTTCATCATAAGTTCAAATTGAAATTTAATAATCATGTTTGTATTCATATATTACATCACGTAATATGAGTGGCAACACTATAAAATCATAATTGAATGAAACTCGTGTAAAATTAAGAAGAAACCCAATTTGAACAATTGATTTGAGAAATTGAAAATTTTGGGGACCCCATGAATGAATGGATTCAATGGGTAAATGCCCAGATACCTTGTTAACTAAAGCTCTATATGAATTGTGAATTGAAAACCTTAGAGTAAACCCTAACTTCTTCTTCTTCCTTAGGTGAATAGTGAACTTGGGAGAATAAATTTTATTACGGTTTAGGAAAATCGTATAATGGGTTTAAATTGGGTAGGTTTGGGACTTAAAGTCTTTCTATAAGTATTAGGATAGATGCAAGAATGACATAACTGTGTTTCAAACACATAGGTAAAATACCTAAGAATCCCTTAAATAACTATTGGAACTTTCTATGTTTAGTACATACGGTCGAAATGTGTTTCTATGGACCGTCCTAGTCAACCATTAAAAAGTTCAGAAGCTTTAATTTTGACTATTTTATAACTTAACTTTTCTACGTTTTTTTAACTTCTTAGAGTTCCTAGACACCAACCGTAGAACCTAATCTTAACCCAAAAATTTGACAAAGTCTTGATTGCTTCTATATAACCTATCTACAACCCGTCGATCACTTGACATACTATTATGTTCAATCGTAGACTCGACATAAGAAACTTGATTTCCAAAACTTGTTTTCCCTCTTTCTACGGGGTTGGTCTACAACCCAAAGAAAGTTCTACAAAGCATGGAATAGTATCATAGACTTAAATCACTAAAAAGTTCATGCAAAGTATTCCCTTAAAAAAAATAGGAGGTATTACAATATCGCTCCCTTGGAATTCTTCTTTGAGTGGAACTCAAGGCAACATAAAGATGATGGGGGAAGAGATCAAACACCCCAACATGAATGCAATGACATAAATGAACATAATCAAGATAAAATTTAATCAAACCTAACCTAGACTTTAAAACTTCTTTTCACATAAAATACATGCACACATAAGAAAACATCAAAATTACTAGGACACATCAATCCGCCAAAATGAACTGTATGAGGATAAAAACCTCAAGCTAGATCAGCATAAGAGGTGTGACACCTCAAATTTAGTAGTCTAAGCTAGGGGGATAAGTGTTAAGGCATGATATAGAGATTTCAACTTTGACACCCTCCAAGAAAGTCCCCACGAGTATTGAAGGGAATCACGAGTCGTGGATGTGCCCATAAACCTTAGGGAGTAGATTTCAAAGCTGCCTCACCTCCCACAACTACCTCCATACATTCCTGTCGGAACCACGGATCACAGTGAAGGGCATGGTGGCTAGAAAGTAATCGCCCTAAGGCTTCCCAGACAATGGACACTCCCACAAGCCACTTGACGGCTCGTGAAGGATACCATTGGCCTTAGTAGTTTTCGTGAAGGTGAGTTAGTTTTTAGGAGTTCGGGTAAGGTTGCCTAGCTGTTGGATCATGACAAGGAGAGGCACCATGACTATTGATAGGCACCAAGGCTTGTTGAGCCTTTTATGGAGGGTTTTTCATTAGACTTCGAGTTTAGAGTCAACTTCAAATAATCATATATTTTAGCTCAAAACAAATTATGTGGTCCATGACCTATCAAATTAAAGGACTTTGAGTCCTCTTTCTAACTACACCAATTTTAATTTTGCTCAATTCCCATATTTGAATAAAAAGTTATGCCCTAAATAGTGAAGCACTATCAGGCAGAAATTCTTCATGACACGTCTGACGGGCCGTGGTGATGATAACAAACCATTTTGACCTCCAACATGCCATTTGGTAGTTTCTAGTCAGGACTGATGGGTCTTTTCCCCAGAATTGTTTTTAACTCAATACTAAGTCATTTTTCCTTTTACCCAAAGCCCAATATATTGATTCCAAAACCCCAAAATTACCCAAACAAATTCATTCTATTAAATTTCCAAAAGCAAATCAAGCTCCTCTTCTCAAATATTTCTTTATCTAGAAACATAAAGAAGAAGAAGAAAGGATTCAAGCTAGGATCAACTTCAACCCTCAATTTCTCCATTGAAGTTAAGCTTTGGGCTTTGAGATATTATAGTTTTCATCCATGGAGTTCCCAAATTCTTCAATTTCAAATGTTAGAATTATCCAATAGAGTTAGGAATTTCTTCAATAATCATGGGATATCTTCAATATTGATTTAAATGGTTTAATCTGGAACTCTTATGCATGAATTTATGAATTACTATGATTTTTGTGTTGATACACCACAAATCTATGTACATCCCATATATTCCCATTATGATGATTTAGTGTGGGTATTGATTATGACAAAAGGTTTTTATAAAATCAAGCATGAATATATGAATTACAATGATTTTATGATGATTTTCCCCATGTTTTAAAGTTATGAATCACATGATGTGCCCTTTTGATCTTAAAGGAAGTGTTTAATGAAATTAAGCATGTATTGCAAGTTTTATCAGAGTATGATGAAACCCATATCTAACCCATGTTTTATAAGAGTTTATCTTTGAAAGTGGGTTTTGGCCTCAAGCGGTAAATTGTGGACTTATCCATTGTTTTATGAAATCTATGCCAATATTTTAAGGGTTCTTGAGAGTGAAGTACCAATGATGATTTTGCTGTTTTGTTGTTAAAAAGACATTCTCTCACACACATAACTAGCATGATGTAAAATGTTTTCTCCCAAAGAAATAATTCTTAGGTTGAAAGAATATCTCACCCAATTGACTCAAAGATCCAAATTTACTAATTATAAAAGGATCGTGTATGGTTAAAGGTTTTCTCACGCATGGAATAAGGAGATATCCTAATGAAACTAACTTGGTATGAATGTCCAAGGCTACATTCCATGTATTATGAGATAAGTCAAGAATTAATAACAATTCCATCGAATTTATACTTAGAACCGAGTGGATATTGAATATGAGATGGAATCTCTCACGTCAATTGAGGTTGGGTTTCCAAAGTAATCTCATGAGATTGGATCCCACATGTTAGTAGTGGCCGAATTTTTTAGTACATATCTCCTTATCTCATGACTATATTCTCCATATGTTGATTAGCTAGTCGATCAACTTAATCTAGATGATCGTGGTTCTACCTTTCAAATAGGATAACACTTTTTTGTGTGGGAAACACCGGGGATCATGTTATAGCTCACATGAGATCATGTCGGTTAAAGATTATTCCTCACAAGTAATAACAAACCAAAGTTACTAAATGAAGTATCACATATGATCTACAAGGATTTTAAAGATAATTCAACTTTTATTGACCATTATTTACGATTTATGTTTTATAACTCTTTGGAAGATTTTTAACATGATCAATTCAATGTCATGTAATGAAATCTCCCTTTTTGCATGTTTTAAATGTTTTAGATATGGATATGGTACTTGGTACATTTTTTTTACTAACGCGTACTCTTGCCTATATATTTCCTAAATGTAGGGTCTGATATTAAGGGGGCTCAGTTTCGTGACTAGTAGGCGATTTGGTTGATTCTTGAGCTTTTGTGAGTTCTCATGCTTTGAGGATGGAGTTTTATTGTTTTATCTTCTTTCATGTGTTTCTATTTTGTGACATGATATATGGGCTAAGCGCAATTTCATTCTATTGCATTAGATAGCTCTGATGAGACAAGAGTTTAGACTTTTTCTTTTCATCTTATAAAATGATTGTTATAGAATGACAAAAGTCCACATCGATGGTTTCATGAGATAGGTGGACTCCTTATAAGACTCGTGAAATCCTCCTCCCTTTGAGAAAGTTTTTGGGGTATGATTTAGGGTTAAGACCTAATTTAACATGGTATCAGAGCAGGGTTCGTCTCCCCTTTTGGATGGATTTTCTTGACAAAATTGATCTGTGGACTTAAAGTGCATGCTAATTTTTGTTCTTCATAGAGTCTTCATCACTTCTGTCTACCATTGTAAAAAATAAAGTTTAAATATATGGGTTAAAAATGATTTAAAAACATTTTAGTTTTATTTTCAAAGATGCGGCGACATAATTTTTTAAAATAAATTATTCTCCACAAAGAGCTTGACAAAGAACTTCATTATCATCAAATTGATTACAAATTGGTTTGAAACCACTTGAATATGTCTTCCACCTCCATCAAACATTATGTCATTGAACCATCAAATATTTCAACCATGTTATCTGATACCACTTGTTGGTTTATGAAGGGTGATTAACACGTCATGCGGAAGCTTTCAATTACATATCATATGGTTCATAAATAAAACAACAAAAACTTATACTAAAATCAAAATAATATTTTATGGAATTTGGATAATTGACCAACATATTAAAATCTAACAAAAATATTAAAATTTTAGAGAGAAAACCACCACATAAACAAAAGTCTTTATACGACTACATTGTGGATTCTATTATCTTCTTGATATGAGATGAGGATTATCAATTTATAGATATCCTAAATTTTCCGCTAAGGAAAGAGTATACAAAATATGGAAGAAAAATATATTTTTCTTCACGAAAAATAAAAATATTTATGGTAATATTTTTTATTCTTTTAGGAAAAAATGAACTTGAAATAAGGTAAGAAAATTCGGGAGGAACCCTAAAAATGTTTTGGATTATGAGAGATATGTGGATTGTATATAGTCCTTCACGGTTCTATACGCCATTTTACATCTATGGGTACCCTTGTGTCGTGCAAGAGATAAAGAGAGAAGGATATATGGATATCATATCAGCATCGATCTCCCAAGTGGCACCCATAACCATTAGATTCCTCCACAATACCTTTTATAGATTCAACTTTCTTGTTTCACGACTTTCTAACTTACCAGTCCAAATCTCAACTGGAACTTCCTCATATGAAAGGATTTTCTTTATACCAAGACTCTTTAATGGCACTATAGATGTTGGATCACTTATACATTTCTTCAATAAAGTTACATGGAATACTAGGTTCAACAATTTTAATTCATAAGCCACCAGGTCTATCAACCTCAACAAATAATAAGGACCAACATAATAGGGATAAGCTTCCCTTTATTACGAAAAGTCATTACACCTTTCATTGGTGAATTTTCAAGTAAATCCATCATCAATATGAAACTCAATATTGCTTATTTGAATATTGGTATTGGACTTTTGTTTCCTTTGAACCATTTTTCAAATTTCTATAAAAAGATGAACTCTCTCCAAAGCATGATATACTCACTTGGGACCTATCTAAAACATCTCAAACCAACCTTAGGATATCTTCACCTTGTACCACAAGAAACTTCAGACGTAGTACCAATATTTGAATGATAGCTATTATTATATGAAAACTCAATTAAAGGCAATTCATTATATTAATTGCCCTTTAAATAAGTCATAAAAGCTCTCAAAATATCTTTCAAAGTTTGGATAATACACTTAACTTTTTCATTGGTTTGAGGATGAAAGGATGTACTGATCTTAACACAAGTACCAAGACCTTTTTAGAAAGACTTCCAAACTAAGAAGTGAATTGTATACCATAGTCAGAGATAATGAATAGCATGCAACTTAACCATTTTACTAATATACAACTTGGAAATATCTTCAATCTAATATGAAGCCTTGGGGGATATCAAATAAGTCGACTTTTGTCATACGATCCACCATAACCCAAATCGAGTTATATTGCCACCGGGTGCGGTAAACAAACGATGAAGTCCATATTCCAATCTTCCTACTTCCAAGTAGGAATGCTAATGTCTTGCGAAGGACCACTCGGTTTTTGGTGCTCTACTATCACTTCTTGACAATTAGGAAATGTAAGCAAAAATTCATCAATATCCTTCTTTATCCTATTCCACCAATAGATCTCTCGCATGTTATGGTACATCTTAGTGGCTTCCGAGAGAATGGAATATCAAAAACTATAGGATTCCAATAAAGAGTTATCTTGATAATCGTAAGCATATGAAACACACAAATAACATTGATATCGAAACAAACAATCTCCTCTTGGAAGAGAGCCTAAACGGACCACTTCCCTCAACTAAACCAAAATTGGGTCAATACGTTTCTTAGCCTTAGATTCGTTACAAAATATAAATTTTGACCATTTTGAACAACTACACCACCTTCATTAGAATCAAACAACCAAACACCAAATCAAGCCAGTCTATGAACATCATCTACCAACTCCTTATTCTTATCTTCCTCCACATTTACTACACTACCCATTGATAGCTGACGAAGATAATTTGCCGCTACATCGGTCTTACTGAGTGATAGTAGACACTTAAGTCATAACACTTTAGCAACTAATGCTATCTCCTTTTGTGATTATTTAGATAATTTTTCTTGAATACATAGTGCAAACTTTCGTTGTTAGTAAAAGCATTAAGATGGATACCATACAAAAATTGCCTCCAAATCTTTAAGGATAAAAAAACCCGCCTCTAATTCCAAATAATTGGTAGGTTAGTTATTTTTGTTAATATTAATTTGTCTTAAAGAATAAGCAATAACTTCCCAATTTTGCATAAGAATGCACTTATATCCAATACATGAAGAATCACAATAAATAACAAAAACATCTGAGCGTTACATTAAAGTAAACTCCCGAGGAGAGGTAAGCCTATCTTTAAACTCTTGAAAAATTTTCTCTCATATTTCTAACCATAATAGGTAAACCTTATATCATTGTAAAACCTGAAGGCATTATGCACACTACTTCTTGTTCGCCTTCTAAGCTTTAAAAGATGGAAAACTGTACTTTCAAGAGTGGCCATCAGAACTCTAATAGGCGATTCACCGAAGTGTACTAAGTGAAATCCATTGTTCCACAAAATCATCCTTCTGGTTTTGTGTTTATTTAGGAAAGTTCAGAGAGCTTAAGCTCTAGTTGTTACTTTGTCGAACACATTAAGGGACATCAGTCTTGATTGCCAAATGGTCATGATATAAAAAGGACACTTGTCATTCAAATTAAATATTATATTTCTTTTAAATGTGAGAGATTTTTGTATTGCTTTATTTTGCATTGATGCATTGTGAGTGTTTGTGAGCCTCGTGTGTGCACATTAAAGGTGCTAGGAGTGAATTTTGTATGAGTTCGTGCAAAGACAACCTCAATCCTTTTTTTTCAGGACAACATTTTGCTTTATGGTTGGTATTAACCTCTTGTTGTTAATTTTGAATTTATAAAGAATATAGGGTTTGTTACTGAGCCTTTTAAGAAAGTTTGAGAGCTTGATTTCAATAGGTAGAATCATATTGTTCAGACTGAATTGTTCCTCTGTGATTTTAACTATAAGGCTTGTCAATTGATGAATCATGATTGTGTTGGTTATATCATTGAATTTAAGTTGTTAAGTTGTTAGGTTTGAGCCAAATTTTATGTGAGTGGAGTCTAAGTAGCTCAGTCTTCCTAATTGTTACGACCCGAAAGTACCCTTCTAGTCGTAACCGACATCATCGACATCGAAGAGGTCTTAGAGAAGTCCATAGAATTCATCATTGCATATTATATATATAATAAAAATTGAAGACTTAAAACTATTTATTTAAAGTTCAACTTCACTTCACATATCAAAATAGAAACTAACTTGTCTCACATTGTTATCTCGAAATAAGAGTATGAAATTTGGAGTTAGCCCTTACATCATTACAAGTCTTATACAATGAATACAAGATAGTCCTTTAAATATGAGAAGAGGAACAATATCTTTCAATATAATCAAAACCACTAAATCTAGAATCATAGGGTTTTGTCCTCTCACTTGAGGACTCACCAACATGGGAAAACAATGCAAACTTCTTGAGAAAATGGCCTGGAATCACCATAATGGCCCACACCTACATTTATGTAGAAAATAGAATAAATATGGGTTAGTACAAACCACATGTACTATGTGTGGAAACATATGTAACTAAAACATTTGAAAACATGCACGAAGGGACATTTTGTTATAAGCATGCTATAGTCACTTTAAAAGCCTTTATGCAAATTCCAAGAATAATATATAAGTCCATATCACAAGAAAAAGACATATCCATATTCAAGAGTAACATCATAATAAAGCCATAGTCAGTATTTCATATAAAAATTTCAATTCACTGATATGCATATCAAGTAAAACCAATATCAAATATATAAAGTGAAACCAACATCATGCATATAATATGAGACCAACACAACATATTTCATTCATAACATATATGTATAAAGAATTCACCTAGAACTCCCCGCAAGATCCACTTAGGCAATATATAGGTAAAGTCCCATACCTTACCTACACTAAATAACATCTCTTAGGTAGTCGTAGTTAGTGTTCATCTTCTTACTTTCATTTATTCACTTTAATATTCGGGAAACATCACCATAACTGACACAGGCCATGTGAGCTACGTGGAATCCGGTGTCATCCTCTCACACTGAAAGGAGGGTATCCTACATCCAACGTAAGGCATAAACATTCGTATAACATCTAGGTGGATCCATTAGCTAAGGTTCCTATGGGGACACATAGTAAAGAAACTAGGCGGTTTTAACTAGGTGTAACGACCCGAAAGTACCCCCTAGAAGAAGGGAGCACCCTTAGGTCTGAGCAATTGACCTTTAGGAAGTTTTGTACAAGCCTTAGCTATCATTTATTACATAAGACATTAAAAGTAGTGAAAAATTAAAACTTTTCACAAATTAATTAATAAAGAAGATATCTTTCGTAAAACTTAAGGATTGATTTCGTCTTAAAAGCCAACTTAAAGACTCTACATTAATATCTTAGGTACACGACCCTTTACATCGAATGTAAATACATAATAAGTCTTAACGATAGAAATTAAGAAATAGAACTATGTCCTCGAATATAAGAGGACATACTTAATCTTGAGAGAATAGATTCCCAAGCTTTGTCTTCTAGTCTTCCAACGCCTCCAAACTATAGTTATTAAGCATAGAAAAGTATGGGGTTAGTACAAAATAATGTACTAAGTATGGCATATGCAAAAGCATGAAAACGGATAATTTAGTAAAATAAGCTTTCATGCCAAATAAGTAAAACTTTCATGATTATAGAGTTAAAATAGTATAAGAATCATCGTTTATACTAAAAAAAATAGAATTCTCATAATTTTAGAACCAAAAGGTAATTTTACAGTA
>NC_028644.1:33887028-33993590 GCF_001406875.1 Solanum pennellii
ATATATATATATATATATGTGTGTGTGTGTGTGTGTGTGTGTGTGTGTGTGTGTGTGTGTGTGTGTGTGTGTGTGTGTGTGTGTGTGTGTGTGTGTATATATATATATATATATATATATATATATATATATATATCAAGTAAACACCACCACCAAGAAGGTGGACCATACCACTCTACACCATTTCATAATAAGAGCTATACAATATAACCAACTCCTTATTTAACAAAGCTTTCATCACCTATAAAAAATTCTTCAATTTTTCATCATAATATGGACCTTGGGGTAGTAGCTAAACCATAATAACAACAAAAGAAAACCAAAGTTCATACCCTATACAAACATGTTCATTTAACCCATTTCTTAAGCTAAAAGTTGGAGATATACATAAACATGAATTAAAATACTTTTACATGAATACCCATGCTTAGAATCAAAACTAGGAGAAGATAGAGTTTAAAAACCCTTTTTGAAATCTTTTAGAAATGACTCCTTTAATGAAAGAGAATTCAAGGATGGCTACCATACCTCAATGAGAAGTAAACCCACTAATTTTGATGAAAAAACACCCCAACCAGTCCTCCTAGCTCTGCTTGAGTCTTAGCTCCAATGGTGACTTCAGAGAGTTTGTCTTTACAGAAAGAGTTTGAATATTTGAAGTGAGGGGTCTTGTCTAGGTCTAGGACTTACAACTAATCTAATATAACTTTAAAACACTAACAATATCGTCCTAGGGTCATAAAAGACTTGGGGTGAATTTACAAAACACCCCAAGCCAAAGCAGCCGCGTCGCGTTGATGAGGGCTCGTGGTTTGGTACTGCAGCTCCAAAAATGTGCAGGATGCAGGTCTAATTGACGGACCAAGTCAACAGTCGGCGATTGGTCAAATTTCCGTCGATTGGTTCATGGTTGACACAGTTTTTGCAGTTTTGGGTCCTTTTCTAGGGCCCCTCGTGGGTCCTAGGTGGATTCGTACCCGGACTTTAAATCCCTATGCATAGTCATCTAGGTATTAGGAACATCCACATAAATTTTGATTAAAACAAACACGTAAAACTCACTTAAACACATCAAGACACACTAGCACTTTCTATGGCACACCTTCCGAAGTTCATGGACGTTTGACCTCCAAACGTCACCAAAGTTCACAGACTTCCTAAAAACATCATTATAACTCATTTTAACACAAAATTAACTCAAGAAACATTAATGAAGATCTATTTCACCTTAGTTTGTTTTAGGTTGTTACACTAAAAACCCTCTATATGCTAATTCACATTGTAGTTTCAACCTCATGAGAACATAGGGTGAGTCTTTCTTCCTTTTTGAAGTAACACCTCTTATTGTCAAGTTCTCTCGCTGCTAAGCAAAATTTTCTTTTTGAAGTGTCTTTAATTCTTTCTTAACTACAATTCATAACATAGGTCTTACGAGTTTAACCCCTCATATAATATGTTCATAGATCGTAGGTTCTAAAATGAAAAAGACCTTTCATCACAAACCCAATATAATGTGACAAATATACTTCACTATATAGTCATAAGATGAACATAGAAATTACCTTCAGCCCCTCATAATAACACCTCCATCATCATCTCACAACAATAATGATTATAACATGATAGTACATTCATAAATTCATCATTCATACTTCAAGTAATCAACATTACCAAAGATAAACCAACAATACAACAATATAATATCTATAGCTTTGAAGGTCTTACCAATGGCCTTCACAATACCCTTTCAAGACTTCATCGCAAATCCATTATATTTATCCATTAAATTAATTAGAATAATCATAAAATATTCAATTACACAATAACATACTCAAATACATCACCTATAATCATTATTCAACATAATTCAAGAGTTAAGGTTAAGAGAAGAGGAGTATTCATGTGTCTTTAGGGAATTAGGTCAAAACCCAAAATAATACATCAAATAATTCATAAATGTTAATAATCAATCATTATTAATAAATTTTGACCAAATAAGTCAAGTTTAAAGGTTACCCACGAAATTGAGTGAAATATTGAAATTTGGAAGAACATTGAAAATTTATTTAAAGGAACATCTTGGGGATAGGAGTCACAAGAGGGAAGAGTTCCCATACCTTTTAAATCCTTAAGGATTAATGGACAAAATCATTGTTCTTCATCCCTATATTAATCTTTGACCTTCTTCTTCAATGGAGTCTTAACATAGCGAGAGAAAATGTATAGAGAAGTGGGAACTTTTGGATTTTGGATTAATAAGGTGGAAGACTTGTTTTATGACTTAAAATACCAAAATATACCTAAACTAATAATTATAACTCCACCTTTACTTAAAAGGACAAGGGTGGAATTTTCCAAACCACCCTTGGCTTGGCTGTGTCTTGCACTAGTTTGCAGACACCAAACAACACCCACCATTGACGGTTCGTCAACCCATTCACTCCTTGTCCTGGTTGTCCGTGGTTTGGTTCAGAGAGTTTACAAATGGAGACAAGCTCCATAATTCTAAGTGTTGGCCTACAGAGGTCGATGACTCTCCGCCAATGGTACTCGTTAGTGGGTGTTGTCTTTTGACAGCTTTTGCTTCTATTGTTTGGGTCCTCCTAAAAGGACCCTTAGTGCGGTCCTTGGGGAGTCGTACCCAAACATTTTGACCCTAAACATGTAGTAATATTTATTCAAAGGATTATTACAATATTTATCCCTCATACGACTCTTCAAACCCCATGCAAGACCTAAGGACACACTAGATCATTTTCACTAGTTTCCGGATGTCATGATCATTTCTTGACTTCTAAGCTCTAATACTTACAAAAAAACTTACTAATACTTACAAAAAACTTACTTACATTAGTTTAGGTCTTAAAACATCATTTTAAATATCTTTAAATCATTGAAGTTCATTCAAATCTCTATCCTAAGTCATTGAATTTCCGAGGTGTAACAATATCACCCTCTTGGGAAACATTCGTCCTTGAATGACATTTTAAACATCTGTTTTGAATTTAAGACTCAATATTAGAAGCCAACCAATACATCGTATAGAATAATATATCAATAAAAAAGGAAGAAACATCAACTCCATTATCAAACACAACAATACATCATTATAAGGTAGAAAGTATACCAACTACCTAATATGAACACATTTCATAACTTCACATTTCATGCAAGGAGGAATTTCTTTCTCCTTTTCATGTAGATCTACATATTCAACTAGGAGTCAATACTTCATTTCATTACTTCATACTTGATCAATATCAGAACAAGAAATATCACATGAAATAAAATATATCAATAATATTATTGTCATGACCGGAATCTAGACCCAGACGAGACCGGCGTCGTTGACCTCTCAGAGGTCGCAGACAAGCCTACATACGTCATTCTTACTTCATCTAGGTTAATTTTAGCGGAAAATTTAAACGTTTTGCTTTCTTACTTCTTACTAAACATTTTATTACATATATAATTGTTCCCCATCAACCATCTAACATTAAGATCATCAAATGAAAGAAGCAGTTTATTATAACGATAGATGTACTTGCCAAAATGGCACCCATACAATGTATGAACAAAAATGGGAAAGAAAAGCTAGTTGAACATACTCCACTATCTCAATCCTAAAACTATGCTAGAATGTAAATGGGCAAGCATCCTCGAAAGGATGAGGGCCTATCAAGTTCGGATGAATACTCGATGTTCGAAAAGCTGCATCGTTGATCCTGTAGCTCTAGCGTCCACCTGTGCCTGCACCTAAAAGTTTAGAGTTGTATAGGGTTAGTACACACTTGTACTAAGTATGGTTATATGCAAGCACACACCAAGGACATGCATGAGTAAGAATAGCTCTTTCCTAGCAATATGATTATAGCAGGTCAAGTCAGTGGACTTGCCAAATTGAAATTAGGAAAGTGAGTGAACTTTCCAAATTTTGATTAAGAAAGTTTATGAGCTTTCGAAATTTGAATTAGGAAAGTTATGCCATGAGAGTAACAAGCACCATTATACTTAACATTCTGCATACAGCACACAACAACGTACACATAGAACATATTATAATTCGTATAACACATAATGTTGTTCATATCATTTATTCATATGCCATGAGACCTTGGAATCATGGACTTTACATTAAGACTTCCTAAAAATGAGGGCTCAATATATGGGACCTCTACTAGGGAGTCTTCATTAGCAAACACAAAGTCTGCTTTATTCATTCATACATACTTCATTTCATTTCGTTCATAGGCTAGTGTGAACACCAGCTATACCTAGGATGTAGTTTAAGACTTTCATCGGGTTCACTGTGCAATGACAAAGAATGACTTAATGTCATTTCTTGATTCTAACTCACCTCTTGATTATCCTACCCTAACATCTTTGGTAGCATTCATTTCATTAAGTGCATCATTTGAGGCTGGCCTCATTCATTCATTCATTGGGAACTTTAAGTTTAACCGACACAGATCATATGAGCATCTTGAAATCCAGATTCATAAAACCTCACACGGAAATAAGGTGGAATCACCAGCCAAAGTTACCCAAAACATGATAGCATACATGGGAATTGAATCACACCAGATCCCTATATTGGAAGTATAGGTTTGAAGACTAGTAGATATAAGGAGACCCATACCCGAAATTCCAGACAACCTGATCTCATGAGAGTTATGTGAACCTCCGTCCTTCCTGAAAGAAGGCATCACCGGTCATAGCTAGTCTATCGGTGCTCAGTATAAAATTCCATTACATTCAACTCATATGTCATGGAAGTTGGCTTCTAGTATGAGGACATCATAGATCAATAGATGATTTCTCATCTCATCATTAGTATTAAGTGTATTAATCTTAAAACTTTCATTAGAGTGTTCATAGAGAATGTCTGTTCATTAACTTTACACTCTCATAAGTGAGGTTGTTTTTTGTAACATTTACTTAGGCTCATTTGAGATTGCTCTCATCTTTTACATTACCCTCATATCATGTTGTAACCACATTAATTAACATTAGCACATTTGTTCTTCATGATTACTCACCCCTTTTACATGAATCTTCAATTCATCATATGCCAATGTACTTGGCCTTTTTTTTGACACTCTTACTTAACCCTTATAGGGTTTCATCATTTCATTACATAATATTCGTTTCATCATATGCCAATGAACTTTGCCATTTAGTGTGTTTTACACTCTACTTAACCTTTCTAGGGTTACATCATTTCATTACATACATCTTAGGTTAGTTATTATTTTAAACGTATGTTAGACTTATGGATCTATACATACAAGCCATGAGGCTTCATTCATAGTTCGTTTAAGTGATTCATATCTTCCTAATATTATGTGGTACAAGGCTTATGCATCTTGTATGTATGCCAATATCTCAATTTCTATCTAAGTAGGCATCATTAGTCTTGAACATTTATTTCACGTATGACTTATGTATCAATACGGAATTTGGGCAAGTGAACCCGGTTTTCAAATCCTTTGAACAACACTTACATTTTCTTACTCATTTTGGTTTAATCCATACGACTTGGGGACCAAAGTTCTAGCCCCAATTCCTTCATTTTCTTTTTCCATTGATTTCTCTCTTCATTTTTCGCTTAATGGAACTAAGAGGATGTGGGATCGAATCCCCACAACCTCATTTACTTTTTATATTCATTGCCTTTAAATTTCTCTCCTTTGGCCCAGGGGTTGTGGGTTCGAACCCCCACATCCCCTCTTTAATTTCTTTTAACTTTTCTCCTCAAATCTGCCTAGGAGGTCGTGGGTTAGATTCCCACGCCTCTCATCTCTTTTTTTTCATTTCCTTTGCCTCTCCTTCACTGCATAGAGGTCGTGGGTTCGATTCTCACGCCTCACATTTATTTTCTTTCATTTTCTTTACTCTGCTTCACTGCCTAGAGGTCGTTGGTTCGATTTCCACGCCTCACATTATATTTTTTTCTTTTACTCTTCCTTGAATCTGATTGAGAGGTGGTGGGTTCGAATCTTACTCCTCTAGTTTCTTAATTTTTCTTTTAAGTTACATTTTCCACCCAATACCATGGTTCGAATCCCCTTCACCACATTTGTTTTTACTTCTTTATTTTCATGGTTTTTAACATGGTGAGGTCATGGGTTCAATCCTCCATGACCTCACTTGTTTTAATTCATTTTTCAACATTTTGAACCCTCTTTGCTGACCGAAATTCATCAATAGAAGCTGAAAATTTTCTTTTAATTTTTCAGCATCCTTTCATCAAGTTACACCTTTGTTCTTAGGGGAATTTCTTAGTGCATTTAGAACGTTTTAGGTGGGTCTTCATGTATTCGTTTAGCCAAGACATTATCCCTCAAATCAGCTACATTTCAACTCATATGAACATCACATTTACACAAACATCTGTACATGAAATATAAAGAACTATCATGCCATTTCAAGTCCTAAACCATGAACAATAGCCACGACAACACACACATACACACATAGTTACATTTCCGGAAAAATAACCATAAGTCACATAATTCCAAACATACATATAAAAACATCCCTAGTTTTCTACCAGCAAACATAACCAACCTATGATTCAATGGGAGCCAATGACAGGGACATGCAACGGGGAACAATTCTAGTTTTCGGAATGAATATTCTACACCTTAAGGGGTCTCTTTGGAAAGGGACAAAGAGAGTACAGAGCCCATACCTTATTGACATTAAACTCTTGAGTTTCTGCCCAAAAACTTCACCTAAGAAGACGTCTGCCTCCTCAATATCAATTCCACTCGAATGACAACCTCCCTTAGCCTAGTGTGCGATTAACGTTTGTTTTCTTGTGATTTTGTGTGATTTCTTCAAGTGTGAAGAACTTGGTTTATTTTTCTGCTTTTTTACCTTATTTTTACAGAGAATTTTTT
The DNA here is from genome assembly GCF_001406875.1 of Solanum pennellii. Taxonomy (NCBI): domain Eukaryota; kingdom Viridiplantae; phylum Streptophyta; class Magnoliopsida; order Solanales; family Solanaceae; genus Solanum; species Solanum pennellii. The sequence goes on from NC_028644.1 coordinate 33,893,934, forward strand.
TATGATAGAGGAAGAGAGATTGAGCGTGTGAATGGAGAGATAAACGTGAGAGAGAGTTGGAGTTATATGAGGCTTAGGAGTCTAGTTTTAGGACTTAGTCAATAGGGTTTTATTTATTTAATAAAAAACTGTTTTTTATTTTATTTTAAATCAGCTAGTGAATAATAATTATTAATTATTTACATTAATTCAATAGCTTAAATAAAAATCACATTAATTCATTGCTTCCACCTAGGTTCGAACTTGGGTGAAGCAAGACTTCACTTCTAGAGCTCAATTTTGGCTCTCTCTGTCTCCAAATTGCCCCTCCTACATAATTAATTAAATAATTAATCATATATTTAAGGTAATTATGATATTACCCTTAGCCTGGAAAAAGACTATTTTACCCGTAGACCCTTCGAACCTAAGATTTCTTTTTTAAGTTCGGGTCACGAGATATATCGCTCTCGGACTTCTTACGGTAAGGCCAATGCACCAGCCAACCAGTGTGGTGGGGAACACGCTATGCTCTAAGCTAAGTTGTTTACCTTGTACACGGAGGAGATATAGAAAGTGTGCCGTGCTTGATTGATATGATTCTATAATCAATAGCACCAGTGTATTATTTTACTTAGCCTGCCTCTCTTATGACTTTCTATACCAACCAACCCGGATCTGCCTTTGCAAGTCTCTCTGCATTTTGGGAGCAGAGCATGCCCAACCTTTCATTTCATATATCATTCCCGTATGCAATACCTCTTATTTAATCTTGCTATACGTCTAAGCCTTCTCCCATCGGTAGTTGGAAGCAGAACTGAAACTGGATATAACTGAAGGAAAGGCAATATAGGTACGATAGGAGGGTACGGTTAAGCAGGTAAGCGAAGGCTCTCTCTCTATCGCTCTGTGGTCTTGTGTAAAGCCTTTCCGCCTATCTATTTTTTTTCTCTTTATTCAAAGTAAGCAGATCGAAAGCACGAAAACGAATGTCTTAGCATGCCCTTACTCTAATTCGAAATACGTCTCTTTCTTTCGTAAAGACTCCTTTGAGTAAATCTTCGTATTCGAGAGCCCTATATGGTTGGACCCAACCTTTCCAAGATCAACTAACTCAACAAATTAGTTGGCTTGGCTGTTGTAAGGGTTGTGAGGTCTGGTTCAATGCGCATCAATCCTTGTGAACCCTGGTCTAATCATAGGCATTCTTGACACATTAAAAATTTCTTATCTTATTAATTTTTACGGTGTTTACAATTATCAAGTGCCATCAAACACATAGAACATATAATTTCATCGATGTTCAATACACTTATGCAACATGAATTCTTCACAAAGGCATGCATACATGAAGGAAAATCATTAAACTTAAAATACACTTATGAATTTCATAAATCAAAACTGGGAGGGATTAATAATCTCAACTTTGACTAGAAGAGGAAGGAAAAAGATAAGGATATCGGGACATCATATCAGCTTCGCCCTCCTAAGTAGCATTTTCCTCAAGATGATTCTCCTAGAGAACCTTTACGGAATGTACTTCCTCATTCACCAACTTTTTCACTTGCCAATCTAAAATCTCAACTAGAACCTCTATATACGAAAGACTAGCATCAAATTCTAAACCTTCTAGAGAAGGATAGACACCGAATCAGCTATGCACTTTTTGAGAATTGATACACGGAATACCGGATGCACCGAAGCCAACTCAATAAGTAATTTCAAGTCATATTCAACACGTCCAATGCGTTTTAAAATCTCATATGGCCGCACATACCGGGGACTAAGTTTCCCCTTTTTCCCAGACCTCATCCCCTTTCATGGGTGATATCTTCAAATAGACCAAGTCACCTACCATAAAATCACGATACCTCTTTCGATTGTCGGTATAAGATGTTTGCCGACTGTAGGACATCTTCAGTCTATCCCTTATAAGTAGGATTTTCTCCACGACATCATAAATTACTTTGGACCTATTAGGTCAAACTCACTTACCTAAACCACCCAATCGGAGATCTACATGTCCTCTTATAGAGAGCTTCCAATGGGGCCATGGCGATACTTGAGTGATGGCTGTTGTTGTATGAAAAAATTAACCAATTGTGGATTGTCATCCCAATTACCCTTGAAGTTAATGACACATGCCTTCAACATATCTTCTAGGGTTTGGATGGTTCGTTCGGCCAAACCATCTATTTGTAGATGAAATGCGATATTAAATTTTACCTTTACCAAGTCCACATTTGAATGCTTTACAAAAATAAGAGGTAATTTGAGTACCCCTATCCGACATGATAGAAAAGGGAACTCCATCAATTCTCACAATCTCCTTAAGATCCAATTTGGCATAAAGTTTTGCCGAATTTGTAGTCTTGCCGAGAATAAAATAGGATGTTTGGTAATTGTATCAACAATGACCAAAATCGAAACATGTAGCCGTCGTGTACAAGGCAAACCCACCACAAAATCTATATTGACATCTTTCAAATTCTATGTGGGGATAGCTATATCTTCAGTGAAACCCCCGGGTGTTTGATGTTTGGTCTTGACTTGTTGACATTTGGGATATTTGGCCACAAATCTTTCTATATCCCTGTTCAAACCATTCCACCAATAGATCTCTTGTAGATTACAATACATTTTGGTGGAACTCGTATGAACGAAATATCGGAAACCATGACCCTCTTCCGAAATTTTTCTCCTTAAGTCATCCACATCCGAAGTGCACAACCTACCTTGATACCAAAGTAACCCATCTCCCCCTTGGGAGAAAGCTTCAATGAATTTTAAAAGTATGGAATCTTTCAACTCCATCAATATGGGATCACAATGTTGCTTGGCTTTCAATTCAACAACTAAAGATGACTCGGAGTTATGATGAACCATGACACCCTCTTTTTGAGAAGTTTCAACTTCAACACCCATCCGGGCCAATCTATGCACATAATTTACTAACTCCTTTTTACCCTTAACAACATTGGTCACACTACCCATAGACATCAAATTCAAAGCATCACAACAACATTGGTTTTTTTGGGCGGCAAAGGACATTCGTATCATAGTCTTTCAAAAGCTATAACCACCTTCTTTGTTGGAAGTTTAACTCTCTTTGGGTGAACACATATTGGATACTTTAATGATCGGTGAACACATCTACATGCAATCCAAATAGGTAGTATCTCTATATATTCAAATCAAACACTCAGGTGCTAGTTCAAGATCATGGGTCGGATAGTTCTTATGATGTACCTTGAGTTTCCTAGAGGTATATGCTATTACCTTACCATGTTGCATGAGGAAACAAACCAAACCTACTCAAGAAGTGTCACAATACACAACAAACCCTTTGGTACCCTCTCCTAAAGACAATATTGAAGCGGAGGTAATCTTATCTTTCAACTTTTGGAATCCTTTCTCACAAGCTTCGTCCATTGAAGTTGAACTTTATTTTGGATTAGGGTAGTCAATGGAGAAGCGATAGGTGCGGATCGGTCAATAAATCTCCTATAATACAAGGATAAACCCAAGAAACTTCAAAAATCAGTGGGAGTTAAAGGTCTAGGCCAATTTTTAACCGCCTCCTTCTTCGTCGAATCAACCTCAATACCCATACTAGACAGAATGTGACCATGAAAAACAACTTATCTTAGCCAAAATTCGCACTTACTATATTTAGCAAAGAGTTGGTGTTCCTTAAGGACTTGCAATAATATCCTTAAATGAATGATGTGTTCATCCTCATTCTAGGAATATATCAAGATTTCATCAATAAACACAGTTACAAATGATTCAAGATATTCTTAAACACCCTATTCATAAGGTCCATAAAATTCATCGGGGCGTTAGTTACACGAAAGGACATATCTACGAACTCATAATTACCATACCTTGTTCGTAAATCTTTTTTAGGAATGTCAACTCCTCTAACTCTATGTTTGTGATACCCCGGCCTCAAATAAATCTTCGAGAAGTAACTCGCTACTTGAAGTTGGTCAAACAAATCATCAAGTCAAGTGAGAGAATACATATTCTTTATGGTGACCTTCTTTAGTTTTCGGTTATCAATACACATCCTCAAAGACCCGTCTTTCTTTTTCAAAAATAATATCAGACCACCACATGGATACTTGGTTGTATAATACCCTTCTTTTGCAATTCATTTAGTCTAGATTTCTATTCTTTCAACTCGGTCGGAGCCATCTGGTAAGGAGGAATGTATATGGGTTAAGTATCAAGAAACAAATCTATGCCAAAATCTATTTTCCGCTCGGGAGGAATTCCAGGTAAGTTAACAGGGTAGACTTTTGGAAAATCCCTCAATATGGGGAGCGACTCTAAAGGAGGAGCCTCGGTCCCATGGTCCTGGACTCTCACAATATGATAGAGACATCCTGCAGAAATTATCTTATAAGCTTTTAAATATGAAATAATTTGACCTCTAGAGATTGAGTTTCCCCTCTTCCATTCTAAAATGGGTTTATTCGAAAATTGGAATTTGACTACCCTTGTTCTACAATCAATTGAAAAAAAACATGTAACGAATCCTTCCGCAATATGACATCAAATTCCGATATATCAAGTTGTACAAAATCGACCAATGTGACTGTGTTGGACAATAATATGGGACAACTCCTACAGAATCTTTTTGACACAATGGAGTCACCCACCGAGGTAGAAACCAAGAAAGTTTCAACTAGGATATCTAGGAGCACATCAAACTTCATAGTCATTAAGGAGTTATAAAAGATAAAGTGGCATCGGGATCTAGCAATGCATAAACTTTAATTGAAAATACTTGCAACATACCGGTAACCACATCGAGACAATCCTCTTGATCACCCCTATATTTGAGAGTATAGAAGCGGTTCCTCTTAGGAGAATAAGAAATAAGACCACTTGCTTGTGCTTGGTTTCTCTCCCTTCCTTGAGTCATAGGAAAATTAAGAAACTCTTTCCATATCCAAAACAATTATCTATTCCCACTAGAAATTTACCCATATGCCTATTTCCACATTTAGCACAATTGGGCTTCTCACCTTTTTAACCACCACTTTTCCCCCCTTGAGTCTTAGGGTTAGGTACCCTCTCCTTTTTTGCCCTTGGAACATAAGAAGGAACTTGGTTGGAGAATCTCTTCTTAAACTTTAGTTTTCTTGTATTTCAAGCTTACCCATTGAAGTACCTCTATTATAGGGCCTTGCCCTCTTAACATCCCTATTTTCCTCTTAAACCTACTCTCCTCAACTTGTTTATCACGCACCATCAAACGATATAGATCCATGTCATTGTGAAACATTTCAGCACGACACTCTTCCACAAGATCATCAGACGCACCCATCACAAAGCGACTTATTTTATATCTTGGATTAGTCACCAAAGACGAGGAATATTGAGAAACTTAATAATTTCAAAGAGTATTGTTTAACACTCCTACCTTCTTCCAGAAATTTAAAGAATTCTTCCACCTTTTTTCTCTTTTCTCCATTGCGAACAACCTATCAAGAAATGCCTCCTATAGACTTCCTGATGTGATACAAAAAAAAACATATTTTTAATTATTATTTTTCTCATATTTATTATTTATATTTTTCCTTTTTGAACATGAATTTTATGGATTGTGCTAAATAGTGTATTTATTTGTAAGATTAAATTGGCGTAAAGTTGAAGAAGTTTGGAGCTAAAACAAATTAAAGATGAAAGATTATAGAAGAAAATCCAACGGGCAGCTTCTTAATAGATTAAATTGAATATTAATATGAAGATAGAGAAAGAATGCCAATTGATATTCTCTTGCTACGTGGCAGCAATTGAAGGAACAAAAATGTGAGAGTTCGACTATACAGTTTCGAGCGAAGAGAACAAAATTCCGTTTGATATTTGGATTACTAATTTGATTTGGACTCAATTATTTTATTTAGTGTTTACTATATCTCTAAATAGTCCATAGAAGTAATTATTAGAGGTATTAAAATAGAGAGAGAAATATAGAGGGGATTCATCTAGAGGAGGAGATCAATTATAGGGAGTAGAAATTTACTAATACTTTTTAGGGTTCTTTCTTCTTGTTGTTTTCTTAGAGAATAGTAGCTAAAATCCTTATTTTGGGGCTTTAGCTACGGATTGGATGTTGATTATTAATGAGGTTTTGAATTAATTATTGATTGTCACAGTAAGTTACTTCTATATTCTTATTTTACTATTTCGTGCTTGATCACCATGAGATAAAATCTATTGTCTAATATTAAAATCAAGAGAGGAGAAGTTAGATGAACCAGAGAATATAGAAAGCTAGAATAATCGATTAGATTGAGGTGATTTGTTTTTTAGGAGTGACGCCCGAACAAAAAACTTGCTTTGTTACGGAATAGGACAAAATATAAATGCTCGCCTATTAGTTTACTTATCCCCGCTCAACAATATAGTTAGGTATCTAATTGCGTAGGTGATGAGAGGTGTATAGCCTGACTTGTCAAATTAACCCTATAAACCAGTAACTTGACAACGAAAATTAAAACTAAGCCAAAAATATGATACATGAAATCAAATATATGTTGTAGCCCATGGATTTTCCAACTATTGTATCTAAATCTATTATTTTATTCATGCATTGTTTTTTTTAATTCTTATATAAATAATTAGACCAGTATAATTTCGTAAAAATAGTTGATTGACAAGTCCTTTGAGATCGATAATCAGGTTATTTTAAGATCCACTATATTACTCGTGCGACCAGGTACACTTACTTGTGCAATTGGGAGCAATAAGTTATTAGTGCCGTTGCCGGGGACTTAGAAATTAATTATTCTTCTATGTTATACTTCTTTTTTTTATTTATTTATTTACTTGTTTAATTTTATTCCCAACATTTATTATTATTTTCTTTCTTTGAATAGTTTGGTACTCGTATCGATATGGATGATTCAGATAAATCGTGGTTGGGTGATGAAAAATATTTATGTGATATATGTAGTTGTCTTTATATTCATTGGAATTGTTGTACGAAATCTGATTCCCTTCCCCCAAACCCCTATTATGATTCTTCTGTTATTTGTAATATTTGTAGGGGCGATGAAGTGCAGAATGCAAAACAAGTTGCACTTATGGAATGTACGGACATGTTGGATAATATTAATTCAGAAATTGCTGGAGAAATATTTGGAGGCACTAAAGGGAGCAAATAAATCATGAAATTTATGGATGAACATGAAACTACAGAATTAGAAATTAAAGCCTTAGCTGAATCAGAAGAGATTGCAGCCCAACAAAAATAAAGTTGTGAAGAAGCAGAGATGGTCAGTCATCTTGGCTACAACCTAACTAATTGAATAAAGAGTTGAGCTCAAACAAGAAATAGATCAATTTGGTTAAGATATTCATGACTTAGATGCTCACTTGAACAAAAAGATTGAGGCGTCTGATGCTCAATTACCAAGTTGTGGATGATGACAAACTAGTGGAGCAAAGAGAGGAAGTAAAACCATTCAACTATACTTTATTCCTTAATTATCGATGTTAAGAAAGAGTACAAAACTGAGATTATTGTAAATAATGTTGTTTTGGAGTTGAGGCAACTAGAATCTCATTTAAAACACTTTTCTATTAAATATGAACTAATGGATGAGTGTATTGATGAGGAACAAGTATCCTACATTCTAATGTTTTTTATAGTCCGCGTAGAAAAAGCGACATTCCTCACTTAAGCGCAAAGAAGTGCAAGATGCGACATATTTTACGTGGTTACTTTATCTGTATACCCCCTCCCCCCGAGAGGAGTACAAAAATAAATGCAATGTTAGGGTAGAATTCATAACTTCAAAGTGGAAAGAAAAGTGGTGAGTTTATTTGTGTCGTGCAGCGACATTAATTTAAGCGCTTATTGGGAGGAAAACCAATTTATAGTGTAAATTCTTATTTAATTTTATTTTTAATATAATTTTTTGCGTTGTTTATTACAGGTATTGGAGAAGTATGTATCCAAATTTTGGAGATAACGAGCACATTTGAGCTCAAGTGTGGGGTGCGTATGACCCTTGATGAAAAAAAAAGATAACATGCTACTAGTTAGGCCTAAAAGGCCTTAGGAAGTTTTTCTAACCCTTGTTTTAAAATTTGTTTGATTCTTTGGGGACATAACATCTCTCTAAGTATGGGGTGGAGGAATATATTCCACGCTTTTTTTATTTAACGAGTCTTTTTATTTTTTTAGGATTGGTTCCTTGACTTTTGTTTTCGGTTCTTTTCCTAAGGATAGTCCCTTTTGAACTGAATATCTTTATTTTTTTAGGAATTATTTTATTTTATTTTATTTTATTTATTTAAAATAAAAGACCTTTTTGAGTGGTGTGATACTTTTTATTTAGGCCTAATTTTTGAGAAATTATTTTTTGTGAATATTTTACTGATAAGGAAATTACAGACTCTTTGACACCTTAGCTCGTGATTATTACTTTGTATATATATAGATTATTTTATTTTGTGGTTTCTTATGATCATATCTCTCTTAGAAGTGGAATTGATCCATCTTTACTGATACTTGTTCCACGTATGGTGAGAATTTGCTTATTCCATATTTTGCATCGTAATGTAGAACTTGCATTCATGTTATTGAAGAGGAATAAAAAGTGTGTCTTTGTTTACTAGATGATAATAGACTTTCTTTGATTTGTAGGGTAAATTTTTGCCTTTTATAATATTATATCACTAGTCAGCCTTTTTGAGCATGTAGCCTTTTGTTGGTAGCCATCTTTCCCATGACTATTTTTTTGAATCCATAGTTTTTGCGTCTTGATTCCTTGAGCATTATAGCATAGTCTTATTCTAATTATCAATTCTGAGAATGAGTGATGGTTGAGTTAAAAGGTAATCAATGATAGTTTCAAAGTGCTTAAAAGCCCTATTTGAAAGAATTTAATGTAAAAACGAAAAGGTTACCTTAATTATGACCCTGGTCCTTCAAGGGAATCATGCACCTTAACGTATGTAAAATACATAACTTGAGGGTGACTATAAAATGAAATATGGTTGAGATGATCAGAATTACATGTGAAATAATTGTTGAAGAGAGGTATGAAAATAAAGAGCATAAAATAATGGGTGATGAAATCTAAAATTGAAAACTGCTTAAGGAAGTGTAAGTCAATATTATATAGTTTTTGTACATGTCCCCTAGCCTAAATTACAAGTAGTTAAAGTTTTATTAGATTCTATTCAAACATGCTTAAACTAGTGGAGATGTACATAACGAGCAACCATATGGTTCTTTGTGCGTACATATGAAGTTTCTTTGTGACGGTTACAGTGTTCTTTATGCGAAGTCCTTAATTTATATTGAACTTTTGAATTGATTTTGTGAACTATTTCTTTTTGTGAGGATACTTGTTTCATAATAGATAGATTATTTTATTAGCTTAATGTGCTTAGGTAGGTGAACATGCTTGAATTTGATGAGTTTAAAGTCTTTCCTTGATGTTAGAACGTTAGAGGTTTGTTGTTTATATGGATGTCTTGCATAATTATTGAGAATTGTACTTTATGTTTTGAAATTGGTATATGACCTAACTTTTTGTAATAACCAAATTGATGACAATGCTAGTATGATTTATTTGAGAATAAGTTTTAATGTTACTCGAGGACGAGCAAAAGTTTAAGTGTGGGGTGGTGATGTGAGACAAAAAAAAGTACATTTTTAATCATCATTTGTGTCACATTTATTATTTATACCTGTCCCTTTTTACATGAATTTTATGGATTTTGCTAAATAATGTATTTTATTTGTAGGATTAAATTGATGTAAAATTGAAGAAGTTTGGATCTAAAACAAATTAATGATGAAATATTGTAGAAAAAAATCAAGAAGGAAACTTATTAGACTAAATTTAATATTAATATAAATACAGCCAAATAATGCAAATTGATATTGGCTGGCCACGTGGCATTAATTGAAGCAACAAGAACGTGAGATCTGGACAATACAGTTTCGAGCGAAGAGAACAAAATTCTGTTTGGTTTGGGATTCCTAATTTTCTTTGGACTCAATTATTTTATTTAGGGTTTACTACATCTATAAGTAGTCCATAGAAATAATTATTACATGTATTGAATTATAAAGAGGAATACAGAGGGGATCCATCTAGAGGAAGAGATCAATTACAAGGAGTAGAAAGTTGTCATTACTTTTTTGGGTTCTTTTCATCTTGTTGTTTTCTTAGAGATTAGTAACTAAAACCTTTGTTCTGGGTTCGTAGCTACGGATTGAATGTTGACTATTAATGGCATTCTGAATTAATTTGTGGTTGTCATTATAAGTTACTTGTATATTCTTGTTTTAGTATTTTGTGCTTGATCACCAGATAAATCTATTGTCTAATCTTAGAATCGAGAGAGGAGAGGTTACATAGAACAGAGAATATAGAGAGATCGATCGACCCATTAGCTCGAGTTGATTTGTTTTTAGGAGTGACGCTCGGACAAACAACTTGCTTGGTTACGAAATAGGATGAAATAAAAATGTTCACAAATTAGGTTACTTATACCTTCTCAAGGATGTAGTTAGCTATCTACTTGGGGTAGGCGGCGAGATGTGTGTAACCTGAATCACACAATTAACCCTATAAACAGTAACTTGACAACTAAAATTAGTTCTAAGTAAAAATATAATACATGAAATACAATATATGCTGCATCCCAAGGATTTTCCAACTATTGTAAGCAAGTTTATTATTTTATTCCTTCATTCTTTTCTTTTGGAAATCTTAAACAAATAATTAGACCAGCTCAGCCTTCTCATTTGAACTCACCCACATAGCATACAACATCTTATAAACCTAATCCGGAAAGTCTTGAGGATATTCATTTACCTTAGGCTCAAAGAACATTGGAGGATTCATCCGAGTGAAGTCCCTCAAATGTGAAGCTATGGTACTAGTATTTTGATTCACACAGGGTGCAACTTCTCGATTTTTTTGTGCAGTCATAGCTTGAGCTTGAGTAGTTATGACTTGAGCTTTAGTATCCATGACTCGAGTTAAGTTTAGTAAACCCGCCCTTATTTCTCCATCTGTCATGACCAGAGCTTGACCACCTAGACGAACTTGCTCTTGAGGATGAGCTTGGTTGTCTTGGGGGAGGAAGTCCCGCATTCGCAATTTCCTCTTTAACCCTTCTCACGAATGACCTTCTAGTAGTCATAGCCTATATCCACAAGATAAAGAATTGAAAAAAATTACACATAGAGTTATGAATCTTTCGGAATGACTTAAGAATACAAAAGAAAGTGAAAATTTTCTAAGCATCACATAGCCTCTCATTTATAAGTGTGCAGCATTTAACAATTATAAATAATACTCTACATAGATGTTGTTTTGTGAGACATCACTCCTAGTATTATTCAACATCATGCTTTTATACTAAGTTTGTTATGACCCAAGAGTAGCCTTTAGTCGTAACCGGCGTCATCTCCCTCGTAGAGGTATTAGACAAGACCTTAACATTTATCATTACATATTAGATAGAATAAAAGCAGAGAATGTAAAACTTTTCATTTGAAGTTCAACTTCACTTCAAATTTCAAAATAGAAACTAAATTTTCTCACATTTCCTTCTAGACATAAGAGTATGAAAATTGAGACTTAGCCTTTACATTATTACAAGTCTTATAGAATGAATACAACATAGTCTATGAAATAGGAGAAGTGGAACAATGTCTTTCAATATAAGCAAAACAACTAAACCTAGAATCATAGGGTTTTCTGGTAAGACTGGAGAACTCAACAACTTCGGAAAACAATCCAAGCTTCTTGAGAATATGGACTTGAATCATCTCAATGGCTCGATCCTACATTTATGTGGAAAATTGAAGAAATGTGGGTTAGTACATCCCACATGTACTAAGTATGGAAATATAGGCAAGTAAAAAATTTGAAAACATGGACAAAGGGACATTTTTTATAAGAATGTCGTAGTCACTTTAAAAGCCTTTATGCACATTCTAAGAACAATATATAAGTCCATATCACAACAACAAGACATATGCATATTCATGAGTAAAATCATAATAAATTCCATTGTCAAAATTAATATTAAAGGTCCTTTTCATGAATAAATCACAAGGCCTTACTCATAACCCCAATGCAAGTTTACTAGTGCAGTGTGTATGTGAAGTCCCATAACCCCACACAAACCAAGTAAATTAACAAGTAAATTAACAAGTAAATTAAAATCATTGTCTTTTACCTCATACATCATCATAACAAGTATAGTCAATAACATGCATATGAAGTAAAACCAATATCACGTATATTAAGTGAAAACTACATAATGCATATCATACGATACCAACATCATACATTTTATTCATAACATGTATGCCTAAAGAACCCACCCTAGAACTCCTCGTAAGATCCACTTGTTCAATGTATATGTGAAAGTCTCATACCCTTATGTAACACTTTAAAAGGCTAAAACATGTCGTAAAGCCTAACATAAGTGTCAAGATGTTTAGACATTGTTCTAAGGTCAATTTTAATGAATATAATTCATTCAGGAAGTCTAGAAATCAAAACGTCAAAGAACGTCTGTGACATCCAGAAACTAGTTCAATGAGGTGCTAGCGTGACTTAGCCTATTTGACTAGTCGGAAAATGATGAAAATTGGTTAAACGGTGTCTAACACGTATTAGTGTTAGTTCATTGTAAAATATTCTGGTCACAACTCCCCAAGGACAAACCACATGCCCTTAAGGAGGACTCTGGCAAAAGGTGGCAATAGTTGTCAAGAGATGTATTCACAGACGGAAGCCACTAACGAGGCGACGATGGCCACCGTCGATGGAAATTTAGTCAATTTGGACAAAGTGTGATTTTGCATATACTTTTACAAAAACGACGGACCAACGGGAAAAAGGGTCCTATGGCTGTCGTCTCACAGACGAACAGTCATTCGGGGTCTCGTCTGTGAGGGGCTGGTTTTGCTGCACGCTTCTAATTAATTCATTTAAGTTATTGGCTTAGTTAGGAGGTTAAATATGGCTTAGGTTAGGTCTAATTAAGTTATTTAACCACTATATAATGTCTCTAACCTAATTAGACTAACCTAAGCTCTCACAATTTCCAAACCCAAAACTCTTCCTTCTCTCTTGTTGCTGTCTCCCAAAGAAACCCCATTGATGACCACGATAGAGGTGGCTTCAAGGACTGAAAACGGATGAATTTCTCCATCAATATTCATCAAATATTAAGGTTTGAGATATCTTTCACCTTTGAGACCTCTTTCCTCTAAGGGTTCCATCAAATTGATTTCAAAATTTGGGCTTTCAAGTGAGTTTTAATCCAATACGAAATTGATGTTCTAAATTACTTTGTTTATGATTTGTTTTGGATATTATTAATATAATAACATTTAATTTAACACAATTATGTTATTTATTGATGGACTGGTCTAGTTTGTAGAAGACGACCTATTCCCCTTAACCCTAGGTTATGATCTTTATATGAATTTTGTAATGTTTGTTCAATTGAATTGGTTAGTGGTTGAATTACTACAAGATTATGTTATTTACCAATTATTAATAGATTAATATGAATTTGAATCCTATAATGCTAGTTTTTGAGAAATTGATCTAGGTTATGAAGTGTATTATAGATTTGACCTATATCCATTATCTTAAGCTATGAACTACTGATGGATTGTGATGTAGTGATTCAATTTTCTTTGTTATCGTGTTTGTTATTGATATGTGATTATACTATAGCCTTGTTGGTCTGAATTAAGGGTTAATGGTAAGACATTGATGATGAATTATGAAGGAACTTGGTAAGTCTTGTGATCTCTATTCTTTACTTGAATTATGGTTACTTGTGGTTAAATGACGATGTTATATTGTAGTATGCCTTTTATTAGGATTGATAGGGTTGGTATGACGTTGAAATGAAATATTTTGACTATGGATTGTGATGTGTAGGATAAGATGTAAATGTTATAAGGATGGTGATAATTTACCCATGTGCCTTATCATGATCTGAATATGTTAATGTGCTAACCTCACCTATATGAATTGTAATTAAAGGACAATACTCATGAAATTAATATTGATCTATGATGATATTTATACAAGGGGTAAACCCTATGACCTACATTAAGTTATGATGATTAATAAAGGTATTAAAGACATTTCAAAAGGGACTCTAGCTTAGCACCGAGCAACCTAGAGTGAGGAGTGTCACTTCCCACATAGGAAGGTAGATCACTAATGTACTCTTGAGATTGGGAGTCCAATGAATGTAGCATAAGGAGGGCCCCTACTATATCTTCTAGTTGTTGAACTATGTTGACCCCATATGAATACTAGCTAGTGGATCCACGTAGTTGCTATGTTCATGTTTTGGTACTCCTTGGTAAGTAGTCCGCCTTCTGTCAATTTAAGGTTTTATGACACTGGATTCTACATTAGCTCTTGTGGTCTATGTCGGTTAAGGTAAGATATTTCCAAAAACGTAAAATGAACTAAATGATTGAACTCTAACTAAGATGACCTAAGGGGTTTAGCTTAGTCTAGGTAGGGGTATGAGACTGTACCTAAACATTGGACTAGTTAGCCTTGAGGGTAGTCTTAGGAGGATGTTCTTATGTATGAATATGCTTATAAATGTAAATGATATGTATATGATGATCTTACTTGTTAATGACACTATGTGATGTGGATTACTCTTATGAACATATACTTGGTCTCTATTTCTAAAGTATGATATTATGTACTCTTAATGTTATGTTATGTGAAGTTGGACATTGGTTATGGTTCTTTCTAGGTTTACATGATTTAGTAAGGTTATGGGGCTTTACTTAGTCATTGCACAAGTGGACATAAAGAGGGTCATACATAATGGTCTTGCTTTGGTGATGTTTAAAATATACTCTTATTTATGATTGTTGCTATTAAAACTTGATGATAGAGTGGCCTTGATCATGTCTCCAATTATATGAGATGCATGTTGAATTGATTAAACTTTGTATTGTTTGTCTTGTGATGTACATGCCAATGAATTAATGAATATGTCTTATTGATTGGTATGGTCTTCTTTAATGTGCATAAGGCTTTGTAAAAGCAAAATAGCATGTTTTACTGAAATGTTCCTTTTTAGCATGATTTCGTGATTTGTGTGCATATTATCTCATAGTTAGTGCAAGTGGTTTACTAACCCAATTTCTTCCTTTTCCCAAACATTTCAAGTTCCGATCGTTGAAGGGATTTTGAGACGAATTTGAAGAAGACTCGGAATTTGCAATCATCCAAGTTGGGTAGGTCCTCACTTTCCTAGGGCAATTCCACTATCAAGATTATGAAGTTGTTTTAGTCTTAAGACTCTTATGTTCTTTCCTTTTCAGTTGGATATTAAACATTGTATGTCCTATATGTGGTCCTTTTATATTGATGTACGGGCTAGGCCCAAATTATTACAGTCTTGTTTGATGGTTATGAGAAGAGGCATGATTTGAGAATATGTTATATTTTGTATGTCTATGTGCAATAAAAGTAGAAGACTAAGTAATCTTGCTATACAAAGGGTCTATGTATACTCGATATAAATATTATGTGTATGTAGAGGTCTATGTAAACCTCAATTTAGAAGTAATGAAAAGTTTTAAATTTTCACTAATTTTGACCTATGAATGTAATGATGTAAATTAAGAGGCTAGTCTTAGTCATCAAAGAGGACGAGTCGGTGGTTACGTCTAGGGGGTGCTCACCGGATGTGACAAACTTAGTATCAGAGCATGAGTTGAATATCTTTGAGTCGATGTATCTCTCAACCACGTCTACGTAGGTTTGTATTCATAATTGTGAAGCGCGCCACACTTTTGAATAGGAATCTATTTTATGCTTAGGAAACTCTCACTTTCTTCGAAGTCCAATATCGTGCCTCTAGAGTTATCCTCTACGTGCTTTTGCATCTAATCATCTAATTGTGATTATAGGTAATGACTACTCAAAGGAATGCGGAACGAAGACTTAAAGAAGAGACTGACAATGCGGGAGTTTCTCTCATTGGTGATCAAGTTCCTCCTCTTGAAGAAGATTTTAATGATTACCAAGCTCTGGTCGATCCTTCTTTCATGGATTGTGCCATTCGGGCTGCTCTTTTCCAAATGGCCCAAGCCATTACTAGACAAGCACAAGCCGCCACTGCCAAGCTCAAATCATGATGGCCCAAGCTAATTGGGAGGTTGTAGCCCAGGCAAACCAACAAGTTGCTACCATGGCTTTTCGTTTGAGGGATTTTACTAGGATGAATCCCCCTATTTTCTATGGGTCCAAGGTTGAAGAAGAACCACAAGAGTTCATTGATCAAATCTACAAGATCCTCTATGCTATGGGGTTGTCTACAAGTGAGAAGGATGAGTTATCCATTTACCAACTCAAAGATGTGGCCAAAGCTTTGTACATCCAATGGAGAGACAACAGGACTTTAAGAGGTGGGTCGATGACTTGGGAGGTGTTTAAAAAGGCTTTTCTTGATAGATTCTTTCCTAGGGAGAAGAGGGAAGCCAAGGTGGTGGACATCAACCTTAGTAAAGGAGGTATGAGTGTGTTTGAAAACTCTTTGAAATTTACAAAATTGTCAAAGTATACTCCTTCTATGGTTTCCGATCCTAGGGATGAAATGAACCGCTTTGTGATGGGAGTGTTGGATGAATTGCAAGAAGAATTTCATTCGTCTATGATACATGATAATATGAATATCTCTCGTCTCATGGTTCAAGGTTAACAAGTGGAACAGGAAAGGTCTAACAGAAAGAGTAGAGATGCCAAGAGGACAAGATCTTTTGATAGTGGTTCTTCAAAGGGTAGGGTTGATATCCAAGATGAGCTTAGGTCCAAGAAAAGAGTTTCTAACCAAGTTTCTTACAAGTTCCCTAAGTCTCATGATGATATGGTGTCTAACCCTAAGCTTAAAAAGGGAAGGTATACTAGTTCACCTACTAAGAAGCCAACTTGTAAAAAGTGTGGCAAGAAGCATTATGGTGATTATCTTAGGGGAACGGATAATTGTTTTGGCGTGGTAAAAGTGGCCCAAGGTTAGGGACTTCCCTAATATGAATAGTCAAAGTGTTCAAGATCAAGCAAGTGGTTTTAATGATGCTCCGAAGAAGAATCACTTTTATTCTCTCCGCTCTAGGGGGTGAGCAAAAGACTTCTCCCAATATGGTGACCGGTATGTTGAAAGTCTTTCCCATTGATGTATACGTTTTACTTGATCCGGTCTCTACACTATCTTTTGTTACTCCCTTGATATCTAAGAAGTTTGCAATTTTTCCCGATATTCTAAATGAACCCTTCATAGTGACTACCCCGGTGGGTAAGTCGGTTGTTGCAAAGAGGGTGTATAGAAATTGTCTTATAATGTTTCCCAGTAGAGTTAATAATGTTGAACTACTAGAACTTGATATGTTTGATTTTGATGTCATATTGGGTATTGATTGGTTTCATGCTTGCTTTGCCTCTATAGATTGTAGATCAAAGGTGGTGAAGTTTCACTTTCCAAATGATCCCGTTTTAGAGTGGAAGAGGATAAATTCTATTCCTAGAAGTCGTATCATCCCTTGTTTAAAAGCATGAAAAATGATCTCTAAAGGGTTTTTAACCATATAGTAAGAGTCCAAGATTTAGACTCTGAATCCTCCCATTGAGTTGGTCGCCATAGTGAAGGAATTTCTGAATGCCCTAATGATGTTCCTGGGATTCCTCCCGAACGGGAAATTGACTTTGGTATCGACTTGTTAGCGGATACAAATCCCGTTTCAATTCCTCCATATCAAATGGCTCCGGCCGAATTTAAAGAGTTGAAGGCTCAACTCAAATATTTTCTATACAAGGATTTTATTAGACATTGTATTTCTCCACGGGGTGCTCCGGTTTTATTTGTGAAGAAGAAGGATGGTTCCCTTAGGATGTGCATTGATTATCGCCAACTGAACAAAGTCGCTATTAAGAACAAGTATCCTCTCCCTCGGATTGACGACTTGTTTGATCAACGCCAACGGGCATGCTACTTTTCCAAGATTAACTTGATCTTGGAGTATCACCATCTTAGGGTGAGGGTGAAGATATACAAAAAAAGACATTTTCGACAAGGTATGGTCACTATAAGTTTTTAGTAATGTCCTTTGGTCTCACTAATGCCCCAGCGGCATTTATGGATTTTATAAATAGGATGTTATGAAGTTACCTAGATTCATATGTCCTTGTCATCATTGACGACATCTTTGTATATTCGAAAAATGAGGGTGATCAAATGAACCATTTGAAGGTGGTGTTACAAGTACTTAAGGAGAACCAACTATTTGCCAAGTATAGCAAATTTGTGTTTTGGTTGAAGTCGGTGGCGTTTCTTGGTCATATCATCTCTAGTGAGGGAGTTGAGGTTGATCCAAGGAAACTGAGGCGGTTAAGAATTGGCCTAGACCATTGACTTCAACCAATATTAGGAGTTTCTTGGGTCTAGTGGGTTATTATTGGAGGTTTTTGGATCGTTTTGCGTCCATTGCATCTCCCTTAACTACTTTGACCCAAAAGTGTAAGAAAATTTGAGTGGTAGGAAGCATGTGAGAGAAGCTTCCAAATCTTGAAGGATAGTCTTACTTCTGCTACGGTGTTGACTTTACCGGAGGGTAACAAGGGTTTCGTTGTATATTCTGATGCATCCTGAGTTGGGTTGGGGTGTATGCTTATGAAACATAGTAAAGTAGTAGCCTATGCCTCTAGACAACTTAAGGTGCATGAGAGAAACTATCCAATTCATGATCTTGAGTTAGCGGCCGTAGTATTTTCCTTGAAAATAGGAAGGCAGTACTTCTATGTTGTTAATGTTGATGTGTATACCGACCATAAGAGTCTTCAATATTGTCACTCAAAAAGATTTGAATCTCCGACAAAGAAGATGGTTAGAGTTGTTGAAAGACTATAACATGAGTGTTCTCTATCACCTTGGTAAAGATAATGTGGTAGCGGATGCTTTAAGTCATTTATCAATGGGAAGTATGTCCCATGTTGAAAAATCCAAGCGGAACCTAGTGAAGGATATTCAAAGATTGGCTCGTTTAGGGGTTCGGATTGAAGATTCTCCTATAGGTGGTGTAGTGGTACGTCATAAATCTGAGTCGTCTTTAGTGGTCGAGGTGAAGTGCATACAACACCTTGTTCATACATTGATGGAGTTGAAAGAATCGATTCTTGGTAAACTAAATGAGTCAATCTTCTTAGGGTGGGATGGTGTATATACGTACCAATGAATGTTATGTGTTCCCAATACAGATGGTTTGAGGAGTAGGATTCTTGAGAAAACTCATGGGTCTCGCTACTCCGTTTACCCGGGTTCAACAAAGATGTACCATGACCTTAGGGAAGTGTTTTGGTGGAAAGGTTTGAAGAAGGATATAACGAAATTTGTTGCTAAGTGTCCAAATTGCCAACAAGTGAAAGCCGAACATCAAAAGCCAGGTGGTTTACTTCAAGAAATACAAGTTCCTATTTGGAAGTGGGAAGACATTAATATGGATTTTGTGTTAGGTTTTTCTCAGACACAAAAGCAATATGACTCTATATGGGTTATTTTGGATAGGTTGACCAAATCTGCTCATTTTATTCTCGTCAAGTTTACTTATTCAACCGAAGATTATGCAATGATCTTTATAGATGAGATTGTGTGTCGCCATGGTATTTCGTTATCCATCATATCGGATTGGGGTGAACAATTCACATATAGGATTTGGAGGTCATTCCAACATGGGATAGGTACCAAGGTAAATTTAAGCATCGCTTTTCATCCCTAAACGGATGGTCAAGCGGAGCGTACTATTCAAACCCTTGAGGATAAGCTTAGAGCTTGTATCATTGATTTCAAAGGAAATTGGGATAAGTATTTACCTTTGGTGGAGTTTGCTTACAAAAATAGTTACCATTCATCTATATATATATATGAAACCTTATGAAACCTTATATGGTAGGAGATGTAGATCTCCAATTGGATGTTTTGATGTGGGTGAGTCTTCACTTTTGTGTCCCGATTTGATTTATAAGACTTTGGAGAAGGTTCATATCATAAGGAATCGGTTGCAAACAACCTATAGTCTTCAAAATGTCTTATGCTAATCATAGGATAAGGGAATTACATTTTGAAAAGTGAGATAAATTGTACTTAAAAATTTCGCCTATGAAAGGGGTGGTTAGATTCGGCAAGAAAGGGAAGTTGTGTCCTCGTTATGTGGGTCCCTATGAAATCTTGCCAAGAGTTGGTAAAGTTGTTTATGAGTTGAGGATTCCTAGTGAATTGGCTTCGATTCATCCGGTTTGCCATGTTTCTATGCTTAAGAAGTGTATCGGTGATCCCGAGTCTATTCTTCCTATTGAGGGTCTTTGTGTGAAGGATAACCTCTCTTATCAGGAAGTGCCTAGGACGACATAATGTCCCATTACCCTCATCTATTTGATAACTAAGGTTAGTTATTCCTAATAATAATGATAATTATGACTAAAACTTGAAGTTACTTGAATTTTAGTGAAGTTTTGCGAAAATGTGCATTTTTGATGTCATTACAGTGAAGTTACAGTGAAATTGTGCATATTAACTTATAAATTTTAATTTTTTCTTGTTTTGAGTCATGTTGTGCATTTTTATATGGTGAATCTTTATAAAATGATATGTAGCTTGTTGGTAAGATGAACTTTGTCATAATTGACTCATATATGATATGTTGAGCTCTTGTTGTTGTGAGAAGGATATTCCTCATAATGTGATGTTGAGCCTTATGTGTGGTAATTGAAGTTTTGAATTGCCTTGTGTAAATGATACTATTGATGTTGTTACGTATTGTTATGGTTGGAATTCTATTTTGAGTCTATTCCTTCTTTCAAAAGATTTTAGTGTCATTCAGGGACGAGTGTTTCTAATGGGAGGATAATGTAACACTTCAAAAATCTAAGACGTGTTATAGAACCTAACATACTTTTCAAGAGGTTTAGACACTTTTTCAAGGTCAATTTTAATGAATATAATTCATTTAGGAAGTATAGAAATCAAAATGTCAAAGAATGTCCATGACATTCGTAAACTAGTTCAATGAGGTGCTAGTGCTCCTTAGCCTATTTGTCTAGATTTTAAGAGTCGGAAAATGATAAAAATTAGTGGAAGGGTTTCTAACAAATATTAGAGTTAGTTCATAGTCGAAACGTATGGGTACGACTCCCCAAGGACTAACCAAGATCCCTTGAGGAGGAATGTTGCAAAAGGTGGCATAAGCTGTCAAGAGACAGTGCTCACAGACTGAGGCCACTGACGAGGCGTGGTCTAATCGATGGGTCATCGATGGATACCGTTGATGGACACTTAGTCAATTTTTCCAAAGGGTCATTTTTCATAGTCTTTGACCAAAACAACAGACGAACAGGACGGAGAGTCCTGTGGCTATTGTCTCACAGACGGACCGTCAATCGGGGTCTCGTCTGTGAGGGGCTGGTTTTGCTGCATATTTCTAATTAATTCATTGAATTTGTTGGCCTAGATAGGAGGTTAATTAGGAGTTAGGTGAGGTATAATTAAGTTAGTTAATCACCTATATAAAGCCTCTGACCTAATTAGACTAACCTAAGATCTCATAATTCCGAAACCCAAAACTCTCTCCCTTCTCTCTTCTTTCTCTCTTCCAAAGCTACCCCATTGAAGAACAAGATAGAGGTGGGTTCAAGGTCTGCAAAGGATCGAATTTTTTCATCAATCTTCATCAGTTAGTAAGGTATGGGATCACTTTCACCTTTGAGACCTCTTTCCTCAAAGGGTTCCATCAAATTGATTTCAAAAGTTGGGTTTTCATCCACTACGAAATTGATGTTATGAATTACTTTATTTATGAATTATTTTGGATATTATGAATAGAATAACATGTAATTTAACTCAATTATGTTATTTCTTGATGGATTAGTCTAGTTTGTAGAATATAACCTATTCCCCTTAACCCGAGGTTATGATCTTGATATGAATTGTGTAATGTTGGTTCAATTGAATTTGTATTAGTTGAATTACATCTACATGATGTTACTGTATCAATTATGAACAAATTAAGATGAATTTGAATATTATCATTCTAGTTCTTGAGAAATTGATCTAGGTTATGAAGTGTATAATAGATTTGGCCAAAGTCTATTATCTTAAGCTATAAACTAGTGATGGATTGTGATGTACTGATTTAATTGTCTTTATTATAGTGTTGGTTATTGATATGTTTTGATACTATACCCTGGTTGGGTTGAATTAAGGGTTGATGGTAAGACCTTGATGATTATTTATTAAGAGACTTGGTAAGTTATGATCCATATTCTTTACTTCAATTATGGTTACTTGTGGTTAAGTGATGATGTTATATTGAAGTATCCCTTGTATTAGTATTGATACGATTGAACTAAAGGATTGAACTCTAACTAAGATAACCTGAATGATATAACTCTAACAAAGTATGCCTTTTTAAGTGATGATGTTATATTAAAGTGTGCATTGTAAAATGAACTAAAGGATTGAACTCTAACTAAGATGACCTAAGGGGTTTAGTTTAGTCTAGGTAGGGGTATGTGACTCTACCTAAACATTGCACTAGTTAGCCTTGAGGGAAGTCTTAGGAGGATGTTCTTATGTATGTTTATGCTTATAAATGTAAATAATATGTATATGATGATCTTACATGTTAATGACACTATGTGATGTGGATTACTCTTATGAACATTTACTTGGTCTCTATTGCTAAAGTATGATGTTATGTACTCTTAATGTTATGCTATGTTAAGTTGGACATTGGTTATGGTTCTTGCTAGGTTTAGTTGATTTATTAAGGGTATGGGGCTTTGCTTGGTCATTTTACAAGTTGACGTAAATAGGGTCATGAGATGCATGTTGACTTGATCAGAATTTGTATTGTTGGTCTTGTGATATACATGCCTATGACTTAATGAATATCTTTTAATGATTGGTATGGTCTTCTTGAATGTGCATAAGGCTTTGTAAATGTAAAATAACATGTTTTAATGAAATATCCCTTTTTAGCATGATTTCATGATATGTGTGCATATGGTCTCATACTTACCACAAGTAGTGTACTAACCTTATTTCTTCTTTTTCCCAAACATTTATGTTCTGGTCGTTGAAGGTCTTTTGAGACGACTTTGAAGAAGACTTGGAATTCTCAATCATCCAAGTTGGGTAGGTCCTCACTTCCGAGGGCAATGCCACTATCAAGCTTATGAAGTTGTTTTACTATTAAGACTCTTATGTTCTTTCCTTTTCATCTGGATACAAAAACATTGTATGACATATATATGGTCTTGTTATATTGATGTTTGGGCTAGGCCCAAATTAATACAGTTTTGTTAGATGGTTATGAGATAAGACATGATTTGAGACTATGTTATATTTTATAATCTATGTGCAATAAAACTAGAAGACTAGTTAATCTTCCTATACGAAGGGTCTATGTATACTCAATGTAAATATTATATGTATGTAGAGGTCTATGTAAACCTCAACGTAGAAGTAATAAAAATTTCAATATTTCCTCTAATTTTAACTTCTGAATGTAATGATGTAAGTTAAGAGACTAGTCTTAGTCCTCAAAGAGGACGACGACGCTGGCAACGTCTAGGGGGTGATCCCAGATGTGACCCCTTAGCTACACTAAGTAACACCTCTTAATTAGTCATAGCTAGTGTTCATCTTCTCACTTTCATTCATTCACTTTTACATTCGAGAAACTTCGCCATAACTAATACAGACCATGTACATAGAATCGACTGTCATTCTCTCACACCGAAAGGAGGGTGTCTTACTTTCCAAGGTAAGACATAAACACTCGTATAACATCAAGGTGGATCCAGTAGCTGAGGTTCCTATGAGGGAACATAGTTAATGAAGTAGAAGGTTGTTACTAGAAACTCTCTTTACGCTAATTTGTATTGTAGTATCAACCTCATGAGAACGTCGAGTGAACCTTTATTCCTTTGTGAAGGTGCCACACCCTGAGCTACCCCAGAGACGCGGACATGGAACCTAGGACCAGAAGTGTACTAAAACTAACCCTGCTGGCATGATCATGAGCATACTAAAGATAGTATACTGATGCGGAAGCTAAATAATAAATTATAATAAAAATATGGGGAATACCCATATGCTAAAACTGATATAATATGAAAACTGATGAGTTTAATACAATGAAGTTACTTGCTCAACACTAAGATAAAACTAACTATGTCTAAAATAAGCCTCTAAACTAGACTAGAAATACTGAGACAAGCCCCAGCTAAATCTACCGAAACTGAAACTAAAAGACTAAATACCGAGAAGAAACTCATGACTATTGTCCTCGGAGTATGAGGACTCACCACTCAATCTGCTGAACTAAAGATCAAAAATTGATCTATGCGTGATCTGGATGCTGAGAACCTGAACCTACATCATGAGAAGATGTAGCGCATGTATGTCTCAGTACTTTAAAGGTACTAAGCATGTAGGAAAGAGTAAAACATAATTGAACAAGCATCAAAACAAATATAATAATCTGAACATGATATAGATTATGAATGTTGAGATAACTAATGCAATTACCAATTTATAACATGTTGAAACTAAATACTGAGTATACTGATAAATGGTCAATGCAAAAGAGTTTGACTGAATTGTGGAAGCTACTAATAACCGATAATAAAACCACATAATTTAAATTTGGAGTCCAATGTATACACCCCATCGAGAGGACCCAATATACCCTGCCAAAGGTATAAAGTCGTGCTGGCGTGATCAGTAAACTCATTGCCCACAGAGGAGACTTAAAACCTACTTGGCTAGTAGTTCTGGGACTAATTGGGTACGTTGAACCCTAGTACAACTCGGTATTATGCTACTCTCATGAATTATTTAACTAACTGATTATGTCTGAATTTTCTGTAATTACATGATAGCTCAAAACTGAACATACAAATTGAGAATGTAACATTTAATCTGATAATGATGCATTAAAAACTGAGGCATGTATATCTGAAGTAACTAAAATATCTGACCTAGCATGTGTAATTCAAGAACAAAAGAAATAAACAGTTAGGGTTCTTAAATTCATGCAATAAAAAGAATATTAAATAACATGATAATCTGATTTAGAACATATAACTAATAAGTTCATGAAGTTCTGTTGAAGTTATAGAAACCCTAGGTCTAATCATTATATGGAAATCAAACATCTGAGTGAAAACTAGGGACCCAATGGGTGAAAGGAACCCACTAGTGAAATCCCACATACCTGGTAATGAAATTCATGGAGAAACACTTAGATTTTGGGGCTGGAACTGTTGGAGCCTTGCTACGTTCTTGAACTAGGGTTCTTGACCTTTTTCCCCTTTCTTGCTTCTAATTTTCTAACTTTTGATTAATTTTGACTTAAATATGTTTTCGTTATGTTTCTAGGCTTAAACTGACTAAAATTTGATGATATAGGGTAAAAACGACATATCTTAGGGTTTAAACAAAGTTGGAAAAGACCAAAAGACCCCTGAGTAAATTGCAGTCGGACCAAACGACGACCAGGACTAACGGTTCGTCGTTCCATTGACGGTCCGTCTTTTGGTCTGTAGGTTGGGCCTATTCGACATGCCTTTTCTAAAATGGGCATAACTTTTTACATGGAGGTCGGATTTTAATAAGGTTGGTGGCTATGAAAATCTAATTAAATTATATATCTGTAGGTAAGCTATGGGACATCTAAATTGTTTTTTGCTAAGAGCTATGAGAATTTGAAGTTAACCCAACTGCATTTTCCCCTAAACTGTCTACTATTTCTCACCTACAGTAAGACCTATAGACCGTGCTGGTTTTCCGTGGCTCTTGTCAGAGAGTGGGTGAATGGGGACTCAATCGACGGTCATAGACTATGGAGTGTTATCTGACCTACGAATCGTAGGTCTGTCCGTCGACCAAGACTTAACCAATTTTCCTGAGCTGAGATTTTTGGGAGTTCCTGACCCCATTGACGAATGTGCATGATGGACCGTGGGTCAGGCTACGGGGTGTCGATACCACCATTTGTTGCACCTGAAGATTTTTCTGTAAAGATGGTTTTTGGCAAGTTTTGAATACATGGTGTTACGTTATCTATCCCTTGGGAACATTCATCCTCGAATGAAGACTAAACTAGCTGGAATACAGGGATAGATCTTCAAACCCTACTACTAAACATTGAGAATTGAATTTTTGAGTGAATTGAGTTTCAATAATATTCAAATACGCTGAAAATGCAAGTATAGATTGAGGACACATGATTCAAAGATTGAATTTACGCATGAATGACTGGAAAACTGAAGGGGAACTATTACCTCAAGCTGGAGTGGAATAGGAAGGAAAGATGTGAGGATACTTGGCTTTCATGGCTGCTTCTGCTTCCCAAGTAGCTCCCTCTACAAATTGACTCCTCCACAAAACCTTGACTGATGCGACTTCTTTGTTTCTCAACCTTCTGACCTGACAGTCAAGGATCTCAACTGATACATCCTCATAAGAAGACTATCTTTCACCGCCACACAGTCTAATGGCAGTATAGAGGCTGGGTAACCCACACACTACTTTAAGAGTGAGATGTGGAAGACCGGATGCACTGCTGCTAATTCTGTTGGCAACTCTAACTCAAATGTCACCTTGTGAATCCTTTTCATGATCTTGTAAGGGCCTACATATCTAGTACTGAACTTACTTTTCTTTCCAAATATCATCACCTTTCATAGGTGACACTTTCAGAAAAACATAATCATCAACTTAGAACTCTAGTTTCCTTCTCCTTACATCAGCATAAGATTTCTGACGACTTTGGGCTGTCGTAAGTCTATCTCTAATGAGTTTCACTTCTCCATATAAAGGACTGAATCTGGCCCTATCAAAGCTGCTTCACGTACTTCAAACCAACCAATAGGGGATCTACATCTACGCCCATATAAGGCCTCATAAGGGTCCATCTGAATGCTGGAATAGTAGCTATTCTTATAGGCAAACTCAATAAGAGGAAGGTGATCATCCCAACTATTTTGAAATCGATCACACAAGCTCTCAACATATCCTCTAAAGTCTGAATGGTACGCTCTGCCTGTCCATCCTTCTGCGGATGAAATGTTGTGCTAACATTAACTTGAGTACCAACACTCTTTCTGAAATAACTTCCAGAAATGAGAGGTAAACTGAGGACGTCTATCTGAGATAATAGATAAAGAAACCCCATGTAACCTCAAAATCTCATTAATGTAAAACATGGCATAGTATTCTTCCGAAATATGTAGTCTTGATTGCCAAAAGGGAGAAGAATTTGTTATCCAATCAACTATCACCCAAATAGAGTCATGGTGTCTGCGAGTACGCGGTAACCCTGTGATGAAATGCATATTGATCACTTCCCACTTCCAAGTAGGAATGTCGATCTCTTGAGTGATACCTCATAGTTTCTGATGTTCTACCTTGACTTGCTTGCAATTGGGGTACTTACTCACAAAATCTGCTATGTCCCTCTTCATGCCATTCCACCAATAGACTTCCTGCAGATCGTGGTACATCTTTGTGGCACCTGGGTGAATAGAATATTTGGAGTTACGGGCTTCCGCAAGGATATGTTTTCTCAACTCACCCACATCAGGAACACACAATCTACCATGGTAACGAAGTACAACATCTCCCCCTTGGGAGAAAACCTCCACTCTTTGATTATGGACTGCACCCTTAAGTTCAAGCAAGATTGGATCACTGCTTTCTTTTCCTTAACCTCCACTACTAAAGATGATTCTGCCCCATTCTGAACTGTAACACCGCTATCTGAGATACTCATAAGGCGAACTCCTAAGCAACCAAGCCTGTGAACATCCTTCACTAGCTCCTCCTTTTCTTTCTCAACATGGGCTACCCTACCCATAGATAATCTACTAAAAGCATCGGCTACTACATTCACCTGACCAGGATGATAATGCACACTCATATCATAATCCTTAAGGAACTCAAGCCAACTCTTCTTGCAAAGATTCAACTTTTTCTGGGTGACAACATACAGAAGGCTCTTATGATTAGTGAACACTTCTACATGAACACCATACAAGTAATGTCTCCATGTCTTGAGTACAAACACCGTTGCTGCAAGCTCGAGGTCTTGAGTTGGATAGTTCTTTTCATGCAAGTTAAGTAGTCTAGAGGTATACATTATAACCTTATCTCACTGCATCAACACACAACATAGGACAACTCTAGATGCATCATAATACATCACATAACCATCTGAACCCTCTGGTAGAGTCAAGACAGGAGTTGTAGTCAATCTAGTTTTCAATTCTGCAAATCTTTTCTCACAATCATCTGATCATTGAAACTTGACCATATTTTGGGTCAACCTAGTAAACGGTGTGGCTATGGATGAAAATCCTTCCAAGAACCTTCTGTAATAACCCGCTAGGCCTAAGAAACTTCTGATATCTGTAGCAGAGGTAGGTCTGGGCCATTGTTTCACTGCTTCTATCTTCTGTGAATCTACTCGGATCCTTTTGCTAGATACAATATGACCAAGTAAAGCAATGGATTGCAACCAAAAAACAAATATGCTAAACTTAGCGAATAACTAGTGATCCTTGAGAGTCTGTAAAACAATTCTCCAATGACTCCCATGTTCTTCCACATTCCTAGAGTAAATGAGGATATCATTAATGAAGACGATAACGAACAAGTCCTAGTACTGTTTGAACACACTGTTCATCAAATCCATGAAAGCTAAAGGAGTATTGGTTAGTCCAAATTACATAACTACAAATTTTTAATGACCATATAAAGTTCTAAAGACTGTTTAACCCGATTGGAGGTCTATCTTTGAAAAGTGTCTAGCACCCTGAAGTTGGTCATACAAGTCATCAGTCCTGTGGATGGGATACTTACTCTTGAATTTGACCTTTTTCAATTGTCTATAGTCAATGGACATTCTGAGAGAACCATCTTTCTTCCTTACGAACAACACTGGTGCACCCCATGGAGAAATACTAGGTCTGATGAATCCCTTATTTAGAAGATCTTTCAACAACTCTTTCAATTCCTTAAGCACTGCTGGATCCATTCTGTAAGGAGGAATAGAAATAGGTTGGGTATCTGGAAGGAGATCAATTCTAAAGTCGAATTCCCTTTCAGGAGGGACTCCAAGAAGATCTTCTGGAAATACATCTAGAAACTCATAAACTACTGGAACTGTCTCAAGAGTTGGGGTATGAGAGCTAGAATCCTTAACCCAAATTGAATTATAGAGATAACCCTTAGCGAACATCTTTCTGTCCTTAAGGTAAGAAATGAATCGGCCCATAGGCGCTAAGCTACTACTTTTCCATTCTAGGATTGGTTCGTTTGGAAACCGGAAACGAACAATCCTAGTTCTACAATCGACTTAGGGATAATAGGAATATAACCAATTCATGCCTAGAATGACATAGAAGTCTACCAATAATAACTCTACAAGATCTGCTGAGGTGACTTTCTGAGAGACTGTGGCAGGGCAACTTCTGTATACCCGTCTAGCTATAACTGGGTCAACGACTGGAGTAGAGACAGAGAAAGGTTCTGGACTAACATTGACTTGGATTGTTATACTGAGTTACAAAAGACAAAGTCATCTCTATTGTATTTCCACTTAGTAAATTCAACCATTTATTAGTCACATCCTTAAGCTGGTAGGATGCAAATTTCAGCTATCACTACCAGTTACTTGCATCACACCAAATATTTTCTTGACCTCATCAATGAACTTCATGGGTCCTTACCAGCGAGTGACCCTAAAACATAGGCGGATTCATCCTAACAAAATCACAAACTCTGGCTGCCACTAATGGATCAATTCTATTAGTAGGAACTCAAACCTACTGATTTTTCTGGTTGGTCATACTCAGAGTCAAAATCTGAATTGGCGTTCTGAAACTCCACATTAGAACTTCTTTATCTTGTACTAGATGAATTACATTAGCATTGCATGCATCAGAATTCCATGCCAATGATCTAAGAAGAAGCATGATCTTAAGCGTAAAACGTCAAGTTAGAATGGAATCATATCATACCTTATACACGATAAAAGTAAAAAGAAAGTGAAGTTTTTCCTAAAGCACTTCATAGCCTCACTCTAATTAGATGTGGTGCACTTCACACCCATGAAAAGGACTCTACTTAGTGTGACTTTTCATATATCCTAGGACACTTAAACCTAGTATTCTGATACGAAGTTTTGTCACGCCCTGAGCTACCCTCGACATGCGGACATGGAACCTAGGACCACAAGTGATTCGAATCTAACCCTGCTAGCATGATCATGAGAAAACTAAAGATAGTAAACTGATGCGGAAGCTAAATCATAAATTATAATGAAGAGATGGGGAATGCCCATATGCTAAAACTTATATAATATGAAGACTGGTGAGTTTAATACAGTGAAGTTACTAAGAGTTTAATACAGTGAAGTTACTAACTTTACAGTAAGTTGTAACTAACTATGTTTGAAATAAGCCTCTAAACTAGTCTAGAATACTAGGACAAGCCCCACCAAAATCTAGAAAAAACATAAACTTAAAAACTAAATACTGAAAAGAAACTCAGGATTATTGTCCTAGGAGAATGAGGACTCACCACGGAATCTGCTTAACTGAAGATCTGAAATCGATCTATGCGTGATCTGGATGCTGAGAACCTGAATCTATATCCCGAGAAGATGTAGCGCACATATGCATCAATACTAGAAAGGTACTGAGCATGCAGGATAGAATAATGCTGAAATAAAACATAATTAAACAAGCATCAAAGCAAGTATAATAATCTGAACATGATATAGATTATGAATGCTGAGATAACTTAATGCAATGACCAATTTATAACATGCTGAAATTGAATACTGAGTATACTAATAAATGGTCAATGCAAAAGAGTCTGACTGAACTGTGGGAGATACTAATAACCGATAATAAAACCACAAGAGCTAAATGTGGAATTTGATGCATACGTCCCATCGAGAGGACCCAATATCCTTGCCAAAGGTATAAAGGCGTGCTGGCATGATCACTAAATTGATTGCCCACAGAGGGGACTTACAACCTA
This sequence comes from Solanum pennellii, assembly GCF_001406875.1. Classification (NCBI taxonomy): domain Eukaryota; kingdom Viridiplantae; phylum Streptophyta; class Magnoliopsida; order Solanales; family Solanaceae; genus Solanum; species Solanum pennellii. The sequence continues at coordinate 33,925,071 of NC_028644.1, forward strand.
CTTGGCTAGTAGGTCTAGGACTAATTGGGTACGTTGATCCCTAGTCCAACTCGATATTAAGCTACTCCGATCAATTATGTAACTAACTGATTATCTCTAAATTTTCTGTAATTACTGGATAGCTCAAACCTGAATATACAAAATGAGAATGCAATATTTAATTTGTTAATGATGCATTAAAAAAACTGAGGCATGTATATCTGAAGTAACTGAAATATCTGACCTAGTATGTGTAATTCATGAATTAAAGAAATACATAGCTACGGTTCTGAAATTCATGCAATAAATTGAATAATAACATGATAATATGAGTTGGAACACATAACTAATAAGTTTATGAAGTTTTGTTGAAATTCTAGTAACCCTAGGTCAAATCATGATATGGGAATCAAGAACCTGACTGAAAACTAGGGACCCAATGGGTGAAAGGAACCCACTAGTGAAATCTCACATACCTTGTGATGAAATTCATAGAGAAACACTTAGATTTTGGGACTTGAACAGTTGGATACTTGCTATATTCTTGAACTAGGGTTCTTGACCTTTTTCCCCTTTCTTGCTTCTAATTTTCTAACTTTTGATTAATGATTTGACTTAAATATGTTTTAGTTATGTTTCTAGGATTAAACTTACTAAAATCTGATTATTTACGGTCAAATGATGTATCTTAGGGTTTAAACAAAGTGGCAAAAGACCAAAAGACCCCTACATAAATTGTTGTCACACCAAACGATGACCAGGACTGACGGTCCGTCGTTCCATCGATGGTCCGTCGTTTGGTCCGTAGGTTGGGCCTGTTCAACATGCCTTTACAAAAATGGACATAACATTTTATTCGGAGGTCGGATTTTAGCAAGGTCGGTGGCTGTGGAAAGCTAATTCAATTATATATCTATGGGTAGGTCATGGTACACCTACTTCATTTTTTGATAAGAGTTATGATCATTTGAAGTTGACCCAACTACATTTTCCCCCTAATTGTCTGCTATTTATCACCTACGGTCATACCTACGAACGGTAGGTCTACGGACCGTGCTGTCATCCGTACCTCTTTGTAAGAGAGTGGGTGAATGGGGTCTTAATCGATGGTCATACACTATGGACCGTAGTCTGATCTACACACCGTTGGTCTGTCCGTTGAGCAAGACTTAACCAATTTTCCTGGGCTGATATTTTGGGAGTTTCTGACCCCATTGACGGATGTGAATGACGGACCGTGGGTCAGGCTATGGTCCATCGATGCCCCGTTTGTTGCATTTGCAGATTTTTTTGTAAAGCTAGTTTTTGGGCTATTTTGGATACGGGATGTTACAAAAGGAACACCTCTCATTGTCAAGTTCACTCGTTGCTAAGCTAAATTCTCTTTTTGAAGTGTCTTTAAGTCTTTCTTTACATTAGGAGTTTAACCCCTCATATAACATGTTCGTAGCTCATAGGTTCTAAGATGACAAAACCCTTTCATCAGAAACCCAATATAATGTGAGAACTATACTTTATAACATACTCATAACATGTACAGGGAAATTACCTTCAATCGCTCATAATAGCACACCTATCATCATCTCATAACCATCATATTCATAACATGATAATATATTCATAACATCATGATTCATACTTCAAGTAATCAACATTACCAAATGTAAACCAACAATACTACAATAGAATCTCCATAGCTTTGAAAGTCTTACCAAAGGCCTTCAATATACCCTTTCAACACTTCAACCCTAATCAATGGTATATCCATTAAATAAATTTGCATCATCATTAAATAGTCAATTATACTAGAACATACTCAATTTCATATCCTCGAATCATTATTCAACATAATTCATCAAAAACCTAAGATAATACATCAAATCATTCATTAATATTCATAATCAATCATTATCAATCAAATCTAGACCAAATAAGTCAAGTTTGAAGGTCACCCACGAAATTGAGTGAAATCTAGAAATTTGAAAGAACATTGAAAATATATTTGAAGGAACCTCTTAGGGAAAGGAGTGCAAAGAGTGAAGAGTTCCCATACCTTGTTAATCTTTAAGGATTAATGGAGAAAAGCTTTGTTCTTGAACCCAACTTGATGCTTTGACCTTCTACTTCGATGGACTCTTAGTGTAGTGAGATAATCTAGAGAGAAGTGGGAGCTTTTGGGTTTTGGAGTTATAAGGTGGAAGACTTTATTTATGACTTAAAATACTTTAATATACCTAAATTAAAACATCCCGGAAATTCTATGACCTAAGCTAGAGCCAAACCCAATTAATTATGACCTAAAAAGAAGAAAAAAATAGTCCTAACTTTTTAGAAAAAGAGTCGTGGAAGTTTGGGGGATATTGAGATGAAAAATGAAGAAGAAATTCTGACAAACAGTACCTAAGGGTGGCTGTGTATCATGCACCTCATGCGAATTTCAAAAAAAAGTTCAACTCCCCATCGCAGAGACGAGGTTTTCTGCAAAAACCTTTTTCAAAACTAGAATTTGGACCCTGCTGCACATCGCGGACCCGCCTTAAATTCTTGATAATTTTGAGATTTAATGAAGAGTCAAGTTGGACTTTTATTTTAAGGTCAAACTAGTGTATGGGTGTTTTGGGTATTTTGGGAGGGTCAATAAATATAGTTTTTAGTCATTTTACACCCATTCCCCAATGAAAACCGAAAACACTCAATTAGAAGTCAAAAAAAAATATAGGAGTTCTTTCTTCTCTCTAGTTTCTCTCTATATCTCAAATCTTCATTGAAGAACTTTGCAGCTCCAAGAAGAGGATCATTTATCAAAGGATTCAACTCAATTTTGCAGCTAAAGCTTAATAAAGGTATGGTTAATTTAACTTTTTGGATTACTTTTCCCAAGAGCTCTTCCAAATATGTTTTCAAAATTCCCCAAAAATCAAAGGTTTTTCTCTACACATGTGTCTTCTTTGAAAAACGAAATTATGAATCAATTATGATAACTTTAGGTTTTTAGGTGTATAATGATGGATAATTGTTGTTGTTCACTTTGAATTCTCTTGGACCCATGTTTTTCCCCAATTTCAAAAATTTTAGATTTGCTATGGTGAATTGATTGAAGATGATGAATATATCAGTTGTTTATATTGATGTTAGTTCTCTTAGTGCTTCATAAATTACCTTATATTATGTGTTGGGTATGAATTGTTGGGTGATTGAAACATGATGTCTCATGAACGGAAAGAAGGTAAGAATGTTGGTTCTTCCTTGAACTCAAGTATGAAAGATGAATGACTTAGAAAGTAATGATGATATATCTAATGTGTTATATTCGTGTTGATGACAAGGCCCCCTAATCCTTAACCCTGTGAACTTGAATTACCTACGAAGTACGTATGTATGATATGGTATGATTGTTATATGATTGAAAGGTAGTTCTCATGATTATAATGAAATGTTACAGTGAAAGATTTACTCGCTTGCTAGTGTTTCAAAAAGTGAAAGCGCTATTCTCACTTATGAACCCTTATGAACAATTACGATAAGATGTTTACATAAAGGTCTAGAAAAGGATAATGTGAAATTATGTGATGACTAAAGATTATTACTAAATGTATTGGGGTCTCACATTTAGTAAGTCCGGCTCCCCGCATGGGCTTTATCACGTTTAGAAAGCCCGAATTCCCAAGATATGTGTTGTCTCATGAGATGGGAAACCCCAAATTTAGCAAGTTAGGGTTGTTATTAACAATATCGTTGACCCTTAATAGTGTTCCCACATAGGAATCTAGCTTGTAGGATCAACCTATATAGATATGTAAAAAATGTTACACCTTAGGAAATTGCTAACCTTCTCTTTTCGGTGTGGGAGTAGAAACACAGATTCCATGTAGCTAACATGGTCTAACATCGGTTAATGCAACCTCTTTCCCTAATGTAAAACTAAATGAATGAATGAAATTTATGAACTCTCATTAGGGCTTTCATAAGGGGTACGTAGTGTGAGGGAGGGTACGGAACTTCTCTTCTACAGTGTACTTTTGTAATTAAGTTGATTATGACTTATATATGTTAAGCTATGTATTATATTTATGGATATGGCATGTCATGATGAAATATGAGATTACTGATATATTTATGAATATTTTAATGGTTTTTATGCATAGTAGACATACTTAGTACGTGTGTTGTACTAAACTATATTTCATCCCTTTTCCCAAACATTGAAGGTTTGGGCCTTTGAGGAGATTTCAAGGCTATTTCTCAAGACACTTGGATTTGCTTCTCCATGGTGGTGAGTCCTCAAGTCCGACACCAAGACTCTATGTTCTAGCTTTTTATTTCTTTGCTTATGTTAGACGACATTGTTGTATTTTCTATTTATAGACTTCTTATTTATGTAATGGATAAGTCCAAAATTTTTCTATACTTCTATGTCTAGATGGTACGTTGTGACGAAGTTAGTTCTATTTTTCATATATGAAGTGTATTTGAACTTCCAAAAAAAATTTAAAAATTTTTCACATTTTTATTCTATGATTCATGCTATGACATATGCGAAAGGCTTGTATAAGACCTCTTCGAAGTCGAGTACGCCGGTAATGACTAAACGGTGCCCTTGGTCGTTACAAACCTTGTATCAGAGCATAAGGTTAAGAATAAGGTAGAATTGTGTCAAAATAAACCACATTGAGTAGATTCTTGTTCATGGGTTTGAAGCGCGCGACACTTATAAATGAGAGGATATGAGATGCTTAGGAACTTTCACTCTTTTGATATTCCTTAGTCATGCATAAGATTCCTTACTCTATCTAGTCCTTTCTTCGAATTCTTTTCTTGTGCTTATAGGCAATTATTACATGAATTACTAATGCTTGGAGGGCAGATGAGGAGAATGTGAATGGGGAAGTTCCCCCTCAAGATCCTCAAAACCCTCAAGTTCATATTAAAGAAGGTGTTATGTCTAATGATGAGATAACGGCGGTTATTCATATGTTTGACTCAATTGTTGGCAACCCAAGTGGCTACGGACACTATGGCGCAAGTGAACTCCAATGTAACTACCGCTTCAAGCATTAGGGAAGTGTTCAAGAGACTAGATGCTATGGATGTGTCTTTACAAGAAACGGCGAACTAGTCACCTTAACTCAAAGATGTGGCTCAAGTTTGATATGAACAATGGAAGGAGGATAGATCTATTAGAGAAGGTGCGGTAAGTTGTCCATCATTCAAAATGTCTATCCTTTATAGGTTCTTCCTATTGGAATTAACGGAGAGGAAAACTCAAGAATTTATCAATATTCGTCAAGGGGGTACAAGCGTGAAGGAGTATAGCCTCATGTCAACTTAACTATCAAAATATGCTCCTACTATGGTGGCGGATTCTAGGGCTAAGATTAATAAATTTGATATGGGGCTATCCTACCTTGTGGCTAATGAGTGTTGGTCGGCTATGTTGATTCCCAACATGGATATCTCTTGTCTCATGGTTCATGCCGAATAAATTGAATAAAAAGCTTAAGAAAGTTGCTAAGGAGTTGAATATGACAAGGGTTGAAGATGGAAATTCTTCCAAGGCCACGTTTGAGGTTCAGATAAGACAAGGTTCAAGGAGAGGTTCTCCAACCAAGGTATTTTGAGACTCCATGGGTCAACAAAGGTAAATTGTCTACCGAAGTAGTATGAAGGAAGAGGTGGTGGTTCTTATGTTGAGAAGCCTATTTTTTCCAAGTGTGGTAGAAAATATGAATAGAAGTCCCTAGTTTGCATGGGTAATTGCTACAATTGTGGTAATATTAGTCACTGGAAGAGGGACTTCCCTTTGTTAAAGTCTCAAGGAAGGAAAAAATCTCAAACACAAGCCAGTGGTCCAAATTCCAATGCTCCTTTGAAGAACCTCTTCTATCTCTCGGATCTCGAGGTGATCAACAAAGTTCTTTGGATGTTGTCACCAAGTATGTTGCAAGTATTTCAATAAATGTTTATGCATTTTTGTATCCCGATGCCACTTTGTATTTTGTAACTCCTTTAGTGTCTATGAAATTTGAGATGCTTCCCGATGTCTTACATGAACCCTGTTCGGTTCTACCCTGGTGGGTGATTTCACTGTTTCTAGAAGAGCTATAGGGGTTGTCCCATTTCATTGCCCAAAAGAGTCACATTCGCTGATTTGGTAGAACTTGATATGTAGGACTTTGATGTTATTTTGGAGATGCATTGGCTACATGCTTGTCTTGCTTCCTTTGATTGTAGAACTCGGGTAGTAAAGTTTCAATTTCTTAATTTAGATGGAAGGGGGAAACTTAGCTCAAAAAGGTCAAATTATTTCATGGATTAAATCTTGTAAGTTTATTTCATAGGTATTTCTCTATCATATTGTGAGAATCAATGATCTTGAGTCTGTGAGTCCTTTATTAGAGTCGGTCCCTGTAGTGAAGGAATTATTGGATGTCTTTGCCGATGACTTGAGCGGAATTCCTCCCGAATGAAAGATAGATTTTCACATCAATTTATTAAAATGCACAACCTATTTCAATCCCTCCTTACCGGATTCCTCCAACTTACTTGAAGGAATTAAAGGTTCAACTCAAGGAATAACTAGATAAGCGTTTTATTCATCCAAGCATATCTCTGTGGGGTGCTTCGGTATTATTTGTTAAGAAGAAGGATTGGTCCTTCGAATGTGTATTGATTACTTGTGTCATGCCCCGATCTACCCTCGAGACGCAGACGCGGAACCTAGGACCACAAGTGATCCCAAGCTAACCCTGCTTGCATTATCATGAGCATACTAAAGATAATAAACTGATGCAGAAGATAAATCATAATTAAATCTGAAAATATGGGGAATACCCATATTCTATAACTGGGATATTTGAAAACAATGATTTTAATACAATGAAAATATTAACTCAATACTAAGTTGAATCTAACTATGTCTGATATAAGCCTTCAAACTGGACTAGAGATACTGGGACAAGTCCCAGCTAAATCTAGCAAAAACTAAAACTAAAAGACTAAATGCTAAAAACACTCATGACTCTTGTCCTTGGAGAATGAGAACTCACCACTGAATCTGCTGAACTGGAGATCCGGAAATCGATCTATGCGTGATCTAGATGTTGAGAACCTGAACCTACATCACGAAAAGATGTGGGGCACGTATGACTCAGTACTTGAAAGGTATTGAGCATGGAGGATAGAGTAAAGCTGAAACAAAACGTAACTGCACAAGCTTAAAAGCAAGTAAAATAATCTGAACATGATATGTTCATTTCTGAGCTAACTGGATGCAATGACCAATTTATAACATGTTGAAACTAAATATTGAATATACTGATAAATGGTCAACGCAAAGAGTCTGACTAAACTGTGGGAGCTACTAATAACCGATAATTAAACCACATGAGCTAAGTATGGAGTCCTATGTATACGCCCCGAGAGGACCCAATATACACTGCTAAAGGTATAAAGGCATGTTGGGTGATCACTAAACCGATTTCCCATAGAGGGGACTTACGAGCTACTTGGCTAGTAGTTTTGAGACTAATTGGGTACGCTGAACCCTAGTCCAACTCGGTATTATTCTACCCCAATGAATTCTATAAATTTAATGATTATGTCGGAGTTTATGTAAATATTTTATAGCTCAAAATTAAATATGCAAACTGAGAATGCAACAATTAATCTAGTAATTATGCATTTATAACTGAGGCATGTGTATCTGAAGTGTCTAAAATATCTGACCTAGCATGTGTAATTCAAGAACTAAAGAAATACAAAGCTAGGGTTCTGAAATTCATGCAATAAATTGAATAATAAAATGAATATCTGATTAGAACATAAAACTAATTAATTCATAAAGTTCTCTTGAAGTTCTAGAAACCCTAGATCTAATCAAGATATGGGAATCAAGAATGTAACTGGAAACTAGGGACCCAATGGGTGAAAGGAACCCACTAGCGAAATCCCACATACCTAGTGATGAAAATTCACGGAGAAACACTTAGATTTCTGGGCTGGAACTGCAGGAAACTTGCTTCATTCTTGAACTAGCGTTCTTGAGCTTTTTCTCCTTTCTTGCTTCTAATTTTCTAACTTTTTATTTAATGATTTGACTTAGATATGTTTTACTTATGTTTCTAGGCTTAAACTGGCTAAAATATGATTATTTAGGGTCAAAACAACGTAACTTAAGGTTTAAACAAAGTGGGAAAAGACCAAAATACCCCTGGGTAAGTTGTTGTCAGACCAAACGACGGACAAACTGACGGTTCATCGTCTGAGCGACGCCTCGTCGTTGGGTCCATCGACGTGACCTGTTCGACGGGCCTTTACTAAAATGGGCATAACGTTTTACTCGGAGGTCTGATTTTAGCAAGGTCGATGTCTATGGGAAGATAATTCAATTATCTATATGTGGGTAGGTCATGAGACACCTAATTCATTTTGTGTAAAGAGTTATGAACATTCGAAGTTGATCATACTCTATTTCAACTTAATTGTCTGCAAATTTTCCACCTACGGACCATGCTGGTCATCCATAGCTCTTTTCAGAGAGTGGGTGAAGGGAGTCTTGATCGATGGTTATGGACTACAGACCGCCGTCTGACCTACGGACCGTAAGTCCATCCGTCGTCCAAAACTTAACCAAATTTTTCTGCGCTGAAATTTCTGGGAGTTTCTTATCACATCGACGATTGTGCAGGACGGACCGTGGGTCAGGATACGGTCCGTCGATGCCACCGTTGGTTGCACCTGCAGAATTTTTTTCTATAAAGCTGGTTTTAGGTATTTTTTGGCTACGAGGTGTTACATTCATTATCTCCCCAGTGGGAACATTCATCTTCGAATGAAGACTAAACTAGCTAAAATAGAGGGCAAGAGTTACAAACCCCACGACTAAACACTGACATCTGAGTTTCTGATTGAATTGAGTTCCGATAATATGCAAATACGTTGAAAATGCAAGTACAAACTGAGGGAACATGATTCTAAGACTAAATTCACGCATGAATGTCTGGAAAACTGAAGAGGAACTATTACCTCAAGCTGGAGTGGAATCGGAAAGAAAGAGGTGAGAATACTTGGCTTTCATGGCTGCTTATGCTTCCCAAGTAGCCCCCTCTACGGATTGACTCCTCCACAAAACCTTGACTGAAGTGACTTCTTTGTTTCTCAACCTTCTAACCTGATGGTCAAGAATCTCAATTGGTACATCCTCATAAGAAAGACTATATTTCACCGCCACACTCTCTAATGACACTACAGAGGATGGATCACCCACACACTTCTTCAAGAGTGAGATGTCGAAGACCGGATGCACTGCTGCTAATTCTGCTAGCAACTCTAACTCATATGCCACCTTGCCAACCCTTTTCAAGATCATGTAAGGGCCTACATATCTGGGACTAATCTTCCCTTTCTTTCCACATCTCATCACCCCTTTCATAGGTGAACCTTCAGAAAACCCAATCATCAACTTGGAACTCTAGTTCCCTTCTCCTTACATCTGCAAAAGATTTCTAACGACTTTGAGTTGTCATAAGTCTATCTCTGATAAGTGCACTTTGTCCATAGCATAAAGGACTGAATTTGACCCTATCAAAGTTGTTTCACCTACTTCAAACCAACCAACAGGAGATCTACATGTACGCCCATATAAAGCCTCATAAGAGGTCATCTGAATACTGGAATGGTAGCTATTATTGTAGGCAAACTCAATAAGGGGAAGGTGATCATCCCAACTACCCTTGAAATCGATCACACAAGCTCTCAAAATACCTCTAAGGTATGAATGATACGCTTTGCCTGCCCATCCATCTGTGGATGAAATGTTGTACTAAGATTAACTTGAGTACCAAGACCTCTCTGAAATGACTTCAAGAAATGAGAGGTAAACTGAGGACCTCTATCTAGATGATAGACAAAGGAACCCCATGTAACCTCACAATCTCATTAATGTAAATCCTTGCATAGTCTTCTACCGAGTATGTAGTCTTAACCTCCAAGAAGCGAGACGACTTAGTCGTCCTATCAACTATCACCCAAATGGAGTCATGCTGCGAGTATGCGGTAATCTTATGATGAAGTCCATATTGATCACATCCCACTTACAAGTAGGAATATCGATCTCTTGAGTCATAACCCCTAGTTTCTGATGTTCTGCTTACTCACAAAGTCTACTATATCCCTCGTCATGTCATTAATCCAATAGACTTCCCATAGATCATGGTACATCTTAGTGGCACCTGGATGAATAGAATATAATATGCTATATCAACTCGCCCATATCAGGAACACACAATTTACCCTGGTAGTGAAGTACATCATCTCCCCCTTTGGAGAAAACCTCCACTCTCTAATTATGGACTGAAATCTTAAGTTCAAGAAAGATTAGATCACAATCTTGCTTTTCTTTAACCTCCACTACCAAAGACGATTTTGCCCCATTCTGAAAAGTGACATCATTGTCTGATATGCTCATAAGGCGAACTCCTAAGCAAGCAAGCCTGTGTACATCCTTCACTAGCTCCTCCATTTCTTTCTCAACATGGTCTACACTACCCATAGATAATCTACTAAGAGCATCGGCTACTACATTCACCTGACCAGTATGATAATGCACACTCATATCATAATCCTTAAGAAACTCAAGCCATCTCCTCTTGCAAAGATTCAACTCTTTCTGGGTGAACACATACAGAAGTCTCTTATGATTAGTGAACACATCTACATGAACACCATACAAGTAGTGTCTCCATGTCTTGAGTACAAACACCGTTGCTGCAAGCTCGAGGTCTTGAGTATGATAGTTCGTTTCATGCACCTTAAGTAGTCTAGAGGTATACATTATAACCTTATCTCACTGCATCAACACACAACCTAGGCCAACTCTAGATGCATCATAATACATCACATAACCAGCTGAACCCTCTGGTAGAGTCAAGACAAGAGCTGTAGTCAATCGTGTTTTCAATTATTCAAAGATTTTCTCACAATCATCTGACCATTGAAACTTGACCATATTTTGAGTCAACCTAGTCAATGGTGATGCTATGGATGAAAATACTTCCACAAACCTTCTGTAATAAACTTCTAGACCTAAGAAACTTTTGATATCTGCGACAGAGATAGGTCTAGGTCATTGTTTCAATGCTTCTATCTTGTTTGAATCCACTCAGATCCCTTAACTAGATATAATGTGACCAAGGAAAGCAACGGATTTCAACAAGAACTCACATTTACTAAACATAGCGAATAACTGGCGATCCTTGAGAATCTACAGAACGAATCTCAAATGACTTGCATATTCTTCCTCACTCCTAGCGTAAATGAGGATATCATCAATGAATACAATAACGAACAAGTCCAAGTACTGTTTGAACACTCTGTTCATCAAATCCATGAAAGCTACGGGGGAATTGGTTAGTGCAAACGACATAACTACAATTTCATAATGACTATACCGAGTTCTGAAGGTTGTTTTTTGAATGTCACTATCTCTGACTCTAAGTTGATTATAACCCGATCTGAGGTCTATCTTTGAGAAATGGCTAGCACCCTGAAGTTGGTCAAACAAGTCATCAATCCTGGGGATGGGATACTTATTCTTGATTGTGACCGTGTTAAACTGTCTATAGTCAATGCACATTCTAAGAGATCCATCTTTCTTCCTTACGAACAACACTTGTGCACCCCATGGTGAAATACTAGGTCTGATGAAGCCCTTATCTAGAAGGTCTTTCAACCACTATTTCAATTCCTTAATCTCTTTGGATCTATTCTGTAAGGAGGAATAGAAATAGGCTCTGGAAGGAGATCAATTCCAAAGTCAATTTCCCTTTCGGGAGAGACTCTAGGAATATCTTTTGGAAACACTTCTGGAAATTCACAAACTACTGGAACTGACTCAAGAGTTGAGGTTTCAAGGCTAATCCTTTGTAACATACCGGAAAATTTTATATCTAGTGAAGAGCCCAATATGTCTTTAAGAATGTGTATTGGGGATAGATAGACATTCCAATACCCAATATTGAGAATATTGGGCACAGTATATAAAATTGGCTAAGGGGTAATAGCCAATTTCTATATAATACCTAATAATCAAAATATTGGGTATATTAGAAAATATTGGCTTAAAGGGTGTTAGCCATATATGTAAGTATTAATGAGCTTGTTTAGTAAATGTACCTGCAATGAAGACCCTAAGCTAAAATTCAGAAATTCATTAGTTCCAAACACATTAGGTACTAGGCATCCAAGTGTCAAGCCTAGTGCCCAAGGACATAGTGAGGGTCCTTGGGACAATAAGTAAACATTCCCAAAAGGAACCATAAATAATAATTAGTTATGAAATTACAACCAACCCATGTGCAAGCACATGTGCAAGACATGTGAAGAAGCAAAGAGGGGACCACCCTAACCGAATTCGATTAGAGTAGTTAGGGGGAACGTGCACAAGGTACAACTCCATGTGGAGACTAACTTCCTAACCAATTCTAGACTCTAACCTACTGTCCTAAATAACTAAATAACCTAGTACCAAACAAAATAAACTAATAAGTGCACCCGACAACCTAGAACAAAACAGGGTTGACACTAACCTAGTACTAGTTCAAGAGACAACCTAGTAGCTAACCTAGGATGGTCCAAAAAGTTAGTTAAGGTCCTAACAACCTAGGTATACTTTATTAATTACCCTAGGATACTTAATTAGTTAATTTATTAACTTAATTGATTAATTTAAAGGGGAAAACCGAAATCACAAAACAATTTCCAAATTTCGGTTAAAACAAGAAAAAGACAACCTAGTTCCAATGACTTAGGGGTAATTTAGTACTTACCCTAGGTTCATAAATTAATTAAATTAAGTATTTAATTAATTAAATAAAGTCAAAATATTGACCAAAACCGTAGTCAACACCAAAATTCCAGATTTTGGGTCAAGTCAACATTCTCCTATGTTTAGTCAACTTATGAGGGGCTTTTTAGTAATTAGTTAATTAATTTATTTAATTAGCTTATTAAACCCTAAGTTGAATTAGTCAATATAATTTTATAAGACTTATAATCACGTTCAAACTTATAGTAAAGGCGACGCAAAAACAGTAAGCAATGAACGAAAGGAAAAGGCAGAAAATTTATCGATTTCTCTAGGGCGATTTCAAGGTTTCTTCAAGGTTTCATTCAAAGTGGTATTCGTATATTAAGTTTTGCTTAATGTATGGGTTTATCTCATGGACTTATTTCTCCAAGACAATTTTTTTCCGAATGATTCAAAGATCTTGAAAACTAGGGTTGTTTCCCGTCGTTTTTGTCGAACTCCTTTCCTAGTATCCAAGTTATGATTTCAATGTTGAATGTATTAGAAATCATTTTGGTTGTATGTGGTGTTGTATGATCTTAATGTGTATGGTTTTTATTAAATAATGATTGAATTAACCTATTAATTGGACTCGTTTGATGCCAAGTGTTATTGTGTGGATTAAAAGAATGATACTATGTTAAAGATATGTCCGAAAATGTTATGTATGAAGATGTTACGGTCTGTTGTGCATACGTGCTGTTAATATGAATTTATAAAGATGATATATTCATCAAATGCTAATATGATTCTAGCCAAGATATTTAAAAAAAATTATGCCTAAAGTTATGTTATAAGGTTAGCTAAAAAGATCTCCGTAAAATCATAATTTGAGTGAATGTTAGGCTTATGTCAATAAAATAGCTAACAAAAACATTGTTCAAAATTTAAATGGGAATTGACTATAATGTTATCTCTAAATAAGTAAAAGATTGGATAATGAATAATGTATCCAAATGGAGCATGATTGAATGAAATTTTTGCTTATGCCAACAAAACAGTTAAGAAATTTACAACCAATTGCTTATGCCAATACTAATTGTATGTCAATAAATAGGCTAACACTACATTTTTAAATAAGTTGTAGGAAATTGGCTATAATAGTATGTTAAATTACTAAAAGATTGGCTAATGTATAATGTATAAAAACTTAAACGTGTTGAACATGAAAATTGGCTTATGCCAGCAAATATGATTGTGAAATCTATACCCAATTGTTTATGTCAATCATAATCGTATGCTAATAAAATGGCTAATGATACATTATCTAAAAGTGTTGCATGTAAATGGCTATAATATTATTTTAAATAATAAAAATATTGGCTAATGGTTCATACATATTAAATTTAAATATGAACGTACGTAAAATTGACACATGCCAACAAAAATGGTTATGTAGTTTAATATTCAAAGGTTGAGGCCAATACTAACCGTATGCCAATGTTGTGTAGTTAGAGTATCAAATGATAATATAGGCACATATAAACTAATTCAATAAACCATAATCAAGGGCATGCCACTCATTGGGACAACTCCCAACATGCTCTAAAGGAATGACATATGAACTCATGAAACTCATTGAATGTAGTGCTCATCGTCCATAAACGATGATATGAATACACTACACTAAATTAAGTAAGTAACCTGAGTTATAAAATAATTAAAGGGGTTTAAAGTAAGTAAGCGACCAGAATGGGGTGTTAAAGGAAGTGAGACAAGTCTCACTTACACCTAAGCTACTATGCTAAAAGAATACTTGCGTATGAAGGTGTTAGAATGTGTGAGACAGTCTCATTAACACCAAAGGATGATATGTAAAGAAAATTCACATTTCATTAATGCAAAGTAAGGATGACCATTCATCAATAGAGTAAGTAAATCTCAATCCAGAAGCAAGCCTCCATAATGCTTGAGTTAACACTAAAAGATAAAGAAGAAATGAACATTTACGTAATGAGGTGAGTAATTATGTTAATCTATGATGCTAATGAAAATGGTGAAAACATGATAAGAGGCTAAGATGAATGGTGAGACAAGTCTCAACCAAGCCTAAGTAAAGGTCACTAAAAGTACTCACCTAAGAGAGTGTTGAATATCAAGAGACAAGTCTCAATCATACTCTATATGTAAGTGTAAGTATAATTCAGACTTAATACTAATGATGAGATGAGAAATCATCTAATGAGCAATGACGCCCTTATGCTAGAATCCATCTTCTATGATGTGTGAGATGAATGTAATGGAAATTTATACTGCGCACCGGTAGGCTAGCTATGAGTTGTGATTCGTTCTTTCGGGAAGGCAGAGGTTCGTGTAAATCTCATGAGATGACAGTGTCCGTTTAGGCTGGTATGGATCTTCTTATATATCCTAGTCTTTGAACCTATGCTTCCAACATAGGGTTCTAGCAGGGTTCAATTTCCCTATATACGCTAGCATGTTTTAGTTTCACCTTGGCCAGTGACTCCACCTCTTTTCAGTATGGGGAAGACACCAAATTTCATGATGCTCACATGGTCTATGTCGGTTAAGGTTGGAGTTCCTTAAAGTATGAAAGATAATAAAATGAACGATACTGGTGGTGTTTGTGCAAGACAATCAAGAGGTGAAATCAGATTCAAGTAATGACATTAGGTCATTCTTGGTCATTGCACTTCATTATCCCGATGAGAGTCTTAAACTTCATCCTAGGTATAGGTGGTGTTTACATCAGCCTACGAATGAATGAAATGAATAATGTGAAGTACAAATGAATGAATGAAGCAGACTCTGTGTTTGCTAAAGAAGGCCATCGGGTTGAAGTCTCATATGTTGGTCCCTCACTTGAGATGTCTCAATGCTACATCAACAATTCCAAAGTCTCGTGTATATGAAATGTATAATACATAAAACATGAAAGTAATGAAATCAATGGCATGATCAATAGAGAATTGCTTATGGAAGGTAATGAATATATAGTGTAAATATTGACTCACTATAAGGTAGGGAAATCATTCCTTAGTACCAAAGGAGTTATTGAACTACACAACAACAAGAAGAAAAAGACTGAAAAATAATCTAAGTGTACAAAGAGTAGCTCTCGGCATAAGAGGATCAAAATCTCAAATCTTCACCCGAGTTGTTCTAAAATTATGTTGATGATACTAATATGTATTGTAATCATATAGAAAATGAGTTGTGTGCTTTGAATGCATTGAAATACATCATATTCATACCACAATTCACAACCAATGAATTAAGAAAGTCTAGTGACTAGACTTTCCAGAAATAGCATGTCGTTTAGGAAGAGCTTTCTTTGATCATGCATAGACTTATATGTATTTGTGAATACACCCATACTTAGTACAAGTGGTGTACTAACCCTACTATTTACTATTTTATAGATGCAGGTTAAGAGACAGATTGCCGAATCTTGCAATAGTTTGGACATCAGCGATTCTCCAGATCATTTGGTAGGTCCACTTTCGAGGATGCTACAGTTTTAGACTAGCCTTAGTTTTAGACAAAGCTAGTGGATGTTGTCCCTAGTGTTTCTCTCGTACTTTTATTTCGAAGCTTTTGTAACAAGGTCGTGGTTGGCAAATGTATTTATGATATATTCTTATTTTGTTTCGAATTGATTCTTATGATAGATGGTTGTTACATTTATGTTGAGCTTAGTATATGATGAATTCATGAAAAAATTATATGAAGTCTATGTATACATCATACGTTTAAAAGTTTTAAATTTTCCACTAAAATTACCCATATGAATGTGATGTATGCAAGATGAGGCTTGTCTGCAACCTCTGAGAGGTCAATGATGTCGGTTGCAATTTGGATTCCAGAATCCGGGTCGTGACATCCTTAACCTGAACTAGTTGATATAGATAATCCTTAGATATAATCTTTCTGGTCTTAAGGTAAGAAATAAATCGACCCATAGGCGCTAAGCTACTACCCTTTCATTCTAAGATTGGTTCATCTCAAAACTGAAAACGAACAATCCTAGTTCTACAATATACTGGGGCATAGCATGAGTGTAACCAATCCGTGCCTAGAATGACACCGAAGTCTACCATTTCTAACTCTACTAGATATGATGAGGTGACTTTCTGAGAGACTTTGACAGGGCAATTTATGTATACCCGTCTAGCTATAACTAGGTCACCGACTGGAGTAGAGATTGACAAAGGTTCTGAGAGAGTTTCTGGACTGACAATGAATTGGACTGCTATATAAGGAGTTACAAAAGAAAGAGTATCCCTTGGATCTAATAATGCATAAATATTAAGGTCAAAGATACATAATGTACCAGTGAGTACATCAACAGAACCTACCTAATCCTGGCGAGCCTGAAGAGCGTACAACCTATTCTGGTGCTGACCGCCACCTGTACCAGATGAGTTACCCTGCTGAGTTGGGAAACTTGCTGGTGCTGCTAAAATTGTAGACTGAGCTCTACTATTGCCACCTCCTTGACCTTGTCTAGAAGGAAAATCCCTCAGCCTGCGACCAGATTGACCGCACCCAAAACATCCCTCTTTTCCTGCAAGACACTCGCCCGGATGGTTCTTACCACATTTAGGGCAAGTGGGGCAAGTCTTGGTGCCTGAAACACATCCTGAGATTTAAAGCCTGGTGCTCTGCCCTTCTAGTCATACCTGTTCTTGGAGGTTGGAACACTCGCTAATAAAGGGGTTGGAGCCGAAAAATTCTGTTTACTCTGCGAGCGATTTCCACCACCCAATTTCTACTGAGAATAGTCAGTCCCAGTCTTAGCCTTCTTATTTTCCTTAGCATGTTCCCTAAGCTTATCACCCTCAACCTGCTGAGCATGAGTCATAAGCCTAGAGATGTTCATATCTCCAAGTAACATCGCATTTCTGCACTCAGTTTTTACCAAATCTGACACTACATACAAAAACTTATTCATCTGAGCCCTGGAGTCAGCAACCATGTGAGGAGAATGCCTGGAAAGTTGGTTACACTTGAGTCCATACTCTTGGACTGACATGTTACCCTGCCTTAAGTTCATGAATTCTTGAGCCTTTGCCTCTCTCAACTCTATTGGGAAGAACTTGTCGAGAAAAGTCTCACTAAAGTAATCCCAAGTGATAGGTGCTGCATCTGCACCCCTATTCTCCTTCCACTGAGTGTACCAGATATGAGCAACATCCTTCAACTGGTATGATGATAACTCAACCCGATCATTCCAAGTGACTTGTATTACCTTAAAGATATCTTGACCTCATCCAAGAAATTCTGAAGATCCTCATTAGCTTGCGATCCGAACAACTCAGTAGGATTCATCCTAACAAAGTAACGGACCCGTGTTGCCACTGATCAACCATTTTCATTCACATGAGCATGAACCCGATTGCTATGGTTAGTCATACTCTGAGCCAACATCTGTATGGCATTTCTGAACTCAGCATTAGGGACTTCTTGATCTGGGACAGGAGGAGCTGTGTTTGCATTCCTAGCGTTCACATTCCTTGTATTAGCTCTACGAAAAGGCATGATCTGAAACGTAGAATGTCAAGTTAGAAAGGAATAAGATCATACGTCACGCATGATAAGAATACCACGAAGGTGAAGTTTTTCCTAAAACACTTCATACCCTCCGTCTCATTAGATGTGTTGCACTTCACACCCATGAAAAGGACTCTACTTAGTGAGGCTTTTCAGACATCCTAGTACACTTGAACCTAATGCTCAAATATCAAGTTTTGTCTCGCCCCGAGCTACCCTAAGACGCGGACACGAACCTAGGACCACAAGTGATCTCAAGCTAACCTGCTGGCATGATCATGAGCATACTAAAGATAATAAACTGATGTGGAAGCTAAATCATAAATAAATCTTAAAAGATGGGGAATACCCACATTCTATAACTGAGATATTTGAAAACAATGAGTTTAATACAATGAAAATATTAACTTAATACTAAGTTTAATCTAACTATGTCTGAAATAAGTCTCTAAACTAAACTAGAAATACTTGGACAAGCCCCAGCGAAATTTAGAAAAAACTAAAACTAAAAGACTAAATACTGATAAGAAACTCATGACTTTTGTCCTCGGAGAATGAGGACTCACCACTGAATCTGCTGAATTGGAGATCGGGAAATTGATCTATGCCTGATTTAGATACTGAGAACATGAACCTAAATCACGAGAAGTTGTAGCGCATGTATGCGTCAATACTTGAAAAGTACTGAGCATGTAGGATTGAGTAAAGCTGAAAGAAAACATAACTCAACAAGCATAAGCAAGTAAAATAATATGAACATGATATGCTGATTTTTGAGCTAACTAGATGATAACATGCTGAAACTAAATACTGAATATACTGATAAATGGTCAATGCAAAGAGTCTGACTGAAATGTGGGAGCTACTAATAACCGATCATAAAACCACATGATCTAAATGTGGAGTCCGATGTATACGCCCCATCGAGAGTACCCAATATACCCTGCCAAAGGTATAAAGGCATGCTGGCGTGATCACTAAACTGGTTGGCCACAAAGGGGAATTACAACCTACTTGGCTAGTAGTTCTGGGACTATTGGGTACGCTAAACCCTAGTCAAACTCATTATTATTCTACTCCCATATATTCTGTAAATTTAATGATTATGTCTTAGTTTCTGGAAATACTGGATAGCTTGAAACTGAACATGCAAACTGAAAATTCAGCAACTAATATGGTAATTATGCATTTATAACGGAGGCATGTATATCTGAAGTGTCTGAAATATCTGACCTAGCATGTGTAATTCAAGAACTAAAGAAATAGAAAGCTAGGGTTCTGAAATTCATGCAATAAACTGAATAATAAAATGATAATCTGATTTGGAACATAAAAATAATAAATTCATAAAGTTTTGTTGAAGTTCTAGAAACCCTAGATCTAATCATGATATGGGATTAAGGAATCTGACTGAAAACTAGGGACCCAATGGGTGAAAGGAACCCACTAGTGAAATCCCACATACCTGGTGATGAAATTCACGGAGAAACACTTAGATTTTTGGGCAGGAACTGTTGGAAACTTGCTTCATTCTTCAACTAGGATGCTTAAGCTTTTTCTCCTTTCTTGCTTCTAATTTTCTAACTTTTGATTTAATTATTTGACTTAGATATGTTTTAGTTATGTTTCTAGGCTTAAACTGACTAAAATCTGATTATTTAGGGTCAAAACGATGTAACTTAAGGTTTAAACGAAGTGGGAAAGACCAAAAGACCCTGGGTAAGTTGCTGTCGGACCAAAAGACGGCCAGGACTGACGGTCCATCGTCAGACCGACGCCCCGTCGCTGGGTCCGTCGACTGGGCCTGTTCGACAGGCCTTTACTAAAATGGGCATAACCTTTTACTCGAAAGTCTGATTTTAGCAAGGTACGTGGATATGGAAAGATAATTCAATTATCTATCTGTGAGTCGATCATGGAACACCAAATTCATTTTGTGCTAAGAGTTATGACTATTTAAAGTTGACCCAACTGCATTTCCCCTTAACTGTCGGCAAATTTTCCACCTACGGACCGTGCTGGTCATCCATAGCTCTTGTCAGAGAGTGAGTGAAGGGAGTCTTGATCGATGGTCACGGACTACGGATCATCGTCTGACCTACGAACCGTAAGTCCGTTCGTCGTTCAATACTAAACCAATTTTTTCTGGGCTAAAATTTTTGGGAATTTCTGATCCCATCGACGGTTATGCAGGACAACGGACCGTGGGTCAGGATACGGTCCATCGATTCCATCGTTGGTTGTACCTGCAGATTTTTTTTTCTGTAAAGCTGGTTTTCAGTCTATTGCTGCTACGAGGTGTTACAACTTTCAATTGAACAAGGTCACTATAAAGAATTAGTATCCACTCCCTAGGATTGATGATATTTTTGACCGAATCCAAGGAGTGAGTTACTCTTCAAAAATTTAGTTGAGGTCGGGCTACCATAAACTTAGAGTTAGAGGTGTTGATATTCCTAAAATAGAATTTCAAACAAGATATGGTCATTTTTATTTCTTAGTCTTGTCCTTTGGTCTAACAAATGCCCCAGCGACTTTCATGGACCTTATGAATCGAGATTTTAGAAGTCATCTTGATTAGTTTGTGATTGTCTTTACGACATCTTGATATACTCTAAGAGTGACATTGATCATTTGAACAATTTGAAGATAGTTTTGCATGTCCTCAAGGATAACCAACTTTTGCTAAATTTAGTAAATGTGAATTTTTGTTGAGATCGGTTGCGCTTCTTGGTCAAATTGTGTCTAGTGAATGTGTAGAGGTTGATCCAAGAAAGACGGATACGGTCAAAGTTTTTCCTAAACCTCTGAGTCCTACCGACATCCGAAGCTTTTTGCGTTTGGTCGGGTACTATAGGAGGTTTGTTGAGGGATTTTCATCTATCACATCTCCATTAACGGCCTTAACCCAAAAGAAGTACAAGTTCAAACGGTCGGAATCATGTGAGAAGCATCGCCAATTATTGAAAGATAAACTCGCCACCACTCCGGTGTTGACCTTACCGGAGGATACCGAAGGTTTTGTGGTTATTGTAATGCTTCTGGATTAGGTTTGGGTTGTGTATTCATGCAACATGGTAAGGTGATAGCATATGCCTCTACGCATATCAAGGTGCATGAGAAGAACTACCCAACTCATCACCTTGAACTAGAGGCCATAGTATTTGCTTTGAAAATCTGTAGACATTACCTATATGGAGTTCATGTAGACGTTTTCACCGATCACAAGAGTCTCCAATATGCGTTCACTCAAAAATACATGAATCTACATCAAATAAGGTGATTAGAGATTTTAAAGGTTTATAATATGAGCGTCCTTTACCAACCTGGGAAGCTAATATGCTTCTGGATGCTTTAAGTTGAATTTTTTGGGTAGCGTGACTCGTGTTTTTCATGATAAGACGGAGTTAGTAAAATAGGTACATAGGTTAGTCCCATTGTCTATTCGAGTAGGTTAATCTCCAAATGGTGGTTTCATGGTTCATCATAACTCTGAGTCGTCTTTAGTGGTTGAGAGGAAATCTAAGCCACATCTTTCTATTCTATTGATAGAGTTGAAGGAATCAGTTCTTAGTAAATCTAACGAGTCTTTCTCTGAGAGAAGGATGGGGTACTTAGGTACTAATATAGATTATGTGTGCCAGATATAGATGGCTTAAGGGATAAAATTTTGGAAGAAGCTCGTGGTTCCCGATATTCCATTCATCCTGCTGCCACCAAAATGTATCGTTATCTACGCTAGATTTATTGGTAGAACGGAATGAAAAGGGATATAGCATACCTTGTGGACCAATGTCAAAATTTCCAACAAGTCAAGGTCGAACATCAAAGACCAGGAGTTTTATCTCAATACGTAGTTGTACCCATTTGGAAGTGGGAAGATGTCGATATGGATTTTGTTGTGGGTTTTCCTCGTACACGAAGGCAACATGATTCAATTTTGATTTTCATTGATAGGATGACCAAATAATACCAGTTTATTCAATTCAAAACTATATATTTGGTGGAATATTATTCTAACTTGTATCTTAAGGAAATAGTGAGGATGCATGCAGTTCCCTTGTCTATCATTTCGGATAGGGGTAGTCAATATACTTCTCATTTTTGGAAGGCATTCCAAAGTGGACTTGGTACAAATGTGAAGCTTTGTTCCATATTTCATCCAGAGATGGATGGTTTGAACGAATGAACCATAAAAACCCTTGAGGATATATTAAGATCATGTGTCATTGACTTCAAGGGTAATTGGGATGACCACCCACCATTGATTGACTTTTCCTATAATAATAGCTACCACTCAAGTATTGTCATGACTCCATTTGAGTCTCTCTATGAGAGAAGATGTAGGTATCTGGTTGGGTGGTTTGAGGTAGGTGAGTTTTGTCTAATAGGTCCCAAAGTAGTTCATAAGGTCGTGTTTAAATTTTGACTTACAAGGGATAGGTTGAAAACATCTCAAAGTTGGTAAAAGTCATATAGCGATAATATAAGGAGGGAGCTTGAGTTTGAAATAAGTTATTGGGTCTACTTGAAGATCCACGCATGAAAGGGATGATTAGGTTTGGTAAGAAGGTGAAACTTAGCCCCGGTATGTGGCCCTTATAAAATCTTGAAAAAGGTCAGAAAGGTCTCTTATGAGTTGAAATTGCCAAATGAATTAGCCCCAGTTCACTCAGTGTTCCATGTTTCTATGCTTAAGAAATGTATGGGTGCCCGGTCTCTATTTTCCCTTTAGAAGGTTAAGGTTGAATGATAACCTTTCTGATGAAGAGGTTCCGATTGAGATCTTGGATTGTCAAGTTAAGAAATTGAGGAATAAAGAGGTTGCCTTCGTAAAATTCCTATGGAGAAACAATCTAGTTGAGTGTGCAACATGGGAGGTCGAGACCGACATGAAGTCCCACTATCCTTATCTTTTTCCTCTTACTCTTAGCAAAAAATTGAGGTTAGTAGTTTCTCATAAATGAGAGATCTATGAATAATGTTGAAATTACCATGGTTTTTCTAATATGTGCATATTCTTGTAGAACTTAAATTGAGTTTTCATGAATTTTTTTTTCATGGTTGACTTGAACTTATATGTATTATGTTGTATTGTCCTCACGACAATTATGTTTATCATACTTGATGTTTGAGAAGAAATTACATTGTTAACTCTTTAATTTTCATATTAAGCTCATGTTGAAAAGGAGAAGGTAGTTCCTCCTTATATGATATGAAATGATGAGCTTTTGTATTGGGATGAGTCATGGATTAAGTTCCCAAGTTTCGATGGTATGAATATGTGTTGAAAGCAATTGAGGATTCCCCCTATGAGCTGTGACTTATTTTGATATTGCTTATTATTGTGGGATGCTAGTCTTGAGTCTCCTTCTTTTTCCCCTATGAATGTTAAAGGTTTCATTCTTCGACGAATGTTCCTAAGGACGAATGTTCGGGGAAAGAGTCGTGGAAGTTTAGGTGGTTTAGAGATGTTAAACGAATAAGAAGTTTCGACTGACAGAATTTGAGAGTGGCCGCACGTCGTGCGCCTGTTGCCAATTTCTGAAAATTTAATCTCCATGTCGCAGAGCTGACACGAAATGTTCTGCCTCAAAAAGAATTTTTGAAACTCGAATTTGGTACCTACTGCACGTTGCTGACCCACCATGAATTCTTGGTAATTTTGAGATTTAATCAAAAGTCAAGTTGGACTTTTATTTTAAGGTCCAACTAGTGTAGGGGTGTTTTGGGTATTTTGGGAGGGTTAATATCGATAGTGCTTAGTCATTGTAAAGCCATTCCTAATCAAAAACACAAAACACTCAATTAGAAGTCAAAAAAATATAGGATATCTCCCTTCGCTCTAGTTTCTCCCTCTATCCCAAACCTCCATTGAAGAACTTTAAAGCTCCAAGAAGAGGATCAATTCTCAAAGCATTACACTCGATTTCACAGTTAAATCTTCATTAAGGTATATTTTCTTTCACTTTGGATTCCTTTCTCCAAGAGGTCCCTCAAAATATGGTTTTGAAAGTCCCCAAAACTAGGGTTTTTCTTTATACATGGTACTTCTTTGAACAACGAAAGTATGAATCAATTATGATTAATTGTGATTATTTATGGTTTTTTAGGTGCATAATGGTAGATAATTGTTGTTCACTTGGAATTCCCTTGGACCCATGTTCTTCCCCAATTTCATAAATCTGAGATTTGGCATTGTGAATTTATTGAAGATGATGAATATATCAATTGTTTATATTGATGTTACTTATGTTATTACTTCATAAATTACCTTATATTATGTGTTGGTTGTGCAATGTTGGGTAATTGAAGCATGATGTCCCATGAAGAGCAAGAAGGTATGAATGTTGGTTCTTCCTTGAACTCAAGTTTGAAAGATGAATTACTTAGATAGTTATGATGATATATCTAATGTGTTATTGTGGTATTGATGACAAGCTCCCCACATCCTTAACCCTATACATTTGAGTTAGATATGAAGTATGTATGTATTATATGGTATGATTATTATATGATTTAAAGGTAGTTCTCATGATTATAATGAAATTTTAAAGTTAAAGGTTTACTCACTTGCTAGTGTTTCTAAAGTGAAAGGGCTATTCTCACTTATGAACGCTTATTAGCTATTATGATAAGATATTTACATAAAGGCCTAGAAAAGTCTAATGTGAACTTATGTGATGACAAAAGATGATTACTAAAGGGCATAGATACAAAGCACCGAAAGGTCATGTAAATGTGACGGGGTGTCTCATGTTTAGTAAGTACAGATCCCCGCATGGGTTTCCTCACATTTAGAATGTCTGTATTCCTAAGATATGTGTTGTCTCATGAGATGGAAACCTCTAAGTTTAGAAAGTTAGGGTTTCTAGTAACCATTTCCTTGACCCTTAACTATGTGATCACATGGGACTCTAGCTTAGTGGAATCACCTACATAGATATGTACGAAAGATTACACTAGAGGCAAGTTCTAACCTTCTATTTTTAGTCTGGGAGTAGAACACCGGATTCTATTTAGCTCACATCGTCTAATGTCGATTATTACAACCTCTTTATCTAATGTAAAAGTAAAGGAATGAATGAAATGTATGAAATTTTGACTAGGGATTTCTTAAATGGTTCTACGTAGTGTGGGGGAGGGCATGTGACTTCTCTTACACATTGCACTTGTGCAATCTTAAGAGATGGTTGTAGTGTTGTTCTTTTGTGATTTTGTGGATTACGACTTATGTATGTTAAGCTTTGTATGAGATTTATGAATATGGAAAGTCGTGATGAAATATGATATTATGAATGTATGTATGAAATAGGTTGCTTAATCTGATACTTAGCTTTGGATAGGGTTATGAGATTCTATTCTTTGCATTTTACATGTATTGCGTGGGTTGGCTACATATTGGGATAATATTATGTTTGGTGGGATCATTATGCTTATTTTATGTGCATATTGAATTTACTTGATAAAATGCATGGTTTGACCAAAATGTCCTTTTACGCATATTTCAATAGTTTTTACGCAAGTAGCCATACATATTATGTGTGTTGTACTAACCCATATTTCTTAAATTTCTCAAACATTGTAGCTTTGGGCCTTTGAGAAGATTTCAAGGCTATTTCTCATAACACTTAGATTTTCTTCTCAAAGTTGGGGAGTACTCAAATCTGAGGACAAGACCCTACCTTTTAGCTTTTTGGTTCTTTGCTTTTGTTGGAAGACATTGTTGTATTTCTTATATCTAGATTTCTTATTGATATATGGTCTTAGTATCGAATTTTCTATAATTCTATGTCTAGATGGTACATTGTGATGAAGTTTGTTCTATTTTTCCTATATGAAATGTAGTTGAACTTCCAAAGTAAGAGTTTTAAATTTTTTCGCATTTTTATTATATGATACATGTTATGATGTATGCTAAGGGCTTGTATAAGACCTCTTCGAGGTCGAGTACGTCGGTAACGACTAGGGGGTGCTCTTGGGTAATAAAATAAACTTACAAATTGTAACCGCCCCTCTACTTAAATTTCCAACGGTGGAATTTACCAAACCACCATTGGCTTGGCCATCTCTTGCACCAGTTTGTAGACAACAAACCACGCCCGCCATTGACGGTCATTTACACCCCATCCTGGCTGTTTGTGGTTTGGTTCAAAGAGGTGTCAAATGAATTGAAGCTCCATAATTCTAAGTGTTGGCTTATGGAGGATTTTAAACCCCATACAAGACCTACAGAAACACTAGATCATTTTTACTAGTTTCCGGACGTCATGGTAATTTCTTGACATCTAGACTCTAATACTTACAAATCAACTTACTTACATTAGTTTAGGTCTAAAAACATTATTTTAACTCTCCTTATTTCATTAAACTTTATTCAAAATTATGTTCTTGGATTTTTGAGGTTTAACACTAATTGCATCATTTTGACCAATAATAGATAGAATGACTACTTTCCTAATGAAAAATCATCAATTGGTGCAATTCTTAATTATAAATTTGGAATATCTAATAACACATGGGTAGATAAGAATATAAGTGGATTTTCATAAGCGTAACTAGTATTTTTTGTATGTGTTGGTTTTTCTGTGAAAATTCAGTGGGCTGAAACCTCCTATTCAACAAGCTTGTATTAATTCACCATGGGAGTTAGGCAATCATCGAGTAAGACCTGGATCGCCTTCATTAGCATTCACAAGATCTTGGATAAAGTTCGATTCAGTGGGCTTGTCTTAGTCATCCCAACCCACTTGGCGAATCACCAAGTGGGAGAGGATATCACCATTGATGCTTGTAACTTTCCCTTTTGTACTCTTAGTTTTGATGGACTTGTCTTAGTTCATCGAAACCAATTCAGTGTTTAAATGAGTTGAAACTTAGGTAGACTTGTGTTCCGGAGCATGGATAAATTGATCTGTTTGATTCACGAGCTCAGTGAAGCTCGTCGATCTATTTTAGCACATCGCCTTCCTGTTTAGAGAGCTTTGTGATTGTTTTTAAACATATTTCAGTTTATATTTGAATTCAACTAACCTTTTCAAATTGTTATTTGAATATGGTTTTTGTAGGTTATGGAAATAATAAAGCAAATAGGTGGAATCGTTTGATATGGAATATGAGAGAGTCATCTTATCCACTTCCTTCGGAAGAAAAAGAGTCTCAATGAATGACTATTCTAAGGTTTCCAATCCACAAAAGTCCAATCCTCATACCCCTACAAATAAGGGTAAGAAATAAAAAATGCACATCGCTACAAATAAAATGAACTTCCTATAAAAGTTGTTATCGCCCCTAAAATTTCAAAATTTTGGTTTCTCATCCCTTACCGGTGCTCATTACTACGATATGTGAGATAGATGGAGTCCCTTTCAAGGGAAAACTAATTTCAAGATTACTATAGTCTGCTCCGATGAAATTTATAGGATTGAGACTAAGTATTTGAGAGATTATGGAGCTCGAATAAAGTCTCCACCACAAGAGTCCACTCAAGTGGTCGAATATACGACCCTTGCAATTGTGACCAACACACATTCTCCTTATATAAAGTATGTAGGTTTTTCACACGTTCCTCTATTGTTTGCTTTCTGTTGCTACGTCTGTACAACCTGCTATTATTCCAACTACTATTGGGATGTCTCCCCATTCTCATATCACGTCCCCCATTGACTCATGCATTGATATATAAGATGGGTAACCTTGACCAGTAAACTTATGTAAAAGTTACCCGTGCTTTGAGGGAATTTTTGCTACTCATTGACCAGGCCATTCAATAGGCATTCGCACGTGTGTTTGAGAGAGTGAGAAAATGTGAGGGGATAGTAGTGAGCCATGCTTTGAAGCTAAATGATTTTTATGTGAGGTTGAGGCATAGGAGAAGGGTGGGGGTAGCTTTATTGATGTTAGTACCCTAAGGGAGGAGGTGGATACTTTGAGGGAAGAGTTGGTGTAGATACAGTTTGTGGATATCTCCACAAATTGGAGTTCCCCTTCCAAAAGCTCCTCAGATGCCTAGTGCACTAAATATTCTTTTGTGCCTGAGAGTGATACGGATGACGAAACATATGAGGAGAAGATGAGATATGAGAATGAAAATGTTGAGACACTAGGCGAGCTTCTTGAGATTGAGGAGGTCATTTTTCAGGGCGCGTTTGAAGAGGTCTTTTCAAGAGACATTAGAGGTCAGGTGTATGGATTCACTTTAGACTCCACCATGACTCATGCTTTTGAGATTAACACTAATACCCCAGTGTTGGTGTTGTGAGAACAAATTTGATGTGGTTACACCTCTAAGCGATCTCTTTAAATCTTTGGTTGACTAGATATGTTTTCGTGTGATCCTTACATGAACATTGCATGTACGCTTTTGATATTTTTGGGATCTTCTAATTGAGTTCAAATTTCCATGTGTGGTATGGTTTTACTTGAAAGCATCCATGTGTGACTCTTAGAATATGACTTGTAAGTCCAATTATATCAATCTTTCTAATATGGAATATGATCTGGGGCGAAAATTCGATGAGGGAACCACATTATCCATAAAGCCTTTTCTAGACTACCTTGTGAGGGTGTTAATCCATATTTTCACCAGTTGAGCGATATATTTCTTGGTAACCAAAAGAAGCCTCTTAAACCAAATTATCCCTACCATCTCACCTTAAATCCTTTCTGAAGCATTGCAATATTTAAATATTCAATTTTTGCAAAAAAGCCTATGTTGGGGGTGTGAAAAAAGAAGGATAAATGAAAACCAAGTGAAGTTTTACAAAAAAAAAATGAAACCTATCCTTATAAAAAAAATGTTTGTGTCATCATGGTGATTGAAACATCTTGGAAAGATTTAAATAAAAAAAGAAACTGAAATGCAATAAAGAGGAATTCCAAATGAATTGAGTGAATGTCAAGATTTGGGTTTTCAAATGAAATTTAAGAAACAAAATGTGAGAAGAGGTGAAGATGACTGAAACAATACTTGGAAAAAGATATATGTCACCAGTCGAAGTTGACCATGCCTTCGCCCTCAACCCCATTACAAACCTAAAAGGCCCTTGAGATCTTACATAAACTAGGTTATGTCATGATTGGAATATATGGGCAAACCTATGGGACAAAGTGTGCAAGTGTTTCTCCTTTGAGAGAGTGAGGGTTGCATTGATTGATAGTACCTTTATTTATTTTATTTCTAATATCATGGAATATTTCTTGATGTGAGGTGTTTGAATGCATTTGTTGAAACATGTTCTTTTATAAGAAAAGAAACTAAATTGCGCTTGAGTTTGTGTTGAGACAATATAGTATCATTTAAAGCTTTTTGATCATGATTTAGGGTAACGTGTTATATAAAGCAATTTTGGCATAGTGCTTGCATGACATCTCTCATTGGGTACAACTGTAGACACCCATATTGAGCATATTGTGTTCTTGATTACCTTGAGGACAAGCATAAGTTTAAGTTTAGGGTATTGATAAGTGGTAAATTTGCACTCATTTAAGTTTAATTTAGCTCAATAATTAGTATCCTCAATGCCTAACCTTGTCCTTTTCTAATCAAATATTGATGATTTGCATCTATATAGAAAATTGGACAAGACACAAACTAAAAGTTTGAAAGAATGACCAAAAATACAAAAAAAGAAGTTAAAAGTTAACATTGTTGATCATCGAACATGAAGGGCGGATTACCAAATGAGCACGACCTTGCCCAAGTGACAGTGCAAAACATTTGTGTCTATAAAAGAATATCAAAAAACTCCACAAGAGAAGACGATGCACCGAGTTAGAACGATGGTCTTGATGCAAATCACCAAAAGTGACAGTGTGCAACACAAATATCTAATGTTCGAAAGGCGGACTAAGGTGGTATTAAGCTATTCTCTAAAGGTGAATTGATGGATTGATCAAGTTCTCCAATTGAGGTTCACACACCTCAAGGATAAATTATCACATGGCGAGCTATGGAGCGAAGGGTGATTCACCAAGTGCGTTTGGCGAGCCTGACTAACGTCTCGAGTGTGATATTAAATGGACATGGGTCAAATTCTACAAAATTACATATAGCACGAAGGATATAATTTTTATGAAGTTTGAAGGGTTATATATGAGAAGTTAGATTGTTGAGTTAAAAGGAGAGAATATTTACTTTTGAAAGAACAATTTTCTAGTTCTTGGGGTTTTACAATTTGAGACTTTAATTTTATAAACTGAACTTAAAACCTTTACTCTTAATTTCTGGATTTCAAGCTACCCATGGCTTCTTTTGTGGAAGTTACAAATTCTTTATTTTTTGTGATGGGTGGCTGAATCCCTAATATCGGGGGCTGCTCTAATGGTTTGAGTTTTGATTTAATGTAGTGAGTTTTGTGCTAAGCATTGTTTTGTTAATGTCCATGCATTGATTTAGTCTAACTACAATGGGGTTAAACTATGGGTTAAAGTTATAAACTTAATTCCTACTTCCGAGGCAGTAAAATTAGGCAATTCGGTGAAGAAGAATATCAAACCGCTAGCAGATGTAAAGGATCTATTTTCCAACCCATCTCGGACTATGTCCCACGAACACATGATATTTATGTTTTCTAAGTTCTTCTTTCATACCCACATCTACATCTCAACTTAATTAACTCATTTCATGATCCCCTATAAACTAAAAATTCTCTAGTATCACTCTTCTAAAACACTTGAACTAAATATGACATGATTCTCATCGAACCGATATATGCAATCACCTTGAAGTCAACATTCGGCCACGAATTTAATTATTTTTATAAAATAAAATCACTCTTGATAATATTTCTGACACTTATATAAATCTCTTACGTTACATTTGGATTTGATGGCTGGGACAAAATTTGCTACTATGTGAACTTCTTTGCCCGAAAATTTCTTTCATTTTCTCCAGTCAAAGATGGGTAAGCTATTGACACCAAGTTTTGTCCCTCCTTTCTTATAATTAATTTTATTGAGCTTCTAAAATATCAACAAGTTAAATATTTTGTATTTCACTATGATTTTTTTATTACAATTATCAATATAATACTCTAACTTGTACTATTCTTATATTTATCATATTTTATTTCTAAATAATTAAATTTCTATCGTCAACATTACTACTATTACTTTATTGTTGTCTACTTTCAGATATATTGTTGTTACTTCATCTCTTATTTTTTTTGACTTACTAAACTTTTTATGTAATACATAATATATATTAAATTAGAAGTTCAAAATAATAAATTTACAGAAGAAAAATGCCCAAATACTCCATTTATTCGGTCTAATCACAATCAAGAAGACAGCCCATCTTATTGTATTCATTTAGTCAAAGTGAAAAAAAAAAAGATACTATCCTAGCTAGGGTTCCCATCTCTTCGACTATCCAAGATAGGATTCCCTTCTCTTCGACCACTGCACACCCCTATCTTCCCATTTCAGTTTCTAAAAAAAAATCACCAAAATACATCAATGAACAATTCCTATCCGAGTATTATTCATGCAAGAAGTGTATCTCTCCTCACTTGATTTGGCGTGTCCCAACACCTCTTCTCCATTTCATGGTTTGTAGGCATTCAAATCTTGAATGAAAAGGCAAAATCTCTCCATTTCAATACACATCTTTGTCACTTTTTTTAACTCCTTTCTGTTGTATCATAAAAGTATGGACATGAACATCTCCATTTGACAATGATTAAAAATAAAAATAAAAATCCCACCAAAAGGCAAAACATTAAAAACTTAAAACTTTTCTATGAAAACATGCCCTGTTAGACATTAATTCTGGATGAGATTTATTTTCCAAGAAAATCACCTAACATGTTCTTACAATCACAAGAACACCACGCCTGTGTTTGAATATTTCTTACAAAAAAAATTTGAATCTCCTTTCTATCGCACCTGAATTTATTTGATGGATGAGAGTAGATTTGAGGCCGATAACGTCCCTAGCCCACTGCACGTTAAAAGGTAAAAACTTATCCTTCTATTTAACTAAAAATTTGTGGTTGTGTTGGAAAATGATGAGTTATGCATTTATTTTTTGTATATATTTATACTACAATTTATTAATATATTTTTGGTATTTACTGTGATATGATATAATATCTCTCTTTAGTTCTGGGAAATCTGATTTTGATCATATAAACGAAGTTATCATGTACAACTCTATGTTTAGATGGATTACAAAATACCCCATACTAATTTAGTATTAAAAATGATAAATTGACTACTTTCGTTAAGAATTAGATATGCTACTATATAGAAACATTATTTACTATCACATGCTAACATAAGGATCTTGAACTGTGATTTGATATAATAGTATTAAAATGATAATTTGCTCTCTATTGCATTATTTTAGACATATATTTATTGGCGATGGTTTTTATATACTTATTTGCCAAGTACGTGAAATATCTTGTTTTGTTGAGATAAGAATGTAACATGTTCCCAGGGATGATTAATATAATTTTCAAATGACTATTATTTTCTTTTAGACAATATCAATAATCAAATTCCGTTTTCCAAAATCTTTCCAAATGTTTATTTGATATGAAAATTGGAGCCGAGGCATAGAGCTTGCATAAATTGGAGTCCGCACAATCTTAGTCTCTCCC
Organism: Solanum pennellii; assembly: GCF_001406875.1. Lineage (NCBI taxonomy): Eukaryota > Viridiplantae > Streptophyta > Magnoliopsida > Solanales > Solanaceae > Solanum > Solanum pennellii. Next base: position 33,958,014 of record NC_028644.1, read on the forward strand.
GTTTCAGATTGTTCAAACGTTGAATAACAGAGGAGATTCATTCCTTCTCTTAAACCAAGCATAACTATTAATTACCTCATTTATCTCAGATTTTTTTATTTATTTATATTGATGTGATTAATGTTTTTATCTCTATTTATGTATTTCCTAATATATAAGAAATTTCTTTGACCCTATACACTAGCTATGAATACTCACTTTGCTTTCAAGTACTTTTGTTAACAACAAACCACAACAACGTTTCTGCCCAACTCTTTTTGGTTTACATTTTCAGATTGTTTTTTTTTTTATAAAAAAAAATTCTTTAACTTGTAAGTTCTTCTTCTACCTCTAATGCTTCAATTATATTTTATAACAAATCCTATATCTTACCAACTTCAAAAGGATTCAAGGCATCTTATTTCTCTAACAAACAAGTTTAATGTTTAAAAACGCTATTTTGCTTTGACACTATTAATTTATTAAGTTCAGCCGGTTACCATAGTTAATGGATCTTAAAGGGTGATTAATACTTCTCCTTTAAATTAGTTGAACTCTTACCTAGAATATTATGTTTAGTATAGCTTAAAACGATATTAACTTAAGACAATTCTTTAAACAATTTTAGGTGCACTAATTCACCGTAATTAATAAAGTTGTGAGTCCTTAAGTTAGTTCATGAATTTAGAAATCATCAATATGTTGTACAGTATTTTCACCCAATTAAAATGAGGTAAAACACAACTTTGAGAGCAATGTCAGGGTAATTTGTAGTATGTCCAAGAGTTTACTTGGCATGTGTACTGTCACATTATTTAATCCTTTTCATACCATGAGTTTATTTGTCAAATATATTATTGGATTATTTAATGTTTTCATATTATGAGTCTATTTTCATGTGTATTATCTTATTATTAACTATTTTTATATTATAAGTATATCAATCACAAATTTATAGAGTATTTCCATACTGTGTGAATTTGTTACTAGATTGACATATATAATGTTATATCGGGAGGAGAGCCTTGAAACAACATAAAATTATCTCTGTGTGATCTATATGTCACTAGTCTGAGCCATGGAAGAAGTCATTAATTCTGGCACTAGGGTAGTCTATTTTAATCATACCTCTTGGGGTGTGGCCTTCCCCAGACCCTACTAAAATTGAATGCTTTGTGAACAAAACATCGACTATTTTTATATAATGTTAATTCTAAAAGATGAAATGAAAAGGAAATATGTCAAATAACTAGTTTACTTTTTCATTTACACGTACTATTTCTCCTAATATGATTCAAGAGAAAAATCTCAACAAATTTTTCTAAAAAAAAAGCATAGAAGATGATTTTACAACTCTAATTAATCACCATCTTATTTTGGGTGTATTAACTAAAGGTATAAAATCATTTTCCACGGTTTAATTGAGCTATAGTTGTTAAGATTTTTTTTTCTTAGATCATGTTAGGAGAAATTGTACATGTAAATGAAAAAATTAAACTAGTTATTTGGAACATATTTTTTTCAACATAGTAGAGAATTAACATTATATAAAAATCAATAGTAGTTTGGTGCACAAAGCATTCCATGTTAGTAGGGTCTAAGGAAGGCTATACACCAAAGGGTGTGATGTAAATAGACTACCTTAGTGCTAACATAAATGACCGCTAACATCGCTTGAACTAGTGACCTAAAGGTTACACATAGATGACTTTATCTTGTTTCAAGTCTCTCCTACCGATGTGTAACATTACATATATAAATACTAAATAAACGTCAAAATACCCATGAAACATAGACTTATATTACGAATACATTAAATATCGTTATAATAGACGTGACAAATTGACTCATAATATGAAAACATTAAATAATGTGGCATTACACGTGACACATAAACTCGTAATATGGATAAAAAATAATGTGACAATGCATGTGAAAAATAGACTCTTGGACCTATTATAAATTACTTTGGCGTTCTTCTAAAAGTTGCTAAGCTTATTCAACAAAAACATTAAATAATGTGACAATATATTTTCTATAGCGCTTTTATATGTGGCACCAACATTCTTCAAACCGAAAGGCATCACCTTATTGTTGTAAATACCTTTAGGAAAAATGCAATGAGTTCTTAATCCTTTGGTGCCTTGCAGATTTTGAATAGCCAGACGAACCATCCATAAATAACATGTCCTCATACAAGTGATAAAATCAATCTGCAACTCAGTAATGGGAAGAGGAGACTCATCTTTAGGGACTGCATTATCTGGATCTTTAAATTCAACACAGGCTCGGATTTGTCCATTCTTCTTCTTTCCAGGAACAATACTTGAAAATGTAGGGTATTTGACTTAATTGGAGCAGAGGGGACTACTTCTACCTTAGTCCGAGGTCTTGATTTCAAGTCGTGAGAATGAAAAAATCTTTGGTAGGAAGCATTATTCCAAATGTCCCAATCCGAAAAAGTTCAGACTAATCAAACCATAATACAAATGTCGTATGGAATACCTTACAAAAATAATATTTATAACGGAACAATAAACAAATGGAGAATTCCCAAAACACTGATCTTAGAAACTTTTGTTTAATTTGTACTTTATAGTTTACTTGAAGCTAATGGAAGAAGAACTAAATATGAATGTGAAAAGGATAGATTTTAACTTGATATCTAATAGGATAAGAAGGTGAAAGATTCTTTCCAATATTGTGCAGTTTAACTTACTCGTTTAAGTGGAATGTATTGATGTTCTTATTTGCTTACCTTGTCATACATAAAAATTTATTAGTAATTTAGTTTTGTAAATGATAGCTTATTTCTTAATAGACAACATATGAAAAAACAATTTTTTGTTGTCGTGATCCAAGTATGCATTAACTAGACACGAGTCAAGGACATAGGAGCATCATACCATACATGAATAAAGGGAAACATGACTAAATAGACATGATGACTCCGATAGCTGTTAGTGAAAACTTAGAATAGAAAAAAAAACAACATTATAACTAAAAATAAAAAGACGAAAATAAATATTTCAGACTAAAGCGCAGATGTCTTGCTCTCTTTCAGGAGATTCAAGCCCACCGCAGCAAATGTTTTCACCGGTCTAGCAGTAGTCCTTGTAATACTCCGAAAAGTCAAAGACTTAAGATAGAGCCTCAAAATTTAATTTAATGATGGTTATACTATTTTAAGACCTAAAATAATGTTTATAAGTCATCCGAGAAATTTTAGAGCCAAGACGTCAAGGAACGTCCATGATGTCTTGACACTAGCTTAGTTGAACTAGTTGACGTCGCTATGTTTGGGGATGGTTTTATAAGGTAAAATAGAGTTTAAAACTTGTAAAAATACCTAGGTTAGGTAGACTTTAATATAGAGAGTCTAACCGTCCAATAACGACGCCCCAAGGACCACCCAAAGGGTCCCTGAGGAGGACAACATGGGTGGGCAGGCTGCCAAAGCAGCCTGCGAAAGTCAAGATCCAAAGGGATGCTGCACGGCGCGCAGAACACAAGGACCTTACTGCCTCAAATCACTTTTTAAAAAATAAAAATGGGAATTAGCCTCGCGATGCGGAGTCACTTCCTAGATTCGTAAAAATCATATTTTAAGCATTTTGACTTCACGAAAATACCCATTAAAGTGAGGGGTGTTTTGGGTAATTTAGGGGGTGATTATATATAGACTAAGGGTAATTTTTATGTCATTTTTAAAATCACACAAACCAAATTCCAAAAACAAATCCAAAAGCTCTCACCTCTCTCTACTTTCTGTCTCCCCAAATCCTCCATTGAAGAAGGAAGAAAGCTTGAAGAATAAAACCAATTTCTCTAGGATTTCACTTCAATTTCATGGATTAATCTTAATTAAGGCATTAATTCTTCACTCTTGGTATTCCTTTCCCCAAGAGGTCCTTTCAAAGTTGATTTCTAAAATACCCAATTCCATGGGGTTTTCCCATTATTATGGGTTTTCTTATACATTTCAAGTTGATGATAAATTGTGATTTCATATGACTAATTAAGTGTAGATTGTTGTATAATTGATGTTAATTTATGCCATTTTATGTAGATCATGTCCTTCCCTCAATTCCCCAAAATTTTGGATCTTGGTTATGAATTTATGGGAATTGAACAGTGTATCGATTGTTAGATTGGTTTTTATCTATTCTAATGCATTTATGGATTGACTAGGGTAATGTATTGTTGGGATTGGATCTATTTATTGAAGAATTCATGTTGATCCTTCTCCCCTAATCCTAGGTTATGTATTGAAGTTAATTGGGATAGTGATAATGTAATTGACCTAGTTCTTGTGTTAATTACTATTGATTGATGTTATTACACCTATTATTGGATATAATTGGTTGATTGATGGTAAGACCATTATGATGGCTTTTGAAGGAGATTTGGTAAGTCTTCATGATCCTAACCTTTACTTCAATTATGATGGTTTATGATTGATAATGTAGTTCAATTGAAGTATGTCTTCTGAATGGTCTAAGTAGGTGTTGGTATGATATTGAATTGAAATGTCTTGATTATGTGATCGTGAGATTATGCTTAAGATGTAATGATATAAGGTTGGTCATGAAGTACCGATGTACCTTACTATGATATGGTGATGTTAACGTGCTAATCTCACATATGAGGGTTGTAATGAAGGTGTTCTCATGCAATTCCTATTAACCTAATAATTATGACTATACAGGGAGATATTCTCCTATGACCTAAGGTAAGTCATGATTATTAATGAAAGACATTTCAAAAGTGACTCTAGCTTAGCACCGAGTGAACTAGTAGTGAGGAGTGTCCTTCCCACATACAGAAGGTAGGTTCACTATTGTATTCATAACATTGGATACTATAGTGCATATAGCATAAAGAGGGTCCCAACTACATTTCCTAGTTCTTGAACTATGTTGCCCAGGAATACTAGCTAGTGGATCCACATAGATGCTATGTTCATGTTTTGGTACTACCTTGGCAAGTAGTCCGCCTTCTTTCAGTGTAGGGTTTCATGACACCGAATCCCACATTAGCTCATGTGATCTATGTCGGTTAAGGCAAGATATTCCCAAAAGTAAGATGAAGTAATGAAGCAAACACTAACTAGGGTGACTTAAGATGTTTGACTTAGCCTAGGTAGGGTTATGTGACTCTACTTATGCCTAGCACTAGTTTGCCTTGAGGGAAGCCTTAGGAGGTTGTGCTTATGTTCTATTATGTATATGTTATGTATATGTTGACTCTATATGTTGATGATCCTATATGATGTTGGTTTCATTTATGAACATGCTATTGGTGTGCGTTGCTAAGTATAATGATGACTACAATTGATGATATGTTATGTTGAGTTAGACATTGCGTATGATCCTTTTTTTGGTTTACATGATTGAATAAGGTTATAGGGCTTTACTAAATCTACTACACTATTTTAGGTCTATAACCACACTAATTCTAGACTACGTTTCTAAAGTGTTGCATAAAATAGTTTTGTGAATGCTTTTAAAGTGTAGCCAAAATTTTTAAATTTTAGCTACAATAATATTGGCAACACTTCAAAAATGTACTCTTTAATGGTATAAGCTACACTTTATAAGTATTCTTACAATATGATATAATTGGCAACACCTATTTATATACATGGCCACACTTTTAAAGTTTCTTATTTTATAATTGAAAAAATAACATATTATAAGTGTCGCCTTAAAATTTTCACTAAAGTATTATTTTCCCTCCAATATTTTTAACTCTCCCTCCCATTTTTACTCGCCAAATAAAAAAACATTAATAAATCATAAAACATAAATTTTCCTGGGATTTTTTTAAAAAAAGTGACATCAAGGTTTCAAAATAAATGGGTGGTGACATAACTCTTAAGTATTGGGTGTAGGTGACAATTATGTGATTAATGATTAAGGATTGTGGAGTTGCCCTCAAGTTTATAAGTTGACAGTTTGGTCCACTAAATTAAATGAAGGGTAAAAGGGTAATTTCTTAATACCTAATTTGACCAACTTTTGGTGGGGATTAAATGAGGGATAAAAAGGTAAATTGACTACACCAAACCTAATTTAACCAATTTTGGTGGGAAAATATCGAGTCAAAAGAGGAAATAAAAGTTTTTTTCCTCCGCCTCCAGCCGTCGTATTCGTCCTCCTCTTCTTCTTGTGCTCTCGTCTTTACTTGCTTGCTTTCCTTTCTTCCTACTCTCTTCATCTTCCTCTTCTTCTTCTTCTTATTTTCGTACATTGCGGGTCTTCGCTTGTAGTGCTTGTGCTTTCTTATTTTTGAATCAGCTTTACCTAATCTGTAACTAGCGGACCAACTTTTGTTTTGTTCAATTGGAATTACTGCATAAGCGTTATACACCATTGTTTCTGGAAAGTACAATTAATAGTTATTTAAAATCAATTATTATCATCTGATCTGGTACCTGCATTTTTTTCAATAATTTGCATTCGTGTTTCCAACATATTGTTATATATGTTGCCACAGTTGACTATTATAACATATTATAGTCATATGTAGCAACATGTGATTTATTTTCACAACAGAACAGTCATATGTAGCAAGATATGAGTTAATCTCGCAACAGAATAGTCATATGTTGATACATATGATATAACTAAAAAATGTAACAACATATGATTTATTTTTCACAACAGAACAGTCATATTTAGCAACATATGACTTACATCTCGCAACATAAAAGTCATATGTTGCTACATATGATATAACTAAAAAATGTAGCAGCATGTGATTTATTTTTCACAACAGAACAGGCATATGTAGCAACATATGATTATTCTGTTGCGAGATGTAAGTCATAAGCGGCTACATATGACTATTTTGTTGTGAGAAATAAATCACATGTTGCTACATTTTTTAGTTATATCATATATAGCAACATATGACTATTCTGTTGCGAGATGTAAGTCATAAGCGGCTACATATGACTATTTTGTTGTGAGAAATAAATCACATGTTGCTACATTTTTTAGTTATATCATATATAGCAACATATGACTATTCTGTTGCGAGATGTAAGTCATAAGCGGCTACATATGACTATTTTGTTGTGAGAAATAAATCACATGTTGCTACATTTTTTAGTTATATCATATATAGCAACATATGACTATTCTGTTGCGAGATGTAAGTCATAAGCGGCTACATATGACTATTTTGTTGTGAGAAATAAATCACATGTTGCTACATTTTTTAGTTATATCATATATAGCAACATATGACTATTCTGTTGCGAGATGTAAGTCATAAGCGGCTACATATGACTATTTTGTTGTGAGAAATAAATCACATGTTGCTACATTTTTTAGTTATATCATATATAGCAACATATGACTATTCTGTTGCGAGATGTAAGTCATAAGCGGCTACATATGACTATTTTGTTGTGAGAAATAAATCACATGTTGCTACATTTTTTAGTTATATCATATATAGCAACATATGACTATTCTGTTGCGAGATGTAAGTCATAAGCGGCTACATATGACTATTTTGTTGTGAGAAATAAATCACATGTTGCTACATTTTTTAGTTATATCATATATAGCAACATATGACTATTCTGTTGCGAGATGTAAGTCATAAGCGGCTACATATGACTATTTTGTTGTGAGAAATAAATCACATGTTGCTACATTTTTTAGTTATATCATATATAGCAACATATGACTATTCTGTTGCGAGATGTAAGTCATAAGCGGCTACATATGACTATTTTGTTGTGAGAAATAAATCACATGTTGCTACATTTTTTAGTTATATCATATATAGCAACATATGACTATTCTGTTGCGAGATGTAAGTCATAAGCGGCTACATATGACTATTTTGTTGTGAGAAATAAATCACATGTTGCTACATTTTTTAGTTATATCATATATAGCAACATATGACTATTCTGTTGCGAGATGTAAGTCATAAGCGGCTACATATGACTATTTTGTTGTGAGAAATAAATCACATGTTGCTACATTTTTTAGTTATATCATATATAGCAACATATGACTATTCTGTTGCGAGATGTAAGTCATAAGCGGCTACATATGACTATTTTGTTGTGAGAAATAAATCACATGTTGCTACATTTTTTAGTTATATCATATATAGCAACATATGACTATTCTGTTGCGAGATGTAAGTCATAAGCGGCTACATATGACTATTTTGTTGTGAGAAATAAATCACATGTTGCTACATTTTTTAGTTATATCATATATAGCAACATATGACTATTCTGTTGCGAGATGTAAGTCATAAGCGGCTACATATGACTATTTTGTTGTGAGAAATAAATCACATGTTGCTACATTTTTTAGTTATATCATATATAGCAACATATGACTATTCTGTTGCGAGATGTAAGTCATAAGCGGCTACATATGACTATTTTGTTGTGAGAAATAAATCACATGTTGCTACATTTTTTAGTTATATCATATATAGCAACATATGACTATTCTGTTGCGAGATGTAAGTCATAAGCGGCTACATATGACTATTTTGTTGTGAGAAATAAATCACATGTTGCTACATTTTTTAGTTATATCATATATAGCAACATATGACTATTCTGTTGCGAGATGTAAGTCATATGTTGCTACATATGATATAACTAAAAAATGTAGCAGCATGTGATTTATTTTTCACAACAAAATAGTCATATGTAGCCGCTTATGACTTACATCTCGCAACAGAATAGTCATATGTTGCTATATATGATATAACTAAAAAATGTATTAGGATGTGATTTATTTTTCACAACAGAACAGTCAAATATAGCAACATATGACTTACATCTCGCAACAGAATAATCATATGTTGCTACATATGATATAACTAAAAAATGTATCAACATGTTGATTTATTTTTCACAACAGAACAGGCATATGTAGCAACATATGACTTACATCTCGCAACAGAATAGTCCTATGTTCCTACATATTATATAACTAAAAATTGTAGCAACATGTGATTTATTTTTGACAATAGAAAAGTCATATGTAGCAACATATGAATCAAATATCGCCACAGAATAGTCATATGGTTCTACATAGCTTATTTTTCATAATTAGTAGTTGTTCTTTTAATTATTTTCTTCAGGTACAATGTCATTATTTGTAGGGATTGATTGTCGTGGTGAATGGGTCGAGAAGAAAAATCAATTCATATGGTGTTGGGAGGATAGTAAAATATGAGGAGCCAATTCAGTAGGGATGTATGTTGAAAGAAACATTTTATATGATGAGTTCTTTAATTTAGTTATGCAAAAGTCTGGATACAATTGTAAACCACAAGATCTTGTCATGAGTTACATTCCTCATTTTTTTCATAATGAGAAGGTTTTACCTTTTAGAATAACTGATCAATCTAGTTTGAGTGTTTATTTGGGAGGAACAGAGAAACCGTCAATATTAATAGTCTACGTGGAAGAAACTCCTATCGAGGAGGATCATAATGTAGACCAAGGACAATAAGATATGTTTAATGATGTATTTTATCCTGCGGACATGAATAATCCTGATGATGAAATTGGAATAGGTGAAGTTGAAGGTGAAGGTGAAGGTGAAGCCCAAGGTGAAGGGTCGGACCTTGAGATCAAGTTTCCTCCCACACCTATAGTTGGCAGCAACAATCCATGTGCTTCTCAAACATCACGTGTGAATAATGTTAGAGATGATGAAACAGGATTTTATAAGGGAATGACATTCAAGAACAAGCAAGAACTGGAAAATTCATTGAAAATTGCTTGCTTGAAAAAAGATTTTAGACTGAAAAAGGTGATCAATTCTAGTAATGTATTTTCCTTTAAATGTGCATATCCGGATTGCAATTGGTGGCTGAGGGCTGTGAAATTTACAAGTACTGAAAGGTTTGCCATTAGAATCTATGAAAAGTACCATACGTGTGGTTCAGAGCATCTTACAAGCCATAATACCCACGCCACGGCAAAAGTCATAGTAAGTACTTTGAAAATAGGTTTCCCAATGGTAAAGGCCCATCCACAAGAGACATGTCAAATCAACTCCACACAGAATTGGATTGTAAGGTAAGCTATTGGAAGATTTATAAGGGCATGGAGCATGCTAAGTCTAATGTTAGGGGAACACATGAGCATGGGTATGCAGTGCTTAATGCGTATCGGTAATGCTTGAAGTTACAAATCCAGGAAGCAAGATGACATTGTCGCTCGATGAAAATGGGAGGTTCCAGTACTTCTTTGTATCATATGCTGCTTGGATAATTGGTTTTCAAGAAATGAGAAAAGTAATAGCCGTTGATGGTACATTTCTAATGAGCAAGTATCGAGGAGTTCTACTATCGGCGGTGGCACAAAATGCCGAGAATCATATATTTTCAGTGGCTTTCTGTGTCGTGGACAATGAATGTGATGCCTCAGATGGATATTTTTAAAAAATATGAGAAGCTTTTTAGATGATACCGATGAGTTGTGCATTATATTTGATAGGCATCCAAGTATTCGAAAGATGGTTTCGAGAATCTACCCTGCATCTCATTATGAATGTTGCATTAGACACCTTGGGGAAAATATTCGAAATAACTTTCACAATTCAAAGGTAGTTTCTCATTTTTATAAAGCAGCAAAGGCGTACGATATATGTGAGTTCAATGACAATTTCAATCAAATAAGAGATTTGGTACCAAAGGCCGTTGAAGCTCTTGAACATATTGAATTTCACACATGGAGTAGGGCATTTTGCCCAGGAAATAGGTACCATCTCAATTGAGTTTATTTTTACTTTATGTGTTTTGTTATATTTTTATCTATTGTTGTGTAGATATAACATTATGACGTCAAACATCACGGAATCAGTGAATGCTATGTTTGATGTTGAAAGAGAATTTCCCATTGTCTCTCTATTTGATGAAATAAACAGGAGATTTGCATTGTTATTTCACCAGAGGCGTATGGAATTGGTGCACTCCGCAAATAGATTTGTTCCTTCAATTGAAAAAGACATATCAGAGTATGTCAACGCGGGCAACAAGTTGTTGGCCCATCAAATCGCTAACTACAAGTTCAGTGTCACTAGTCATGGAGATGTTGCTACTGTGGATCTACAAAGAAGAACTTGTACTTGTAGAATTTTTTATTTGGACAAAATACCTTGTCCACATGCCATGGCAGCGATTCTATGCCAACATGTTGATGATTTTGGATATCAGATTTACTTGTACTCCTCTCCATATTATTAAGTGAAAAATACATAATGGCATATTGTCAAGAAATTCACCTGGTGCCAACTGAAGATTCTTGGATTGTCCCTTTGGATATCACATAGAGAGTAATACCTCCTACATATGTTGATCCAAGTAAACCCGGAAGAAGGGCATATAAGAGACGGCGTGAAGTTAGTGAATCATTTCCAACAAGAAAAAATAAGTGTTCAGTATGTCGGGACTTTGGCCACAAAAAAACTACATGCCCAAATCGAAATGCCTCATAAGAAGTGTTAAGCATCGTGTTGTTGAATTTTAATGAACGTTCTTTATTATTTGAGGATGATCTCTATTATATAATATTATTTAGAAATGCCCCAATGCGTGATTTGTTTCTCTTCTTTGTTTCTGTGTCAACACATGCCAAATGTTGCTACAGGATATACTAGATGTGGCAACATATGCAACAAATGTTGCTACATGCGAATCATCTGTAGCAACATATGCCATATGTTGTGTTTCACTTGTAGCAACATATGAATCATATGTTGCCAAATATAATATATCTAAAATCACACTCCAACATAATCATTATTTAAAAGTATATGTTGCCTTAGATGATTATATGTAGCAACATATTCCACATGTTGTGATGGACGAACGTTGCTACTACAGACTCAAATATTGGTACATATGATTATCTGTAGAAACATATACTTTTAAATAATGATTACGACTGTGCTTTTAGACATATTAGATGTGGCAACATATGCAATAAATGTTGCTACAGATATATCAGCAATAGCAACATATGCCACATGTTGTGACGGACGAATGTTGCTACATATAATCATCTGTAGCAACATATGACTCAAATGTTGCTACATATAATCATCCATAGCAACATCTACTTTTAAATAATGATTACGTGGGACTGTGCTTTTAGATACATTAGATGTGGCAACATATGCAATAAATGTTGCTACAGATATATCAGTTGTAGCAACATATGCCACATGTTGTGACGGACGAATGTTGCTACATATAATCATCTGTAGCAACATATGACTCAAGTGTTGCTACATATAATCACCTGTAGCAACATATATTTTTAAATAATGATTATGACTGTGCTTTTAGATATATTAGATGTGGTAACATATGCAATAAATGTTGATACAGATATATCAGTTGTAGCAACATATGTCACATGTTGTGACGGACGAATGTTGCTACATATAATCATCTGTAGCAACATCTACTTTTAAATAATGATTACGTGGGACTGTGCTTTTAGATATATTAGATGTGGCAACATATGCAATAAATGTTGTTACATATATATCAGTTGTAGCAATATATGCCACATGTTGTGAAGGACGAATGTTGCTACATATAATCATCAGTAGCAACATATGACTCAAATGTTGCTACATATAATGATTCGTAGCAACATATACTTTTAAATAATGATTACGACTATGCTTTTAGATATATTAGATGTGGAAACATATGCAAAAATGTTGCTACAGACGAATCAGCTGTATCAACATATGCCACATGTTGTGACGGACGAATGTTGCTACATATAATCATTTGTAGCAACATATGACTCAAATGTTGCTACATATAATCATCTGTAGCAATATATACTTTTAAATAATGATTACGTGGGACTGTGCTTTTAGATATATTAAATGTGGCAACATATGTAATAAATGTTGCTACAGACGAATCAACATATACAATTAATAATTATGACTTTTTAGTTCACTTTGTTGAAACGTCATGTCTTGCAATATTTCAAAATTGTTGGCCTTTATAAGAACACAAGAAGGGAGAGATAAGTCAAAAGTTGTCTTCTCTTCCTCTCTTCTTCTTCATTCTGAAAAATTGCTTCAACTAGTTTAAACCTCTTCGAATCCCTCCTGACTGAACTAGTAATTCTTATCGTTGAAAGGGTTGCTTCCTACTCTCTAAAAGATTTAGTTAGTGTTAAATTATGTTCTAGGTTCCTCAATGAAGTTGGTAATGAACGTTCTGCATATCAGAAGGTTACATTGGCTTGCTTTCCCACTGAACCTACATGGACGGTGGATCAACATGTCGTGTCTTTCATGAATATTTGCTTAGCATCGGAGAACTTAGAAGCCTTGTACAGAAAAGGCGTGGTAATTTTACTATTTTTAATTATTTTTCACCTTGCATCAATTTATTTTGTAATCTTAATGTTTTTTTATAGTTTGATTTTTTCAATCGTAATGATCCAACTGCACTGAGAATGGTAAAAAAAAAAACAGCAGAAGGTGGCCACGGCGGTGCAGAGTATGTGCTTGTCGTCATTTCAATATTTGAAGGCGATATTTCCATGAGAGAATGCTTGATGTACATTGCCAACATGAAAAAAAATATGTCAGAAATAGTGAGAAGATGTCGACACCATTTGCAGTGCATTTTAAATCGAATGTGGGTGCAAGAACCTAATATTTTGGGTGAAAGACCCATTTGTTGCACTGTGCACCAACCCCAACAAAATGCCCGCATGATTGGTTGGACCAGAGGAAGTGATGATGAAGACGATATTCGTTGCGAATTATGTATTTGTGTTTTAGAACTAGATTATCTAGTTAAATTTCTTCTGCATACTGTGTGGGAATAATTTAATTTAATCTGTGTTGAAGACGATGTTGATTTTATTGTTTTTTGTATTTATTTTGAAATTATATATGTGGCAACATATTATATTACATATGGTGAAAATGTTGCCTTCACTTGTTTCGTACTTATTTTCGAATTATGGTCGTACACAACATTCTTCATTGTTATACCTTATTATATTGATTATTATGTTCTAAATGGGTCGAATTGTCTATTAGTGTTTCCTTGATTTTTCATCTATAGCAACATATGCAGTTTCTCTTGTTAAATTCGCAACATATAAGAAACTGTTGCAACATATAATTATAACAAATGACTCTTTTGGGGCTTAATTCAATTAAATTATCACGTAATTCGATATGTAACACCAATATATAGTCCTACAACATGTCTAAGTAACAAATTATGGTCGTTAAAATACTCTCCATTGGATTATAGCAATTATATTTATAAAGTCAATCATCTCACTAGTTCATCATACATTGTCCTAGTAAATCCTTATGATAGTTATATAACACCCTTGTAAATCATTGTTCCAATTGTTATACCTTATTATTATTGATTATTTATGTTCTAAATCACTAAAATTTGGTTCGAATTTCAATTTTTCCTTTCTTAAATCGATCGAATCGTCTATTAGTGTCTCCTTGATTTTTCATCTGTAGCAACATATGTAGTTTCTGTTGTTAAATTCGCAACATATAAGAAACTGTTGCAACATATAATTATAACAAATGACTCTTTGGGGCTTAATTCAATTAAATTGTCGCGTAATTCGATATGTAACACCAATATATAGTCCTACAACTTGTGTAAGTAACAAATTATGGTCGTTAACAACACTCTCCATTGGATTATAGCAATTATATTTATAAAGTCAATCATCTCACTAGTTCATCATACATTGTCCTAGTAAATCCATATGATAGTTATATAACATCTTTCTAAATCGTTGTTCCAAATGTTATACCTTATTATTATTGATTATTTATGTTCTAAATCACTAAAATTTGGTTCAAATTTCTATTTTTCCTTTCCTAAATCGATTGAATCGTATATTAGTGTCTCCTTGATTTTTCATCCGTAGCAATATATGCAGTTTCTGTTGTTAAATTCACAACATATAAGAAACTGTTGAAACATATAATTATAACAAATGACTCTTTTTTAAAAGTGTCCCAATGATAGGCAAAGCCTATTCTGTTTAAAAAAAGTAAAACAGGTCCAACCCATTCTAGAATACGTTTTCATTTTCATTTCAAGATTAGGATTTTCAAATTTTTCATCTTTGCCGCTTCAGTTTTGGCACCTTTTTCAAATCTAATTTGATTTTCTGTCAGTCACACTATTCTATATTTGATTCGCCTTTCGTTAAACAAAATTTCGGTACTCCAATGGTATGATGTTAAATTCTATACTAAGTCGAATTTGTGATGATGAAAATGATACCATGTTAATGTTAAAATATATTGCAAATATGGAGATCTTCTTTCAATGCAAACTTCATGCTCAAAAGACAATCTAGGTCGTAGATTTTGGTCTTGTCCACGATATCGTGTATGTTTGTTTATTTCTAAAATATTTTGGAGATTTTAGATATCTTTATTTTTTTAATTAAAATTTATTTCTTTGTGGTATTTTAGGAGAATTCATGCAACTTCTTTAGATGAAGGGATCGTGAAGATGTTGATATACGATCCAAGTTCGTTATTCTCCGATTGGCGAACAAAATAAGGAGTTGGACACTATTGATGAAAGTCATATCAAAAGAAGTACCAAATGGAGGATGAAGGAGAAGAAAAAGACCAAATGTTGTAGCATCTGGAAGCTAATGTTGGTGTTCTTTGTTTTTTTTCTTGTATTTTTAAGAATTACCAAGAAGAATATTGTAAAGGATACAAAATTATTATATAGTTGTGTACAACCAATACAATTATCATAGTTGTGGAATTAAATAGACGTAGTTTTGCACTCTTGATAAAACAACAAAATATTATGTAGTCGTGACGGACGAATGTTGCTACAGACGAATCATCTGTAGCAACATCTGACTCAAATGTTTATACATATAATCACCTATATCAACACATGACTCAAATGTTGCTACAGCTGATTCGTCAGTAGCAACATATGCCACATGTCGTGATGGACAAATGTTGCTACAGACGAATCAGCTGTAACAACATATGACTCAGATGTTGCTACATATAATCATCTGTAGCAACATCTGACTCAAATGTTTCTACATATAATCACATATACCAACATATGACTAAAATGTTGCCACAACTGATTCGTCTGTAGAAACATATGCCACATTTCGTGAAGGACGAATAATGCTACAGAGAATCAACTATAGCAACATATGACTCAGATGTTGCTACATATAATCATCTGTAGCAACATCTGACTCAAATGTTGCTACATATAATGACCTATGCCAACATATGACTCAAATGTTGCTACGGCTGATCGTCTGTAGCAACATATGCCACATGTCGTGATGCACGAATGTTGTGATATACGCATCATCTGTAGCAACATCTGACTCAAATGTTGCTACATAAAATCATTTGTAGCAACATATGCAACAAATGTTGCTACATATAATCATCTGTAGCAACATCTGACTCAAATGATGCGATATACGAATCATCTGTAGCGATATATGTCAAATGTTGTGATAGACAAATTGATAAAATAAACATTGTCTTTAAGATAAAATAAAATAACATATTTGATAAATTAAACTTTGTCTTTAATTACAGGTATAATGTCAAGGCCGTAAGCACTGAGATAGTATCTCATTAGCCCAAATATATTGCATCCGTTCAATTAGATTGTCACATAACAGTGAACTGGGTGGATGCAATTCTGTCCGACTAATCAAGTGCTCAATGAATGCAATGGAAAATGACTCGCACGCCGCTCCACTTGCATTTTATACCATAGGTTCTATTCGACCGTTAAATTCCCATGGTTGAGTGAGCAACTTCTCTGGCAAATGATTCATTATTCCACTCTATTTCAGCAATTTAGGCAGCACCTCAAAGACTAGTTGATGAGTGTGAAAAACTTATCATTTTCCGTAACCACCAGGTTGCAGTCATAAAAATTGATCAATCCCTCGTGCAAGAGAATTTCGACAGTCACGAAATGATTACCCGAAATGTTCATGACTGTCAAAATTCTTTCTGCATCAATCCAATCCATGCCTCCACGAGTTGGTCTAATACCCCTTACATAGTCAATCATATCATCATCCCATACAAAGTCATCTAGTAACTGCCTCATGTTTTTACCACCTGACATTGTTGCCTCATCGCTCATTTGATTATCTTATGTAGGAAGTTCATACAGAAGTTGAGATCCAGGATTCTATCTTTGGGATCATAGTAGTCTGGGTATTTCCAATGCCTTTGACGCATGAAGTTAAGGATTTCGTCAATATACTGAAATAAAAAATAATATTAAATAGTTGGAAGAGTATTCACTGAAAATACATAAGAAATAGTTAATAATGTAAAACGTAGGATTACCCAGTCTTCCCACCAAGCTGTTAGGCTTGTCATGTTCCTGAAATCTTGACCGGTAAAAACATGCATGTCGTATTTCATTCGAATATCCTTTGCACTGGTCATCTTAATTATTGCTTCTTTTTCATCTATATAGGGACGCCTATAAATATTAAACTTTTTATACTCCATCACCTCTTCCACCATTACGGACCTTGCAATTTCTCCAAACATCTTCCTCTTCAAATTTTGCATTGCCTTGGCAAATGATTCTTTTCTCCGTTTGGCCTTTGGAATACATGCATGCCGCACATTGTTTGGTATAATGCCCTTCACACCCCTCTTATTTTTAAATTCATTGACAGCTTCACTCAATTTTTGGTAGATACATGATATAATCTTCATCATGTTTCTTACACTTCTCACAGATAAAGCCACAACATCGTCTACAAGCGGTATCCCCTTCGTGTTGTCCTGCACCAGCAGTAGCAGCAGCAACAACACAAGCAGCAGCAACAGCACAAACATCAGCACCATAATCAACATTAACACCATCATTAGCATCAAAAACAACTAATTCATTACTGACTTTAGTAGGAACTCTCTCTCTCTCTCTCTCTCTCTCTCTCTCTCTCTCTCTTTTGATGGTTGTTTCTCCAGCCAACACAATTTTAACTCTATCCACAACAGGATCAAAAATGGTTTCAACCAACCCTAGAGTTATTAAATATGGCATTTGCAATTCCTCTTCTGTTGGGGTAATCCATGGATGGACAACCTAAAATAGTAAAAATGAGTCATCAACAGGAGTTTTTTGTTGCTACAGATGAATTGTCTGTCGCAACATGTGTCACAAATGTTGCTCCTGATGAATCATTTGTAACAACATTTGTGACACATGTTGCGACACATGACTCGTTTGTAGCAATATGTGACACAAATGTTGATACAGACTAATCATGTGTTGCGACATGTGCCACAAATGTTGCTAAAGATGAATTATCTGTCGCAACATGTGTCACAAATATTGCTACAGATGAAGCATCTGTAGTAACACGTATAACATGTCACAACACACGACTCGTCTGTCGCAACATGTGTCACAAATGTTGCTATAAATGTTGCTACAGATGAATTGTCTGTTGCGACACGTGTCACAAATGTTGCTAAAGATGAATCATCTGTAGCAACATTTGTGGCACATGTCACAATACATGATTCGTATGTAGCAACATTTGTGTCACATGTTGCTACAGATGAGTCATGTCTCGCAACATGTGACACATGTTGCTACAGATGATTCATCTGTAGTAACATTTGTGACACATGTTGCGACAGACAATTCATCTGTAGCAACAGATGAATTATCTGTAGCAACATGTGACACAGATGTAGCAACATATGCCTGTAATATACTAATAATAACTTACTGCATCAAAAGGAGGGTTAAAAAGATCTGGCATATGCCCTTCTTTGGTAGTTTTTGTTCTTGCCATCAACCATCTCATCATCCTTGGGGATGATCTCTCTTCTGCTGCAATTACTTGGTGGGTCTAATAAAGAATGACTTCAAATGTCCAGGCTTGTAAAAAAAACCTGTCAATAATGAAACGTTGAATTATTACTTAATATAATATAAAAAGATTAATAAATATTCAGCTTCACCATGAAAGCCCTTGGAAAACAAAACAAGTTGCTTGTCTTTTCTCCTAAAGGCCTCAACATGTAGTCGACAGTTAGATGAAAGCTCTCATGACCCCACGAGTAGTTCTTGAAAGCTTCAATATCCTGACGAAAATTGACATACTTTAAAAGTATGTTGTTCCGGGATCCTTCGACAAAAGAATATTATGTGTGAACCAAAGCAAGCACAATGACTCCTTGTGCTTTCTTGTTGTATCCTCCCGTTCCAATAAACTTAATAAGTCAGAATTTTTAAAGTTTTTGCCAACAAGGGACATCAAGTCTTGCTCCTCAGTTGGCAGTGATTGTTTTCCTGCTTCTGCTACGTCTTTAACTATTTTCTTTCGTCGTGGTTCTGTTTTCACAATGTATTCAGGGATTGGCTCAACATAGGATGACATTTTAGCCTTGTAACTATGGTAAACTCTCTTATGCCAAAGAAAACTGGCATGCCACAATAATTAATTAGAATCTCATCCTTCTTACTGGGATTTTAAAAAATGAACCTTCTTTTCAAAAGTTCATACCCGATGGTCATTTTAAAACATGAAAGTGGATCAATGGGTAAATCAAGAAAATGACCAAAACAATTATTTCTGAAAAAATCTTCCAATTGATTTCATTATAGGATATCCCTGAATTTGACGAAAGGTCTTCCCACGACTGAGCTAATGATGTTGTCACCATTAGAATCAGGTTACAGATGCACAGGGAAAGTGTCTGCACTAATGATTTTAATCTCATCATCACCACTAGCATTGAACTCTTCATGAAGTTCTTGTTCTTCTTCATGAACTTCATTTATTTTTTCTTGTTGTGCCACAACTACTACTTCTGTATTTTCCCCTTCTTCTTCCTGAACTTCATTTATTTTCCCTTGTTTCTCAACCTCTTATTTTCCATCTTCTTCCTCCACTACTTGTCTTTGTTCATATTCTTTTTGACAAAATTCTACTTTTGCTTGAGACGAAGAAACCGCTTCAGTTGTAAGTTTTTCTAAAAGTGTAGTATTTTCGTTCCTCTTCCTATGAATTTTAGACCTAGCCTTCTTATGGATTTTTGTTTGGTCAGATGTATCAATATCGAGTTTTCTTTTAACAGGAGCCATTATATTTGTATCTGCAACCACAAAAATAAAATATTTGAAAGCCACACACACATGAGGTACAACCATAAGTCAAAACAGGGCAATCAGCAGATAAGCACATGCATTTCAAACCCTAATTAAATGTTACCTTATCTGAGAAGCTGTAGTAGATGATCTATGAAGGAAGGACTAAGAGAAGAGAATCGAAGAGAAGAAGGAGAAGTTGGCAGTAGAGAAGAAATAAATAAATTTTGTGGAATACGAAATGATATTTATAGAGGAGAGAGGAGAGAGGGAAAATGAAAATTAAAACCGTTCAATTTTTTTTTAATTTTGACAATTCAAAATGTGACATATGTTGCTACATATATAATATCTGTTGCTACATATATAATAACTGTTGCGACATATAATTTTTTCGTGTTTATTACTAGAGAAATTACATATATAGAAGAGAAATTAGTGTAAATAAATAAATCTTGTGAAATACGAAACAACATTTATAAAAGAGAGGAGAGAGGGAAAATAAAAATAAAGTCGTTTAATTTTGACAATTCAAACTGTGGACATATGTTGCTACATATATACTTTCTGTTGCTACATATGTATGAACTGTTGCTACATGTATACTATTTGTTGCTACAATTATACTATCCGTCGCAACATATATACTATCTGTTGCTACATATATACTATCTGTTGCTATATATATACAAATTGTTACGACATATAGTTTTGTCGTGTTTATTACTACCGAAATTACATTTTAATTAATACTTCACCAATTGTTTTATACAACTTATCAACAAAAAGGTATTTCATATGATATCATAACCACCTATATAATCAATGGTTGTAAACTCAACATTTTCATCGATCTTAGATTTTTTTTGGTTCTACGCATCTCTGGGTCTTCATTATTACTAACGTAACCATTTCAAACCTTTACAATCTCATAATTCCATAGGAGTGAAGCATATCTCAAGTGAAGGGTGTCAGCATTAATTTCACATGATGGTACTTGTAATCCATCACTCAAATACTCAGCGTCTGCAGCAACAAAATTTCACAATCTCTTCATGGTATATCATCAATAAGAAAATATAATAACATCACATTTTGATAGTCGTAAGAAAAAATAATACTGTGATACTTACAGACTACTGCTTTCTTGTTGGGCAATACCAATAACATGACTGACTTCAAATGGGTGAAATTTGTTCTTTCCTTGATAACATTTAAGAACTGACCAGTTGGTTCGCTCATTTTTCTCAAAAATCCACTCAACGGTACTTTGACAACATTGTAGCCATCTTTTAAATCTCGGAGGATAGTTTTCTATTAGACCTATTTGAGGACATGGAATCATACACTTTTATGCACCATTCTTTCAATCCAACGACTGCCAAGACCTAATGGAATTCTCCATTACTATTTATAGCGACATAAACATCATCCGTCAAGTGCCAAGGCATTCCAGAAGGTATAGCATACCCTTTTATTATGTCAATGATTTTATACTCATATTCACAAAATTGCCAATGTATGTTTTGAAAGAACAACTATTGGTGGTATTGATATTCAGACTGAATCTTTTGCTTCGACTTCTTACGCAAATAGTAAAATCTGACATCCACATACTGCACACATGCATCAAACAAGTGTATCAATTTGATTGTATATATTCATGTACTAAAAAGTACATATAAAAGTGAGCATGGATTTACCTCATCATTACAACACCTATTGGGTTGAGACAATACGTAGAACCAAGCCTTATTCATTGGAAATGCAACTACTAAATCAAGTTCGTCAAATTCAAGCTTTGAGCAATTGGCTAAGTAGTGATCCTCCTTGTTTCCTCTGCAATTGTGTAATCATTATGAATAATTATATATTGGACAACAAGAAGAAATACTAATAATAGTTGAACGACTTTACTTGCTTTACTTTATTTACTTTTTTGCATGATGCTTGTAAATACCCCCTTTTATCCATTGCAAGAAGGATGACATTTGTTCAGTTGGGTCCTCGCCGTCAATGTTAAAACCTTCAAAATGGATATTGTCGCTTCACATCACAACAGACAACTTCGACTTTCTTCCCTTTCTTTTTCGCTTTCGCTTTTTCTTTCTGCTTCTCCTTCTCCTTCTCTTTCTCCTTCTCCTTCTCCATCTCCATCTCCTTTGACGTCTTTTTCTTCTCCTTGTCCTTCTCCTTCTCACGTTTTGCCTTCTTTTCCTTCTCCTTCTCTTCATTTGCCTTCTTCTCTGTCTCCTTCTCCTCCTTTGCCTTCCTCTCCTTCTCCTCCTTTGCATTCTTCTTCTTTTCCTTCTCCTTCTTCTCCTTTGTCTTCTTCTCCTTTTCTTTCTTCTCAATAATCGTAGAAAGTGTTTGGGAAGTAGATTTTTTCGACCCCCTACATTTCAAAGGCCGTGAAGTCTTCTTGGATCTTTGCACATCAATATTATGAGACATTTTCTTAAAAATATCAGTGAGTTTTTTAGCACGACTAATAAAATAATTATGTTGCTGCTCACATTCTTCGCATAGACAAAAAGAGAATTTCATGTTAGAAGATTGAGTTGTTGACATGAATGAAGCTTCTTGTATCATTTCATCTATAAAGCAAATGAAAACATATTGAGATTTTACAATTCATTATAAAATAATAATAGCATTATGTTGCAAATGATGGATAGTCTGTTACGATAAATTAACATATATTTCCACATATGTACCTGTTGTTGCGCAATATATCCATCTTATGTTGATACATCTATACAAATTATTGCAACATTTGAATCTTATGTGGAAGCAGATGACCAACATATCAATTTTATAATTTATTATAAAATAATATTTGTAGCAGTATGTTGCAATCGATGGATAGTCTGTTGCGATAAATTAACATTATGTTGCCACATACGTACCTGCTGTTGTGCAACATATGCATCTTATGTACCGACAGATGCATCATATGTTGACACATCTGTCCTGATTATTGCAACATTTGAATCATATGTGGCAACAGATGACCAACATATCACTAAAATGTGGCAACATACGTTAAAATCATATCAACAAAATGACCAAAAAGAAGAAGAAGAACAGCAACAAAAAACTACTTTTCACTGAGTGATAACATTACATATACATTTTCTCAAAATAAGGATTTTTTGAGTTGGCTGATTTTCTTTCAAAAATGATAAATAATACACACCATTAAGTCGATTATTCAGTTTTTGCACATACAGAACATTTTATTGTTCATTAATCGAAGAAAAAAACTTCAAAAATTGTAAAGTATTTCAAAAAACAACTTATCCAATTTAGTCGAACACGATTACAGATAAAAAAGATGAGATAGTAACGGTGGACTGGAGAGGAAGAGTAACGACTGCAGAGGAAGAGTAACGACGGATTTCCGAATTTCTAAGGAAAAAGATGAAGAAAAAAAACAAAGAAGAGAGAAGGGAAGATGAAAAGATTTTTCTTTTTAAATGATTTGGTTTGAATTATAAAAATATTTTTTTTATATTTTATAAAAAATTAAAAAATTTTGAAAATGTTAATTTGGTCCCATAATTAATTAATTACGTTTTAAAGAAAAATTTGATACAAAAACCAAACTTATTTAACAACTTTCACTTAATTTTCTCAACTTTCCTCTTTCAACTAAATATTCGAGACTTATTTGATAACTTTCAGTTAATTTTCTCAACTTTCCTCTTTCAATTAACTATTCGAGACTTATTTGAAACCTTTCACTTAATTTTCTCAACTTTCCTCTTTCAATTAACGATTTCTTTCATTGAAGAACTTGCTTCCATGGTGAAGAGAGCTGAAGAACAAAAGATTTTCTTCTCCGATACCAATTTGTGAGAAAAAGACGTTGAAGAGTTGAAGTCGTCGAAGAACTAGCTAGAGATTTGAAGAGTCGAAGTCATCGAAGAATTGATCGGTGACCTTGTTTTCTGCGACAACGATTTCTTCAAAAGTAAGTACGATTTTCTTTTTCGATACCTATTTCGCCAAGCGTAAGTACTAAAACAGTCTTCTTGTTAGCTGAACTGGTTGATTTTTTGTGCGTTTTTAGAAGGAATCGATCATGTTGGGGTTATTGGCAAGACTCAACTGAAGCTAGTTAGTCTCTCTGTCACGCTTTTCTCTCGAATTTCTCACCAAAGAACACGATTTTACACAGATTTTGTTGGAACAGGGTTTGTAAAGTTAGAAATTCTATCTTTGAAAGTCTAAATTTTAGCTTTAGGGTTTTGATATTCTTCTGTTTTTATACGGGTTTTGGGAGTGTAGCTAGAATTTTAGCTTCATCAGTTGATTTTTGGGAGTGTAGCTCTTACTTTAGCCTCCCTATGGAGGCCTCCCTTCTTGTCATTGTTAGGGGATGGAAAAAAGTTGGGATTTATATGAGTAAAAACATTTAGAATAGCTTAAGAGAATAGTTAAAATATATATATAGAAACACATTCAAGGAAGGGAGAGTTAAGTGTCGATAAGAGTATCACATTTTCTAATTCGGTTTGCATCACTTTTCCCAAGCTTTGTTCGAGTACAAAATTCTGCCCAGAATTCTCTTCCTTCGTTCGTGTTCGAGTCTCGTGGTGAAGATCTTTCCCTGCTCGTCCCATTCCCTTTCACTACCGGAAGAAAGGTAATGTGGTTTTCCTCATAGTAATCTTTTTGCCTCTTCTTCTATTTTAAGAGTGATATTGTGACGGTATGAAAGTTGTTCTGATGAGTTTGTATCTTTTTATTTGATTTATCTTTGAGTTGATGTTGATTCAATATGAGATATGTGTTTCTTAGTTGCTTTCACGGGTCTGTTGAATGATTGTTGCAGGTATAGATATGGCTGTAAGGAACAATTCAAGTATTTACAAAAGAGCATCCGAAAAAAGAGGAATGGTGCTTCCTTTCCAGCCATTGTCACTTGCATTTTCAAGTTGTCTCCAGTTACCGTATAGATAAATTACTAACTATACACCGTTTTTTTCAGAGTCTTCCAGGAGTTCCAACAATAAAAGAGGGATATAAAGCGGCTACTTGGATGTTGGATATCACCACTCCAGCAGTTGAGGGTCGACTAAATGTGGACTTTGGAGAGGTTTACGTGAACCCAGATCTATATTAGTAATAAGAAGATAACATAGTCATTTTCATTTTAGTTTCAGTATTGTGTTACTAACTAGCTCAATGTCGTTTACAACTAAAATTTTCACAGGGGGAATCAAGAACTAACCAAACAACTAAGTGTTCCAGTACCAGGATCCCATGAACTACGTTTTACTACGAAATATTCTCAATCGTTTGTTGATTAGTGAAAAGCTTGCTTTTGGGAACTCCAATTATCTTATTGGAGGTATCCACAATATAATACCGTAAGGTTTTTCATGACAGCAACTATAGGGATCATGTTTGGAATTATTTTCTGGGATAAGGGGAACAAAATGCGAGTCATCGTCTGACTCCTTCTGTTTAAATGGACGAATCAGTCAATTAGGCCTCATTTCATGAATTTCCTTGCCCGTTTAACTTGATGAGATAATGTAAACAGGTAAAAACTGCAAGACCTATTGAATGAACAGGGAGCTATGTTGCTGTTATATTCCTTTTAAGTACCAAAAATAATTGTGGTTGAACTGGCAAAGCTTAGGCTTCAGTTGGTGTATTCTCACAGCAAAGAAAATGTGAGCCCAAATAAGCCAAAAAATGACTCCAATATTACCTGGTAATGCTGGCAAATCTTAATTTAACAATAATGTATGTTGGTAATGTTGAAGTTTCCTCTTTTCTGGTAGTACTTGTTTAGATTTGCTATGGGAGTCATTTGTGACGTATTAGGTCCTAGATATGGCTGCACGTTTTCACATATTGTAATCAGCCCCTGATGTTTATTTTATGTTGCTACTGACTTTCTCCTCTATGAGCAGTAGATATGCTTTGGATATGACTTATTCTACACACTTAATTGCAGTACGGTGTTCAAGAACATTTTGAGAAATAACAATTTGAGTGTAGCTTCAGAGTTTCTTCTCCATCCCACTATTTTTACATGGAAGAAATAATCTTTATCTGTTTGTCTGTACTTTTGTGTAGTTTTGAGGAACGATTTCTATTATTTTTCATAAAAATGTTATAGCCGTACAAAGTAACCATGAGAGATCGTGAAATGCAAGCTTTGTTATGAAAACTGAAACCAAACTTTTGGGAGGATCCCTAGTGTTTCCACTTTCTATTTCTTTCTTGGGACAATGAAGACATTCTCTGGCGAAATCCTCTTACTTTTCTTTTATAGCATCTCTTGGTTCATTTCCTTCTGTCGGCTAATGATTTTTGTTGTTGTGAAAAGTTGCAGCAGATTTGGTGCTCTTTACAGGCATGTCTTCTAATTATCTCACATCTATTTATCCACAATGCATACTACATAGTTATCGTATTCTTTCAACTACTATTTTTCATTCATTAGCCAGGTTAGATTGGAAGAATTATCAGTTCACTTCATTTTGTCCTTGCTTCAGGGGATTTTGGGAATGAAAATGTGGATTGCAGATCTAGAGATCACCAAAGCTGTTATTCTAGGGAACCATGACGCATGGAATACTCAAAAGTTCTTTGGGAAGTGAGTCCAAGTTCCATTTTATCAGACTGCTTAGAGGGAAAAATCACTTCCTCATTCTTTTTCCATCATTTGTTGGAATTCAAACTTTGGTAGATAGGGTGGTCGGATAAGTGTTGTGGTTTCATGAAGGTTGTTGATAATGGCAAATGGGGTGACAACTGTAGTAGTGTTTGAGTAGGATTAATGAGCATTGATTTTGGTGGTAGATTCCGTGGGAAATCATTGATAAATTTAAAGGATGTTTTCCTTGAAACATAATGACCTCAGAATCTTCTAGCATTAACTGTGAACAACATTACTGACTTGAAAATATGAAGTATCAATAATGGATGAAACATATTGTCAGGCTCATTTTTTCCTGTCCACTTAGTTGACATGAGCATACCTATCTTCCCTTCCCGGTGCTCATTACTCAGCTATACAAGATACCTGGAGTTCCCTTTAGAGGGAAAAATAATTTCAAGATTACTCTAGTCTCCTACAATGAAATTCAGAGGATGAAGACTCGGTATTTGAGAGATGATGCTGCTCGAAGAAATCCGCCACTAGCAGATTCCACTCTAGTGGTCGACCCTGCTACCCTAGAAAGTGAGACCAACGCACCTTCTCCTTCTATAGAGAAGGTAGGTTTTTCCAGACCTTCCTTTATTATTCGGTCTTCTATTGATACATATGTACAACCTGCTATTGCTTTAACTAGAATTTTTATTCCTCCCCCTTCTCATGTATATCGTCCCTCATTCACTCGGGCTTTGATATATAAGATAGATAGCCTTGCCTAGTCAGATTATGTGAGAGCTACGCGGATTTAGAGGGACGTGCCTCTACTCATTGAGAAGGACTTGACACATGTGATTAAGAGAGTGAGAAAGTGTGAGGGGACAGTACCAAGCCATACTTTGAAGCATAATGATCAAAATGCAACGGTTGAGGATTAGAAGAAGGTTTGGATAGTTCTAGTGATGTGGATACTTTGAGGGCAGAGTTGGTACATATAAAATTTGTGGACATATCTATAGGTTGGGGTGAGGTTCCTTTCAAAAGCGCTTGATGTCCTAATTCAATACTTTTGCTTATGTGCCTGAGGTTTTGTTGATGTAGAGGTTGTTGATAATGCGAGTGAGAGGGACGAGGACGAGTTGGGGAATTAAACTTATGAGGAGAAGTTGAGAGATGAGGAAAACGGGTTTGCTGACACACTGACAAAGATTCATGATATTGAGGTCATTCTTCGGGTTGCGCTGGAAGGTTCTTCGACAGACTTTAGAGGTCGCATGTAATTGATTCAATCTCGACTCCACCATAACTCATGTATCTCACATCGGCACTAATGATGAACTGTACCTCTTATGTTTCCTCCTGTGATCCTATTGCCATGAATTGATGCTACTCTTGAGGCTTCTCAACTTGAGACTCTACATAAGAGTGTTGTTCATGCATACCTTATCAACGAGACCTATTTTATTATCCTTCTATTAAATTTATTTTATTTTTTAGTGACACTACATTTTGTTTTTGGTGGCGGTGAGGGATTTCATGCCAATATTCCCTTTTGTCTAGTATTTTGTTATTTTTAATTATTAAAAATTATAGTTTGTTGATTCTTGATATTGAAGTTCTTTTTTTTTTTGTAATCGTTTGTTCCTTTACATCTATCTCTATCTCCCTTGATTTTGTGATCCCCTATGAGTTTAAATTGGAAAATGCCTGAAGTTTTCAATGATATCAATTTGAGAATCGATTTATTATGTGATCTATGTCTTGAATAGTACTCATGAGGAGCATAATGCTTAGTGTTAGTGGTGTGTGAACAAATTTGATGTGGTTAAACCTCTGAGCGATCTCTTTAAATCTTTTGTTGACTAGGTAAGTTATGATGTGAGCCTTACAATGAACATTTCATGTAAGCTTTTCATTTGTTCAGGATCTGCTAAATGATTGTATTTCGAAATTATATGCGTGGTGAAGTTTTACTTGAAAACATGCATGTGGAGTCCTAGAATATACTAGTTAGTTAAATTGTATCAATCTTTGTTATATAGGACATGAATTGTGGCAAAAATTCGTTGAGGGAACCAAATTTTCCATCTAGGCTTTTGTGACTACTTTGTGAGGGTGTGAATCCATATTGTCACTAATTGAGCCTAACCTATTTGTTGACAACCAAAAGAAGACTCTTGAACTAAATTATACCTACCTTCTCACCATAAATCCTTTCTAAAGCATTGAAATATTTAAATATTCAACTTTGGCCAAAAGCCTATGTTGGGGGTGTGAAAAGAGGATGAATGAAACAAAGTAAAGTTATTGAAAAGAAGGAAGCTCTCCTTATAAAATCAAAGATTTGTGTCATCATGTTTATGGAAACATCTTGGGAAAATTTAAATGAAAAACATAAGTGAAATGGAATAAAGGGGAATTCCAAATAAATTTAGAAAATGTCAAGATTTGAGTTCTCAAATGAAAAATTAGAAATAAAATGTGAGAAAAGGTGATCATGATTGCAACAATACATTAAAAAAGGTATATGTAAGTCATCTAAATTTACCATGTCTTAGCTCTCAACCCCATTACAAGCCTAATAGACCCTTGAGGTCTTACATAAATTAGGTTTTATGATGATTGGAATATATGGGAAAACCTATGGGACAAATTGTGCATGTGTTTCTCCTTCGAGAGAGTGAAGGTTGCATTGATTACTGTTATCTTTTGTTATTTGCTTTCTAAGAGAATGGAATCTTTATTGATATAAGGGCATTTGAGTGCATTTTTTTGAAACATATTCCTGTTTTAGACAAGAAACTAAAGTGCGCTTGAGTTTGTGTTAGACTATCTAGGCATCACTTTGAGCATTTTGATCATGATTTAGGATAACATTCTATATATAGTAGTCTTGGCATGACACTTGCACGATAGCTCTTATTGAGTACTACCATAGACACCTTAATTGAACTTATAATGTTCTTGATTAACTTGAGGACAAGAAGAAGTTTAAGTTAGGGTTGTTGATGAGTAGTAGATTTGGACAGATTCAAATTTAATTTAGCTTAACTTAGTGTCCTCAATGCCTAACATTTTCCTCTTCTATTCAAATATTGATGATTTGCAGCTATGAAGGGAACTGGACAAGGCACACACGGAAGTTTTAAGGATTTGATCAAAAATAAAAAAAGAAATTTAAAGTTAACATTATTAATCAACGAAGATGGAGGGCGGATCACCAACTGAGCACGACCTTGACCAAAGTGACAGTACTAAACATTTTCAATGAAGGTCGACAAACTCCACAAGAGTATGCGATGTGCCGAGTTAGAACGACGGTCCTGCTTTACATCACCCAATGTAACAATGTGCAACATAAATATTTAATCCTGGAAAGGTGGACTAAGGTGGTATTAGACGATTCACTGAAGGTGAAAAGCTGGATCGACCGAGTTCCCAAACTAGGTTCAAATTACCACCTTAGGTGAAAAGCTATTATGAAATCATCCATAATCTTACCTAATTTACCACCGTAGGTAAGATAAATGAAAGGATAAGTGACACATGTTGCTACAGATGATTCATCTGTAGCAACATTTGTGACATATGTTGCGACAGACAATTCATCTGTAGCAACAGATGAATTATCTGTAGCAACATGTGACAAATGTAGCAACATATGCCTGTAATATACTAATAATAACTTACTGCATCAAAAGGAGGGTTAAAAAGATCTGGAATATGCCATTCTTTGGTAGTTTTTGTTCTTTGCCATCATCCATCTCATCATCCTTGGGGATGATCTCTCTTCTGCTGCAATTACTTGGTGGGTCAAATAATGAATGACTTCAAATGCCCAGGCCTGTAAAAAAGGAAAACCTATCAATAATCAAATGTTGAATTATTACTTAATATAATGTATAAAGATTAATAACATTCAGCTTTACCATGAAAGCCCATGGAACACCAAACAAGTTGCTGGTCTTTTCTCCTAAAAGCCTCAACATGTAGTCGACAGTTAGATGAAATCTCTCATTACCCCACGGGTAATTCTTGAAAGCTTCAATATCCTGACAGAAATTGACATAGTTTAAAAGTATGTTGTTTCCCGGATCCTTCGGCAAAAAAATATTATGTTTAAACAAAAGTAAGCACAATGACTCCTTGTGCTTCCTTGATGTATCCTCCCGTTCCAACAAACTTAATAAGTCAGAAGTTTTAAAGCTTTTGCCAACAAGGGCCATCAAGTCCTTCTCCTCAGTTGGCGGTGACTGTTGTCCTGCTTCGGCTACTTCTTAAACTATTTCTTTCTGTCGTGGTTCTGTTTTAACAATGCATTCAGGGATGGGCTCAACAGGAGGATGACATTTTAGCCCTGTAACTATGGCAAACTCTCTTATGCCAAAGAAAACTGGCATGCCACAATAATTAATTAGAATCTCATCCTTCTTATTGGGATTTTCAAAAATAAACCTTCTTTTCAAAAGTTCATACACGATGGTCATTTGAAAACGTGGAAGTGGATCAATGGGTAAATCAAGAAAATGACCAAAATAGCTATTTCTGAAAAAAATCTTCCAATTGATTTCTCTTGAGGATATCCCTGAATCTAACGAAAGGTCATCCCAGGACTGACCTAATGATGCTTTCACCATTAACATCAGGCTGTAGATGCACAGGGAAAGTGTCTGCATTGATGATTTTAATCCCATCATCACCACTAGCATTGCACTCTTCATGAAGTTCTTGTTCTTCGTCATGAACTTTATTTATTTTTTCTTGTTGTGCCACAACTACTACTTCTGTATTTTCCCCTTCTTCCTGAACTTTATTTATTTTCCCTTGTTCCTCAACTTCTTTTTTTACATCTTCTTCCTCCACTACTTGTCTTTGTTCATATTCTTTTTGACAAAATTCTACTTCTGCTTGAGAAGAAGAAACCGCTTCAGTTGCAAGTTTTTCTAAAAGTGTAGTATTTTCACTCTTCCTATGAATTTTAGACCTAGCCTTATTATGGATCTTTGTTTGGTCAGATGTATCTATATCAATTTTTTTTTGACAGGAGCCATTATATTTGTATCTGCAACCACAAAAATAAAATATTTGAAAGCCACATACTCATGAGGTACAATCACAAGTCAAAATAGGGCAATAAGTAGATAAGCACATGCATTTCAAACCCTATTTAAATGTTACCTTACCTGAGAAGATATATATCAACGATAAAGTAGAAATTATTAGGACAACATTGCCTTGCTGTAGAAGATGATCTGTGAAGGAAGGACTAAGAGAATCAAAGAGAAGAAGGAGAATTTGCCAGTACAGAAGAAAAAAATAAATTTTGTGGAATACGAAGCGATATATATAGAAGATAGAGGAGAGGGGAGAGAGGGAAAATGAAAATTAAAACCATTTTTTTTTAATTTTGACAATTCAAATTGTGACATATGTTGCTACATAAGTAATATCTGTTACTACATATATACTAATTGTTGCAGCATATAATTTTGTCGTGTTTATTACTAAAGAAATTACATATATAGAAGAGAAATTAGTATAAATAAATAAATCATGTGGAATACAAAACGACATTTATAGAAGAGAGGAGAGAGGAGAGAGGGAAAATGAAAATAAATGCTTTTATTTTTTAAAAAATTTTGACAATTCAAACTGTGGACATATGTTACTACATATATACTATCTGTTGCTACATATATACGAACTGTTGCTACATATATACTATCTGTTGCTACATATATACGAACTGTTGCTACATATATACTATCTGTTGCTACATATATACGAACTGTTGCAATATATAATTTTGTTGTGTTTATTACTAGTAAAATTACATTTTAATCAACACTTCACCAATTTTTTTTTATAACTTATCAACAAAAAGGTAATTCACAATGATATGATATACATAACCACCTATGTAATCAATGGTTGTAAACTCAACATTTTCATCGATCTTAGAGTTTTTTTAGTTCTACGCATCTCTGGTCTTCATTATTACTAACGTAACCATTTCGAGCCTTTACAATCCCATAATTTCATAGGAGTGAAGCATATCTCAAGCGAAGGGTGTCAGCATTAATTCCACATAATGATACTTGTAATCCATCATTCAAATACTCAGCCTATGCAATAACCAAAATTTCACAATCTCTGCATCGTATATAATCAATTAGAAAATATAAAAACATCACATTTTGATAGTCGTAAGACAAAATAATATTGTGATACTTACAGACTACTGCTTTCTTGTTGGGCAATACCAGTAACGTGGCTGACTTCAAATGGGTGAGATTTGTTCTTTCCTTGGTAACATTTAAGAACTGAACAGTTGGTTCGCTCAATTTGTTCAAAGTATCTACTCAACTCAAGGTACTTTGGCAACATTGTAGCCATCTTTTGAATCTCGGAGGATAGTTTTCCATTAGACCTATTTGAGGACATGGAATCATACACTTTTATGTACCGTTCCTTCAATGCAATGACTACCAAGACCCAATGGAATTCCCTATTACTATTTACAGGGACATAAGCATCATCCGTCAAGTGCCAAGACATTCCAGAAGGTATAACATACCCTTTCATTATGTCAATGTTTTTATCCTCATATTCACTAGAATTATCAATGTATGTTTTGAAAAAACAACTAGTGGTGGTATATTGATATTCAGACTGAATCTTTTGTTTTGACTTCTTACGCAAATAGTAAAATATGACATCCACATACTGCACACATGCATCAAACAAGTGTATCAATTTAATTCTATATATTCATGTACTAAACAATACATATAACAGTGAGCATGATTTACCTCATCATTCCAGCACATATTGGGTTGAGACAGTCCTTATTCATTAGAAATGCAACTACTAAATCAAGTTCGTCAAATTCAAGTTTTGAGCAATCGCTAAGTAGTGATCCTCCTTGTTTCTTCTGCAATTGTGTAATCATTATAAATCATTATATATTCGACAACAAGAAGAAATTCTAATAATAGTTGAACGACATTACTTGCTTTACTATACTTACTTTTTTGCATGATGATTGCTTTACTATATCATTGAGTTTTTTAACACGACTAATAAAATAATCATGTTGCTGCTCACATTCTTCGCATAGACAAAAAGAGCATTTCATGTTAGAAGATTGAGTTGTTGTCATGGATGAAGCTTCTTGTATCATTTCATCTACAAGGTAAATAAGAAAATATTGAGATTTTACAATTCATTATAAAATAATAATAGCAGTATGTTGCAAACGATAAATAGTCTGTTGCGATAAATTAACATTATGTGCCACATACGTACCTGCTGTTGTGCAACATATACATCTTATGTAGTGACAAATGCATCATATGTTGACACATCTGTTCTAATTATTCCAATATTTGAATCATATGTGGCAACAAATGACCAACATATCACTAAAATGTGGCAACATACGTTAATCATATCAACAAAATGGCCAAAAAAAGAACAACAACAGCAACAAAAAATGACTTTTCACAGAATGATAACATTACAGATACATTTCCTCAAAATAAGGATTTTTTGAGTTCGCTGATTTTCTTTCAAAAATGATAAATAATACACACCATTAAGTCGATTATTCAGTTTTTACACATACAGAACATTTTATTGTTCATTAATCAAAGAAAAAAACTTCGAAAATTGTAAAACATTTCAAAAAATAACTTATCCATTTCTAGTCGAACACGATTACAGATCAGAAAGATGAGAGAGTAATGGAGGACTGGAGAGGAAAAGTAACGATTGCAGAGGAAGAGTAATGACGGATTTTCGTATTTCTAAGGAAGAAGATGAAGAAAAGAAGAGAAAGAAGAGATGATGGAAGATGAAAAAATCTTTCTTTTTAAATGATTTGATTTGAATTATAAAAGTGTTTTTTTTTTTGAATTTTATAAATGATTATAATGTTTTGAAAATGTTAATTTTGTCCCATAATTAGTTAATTACGTTTTAAAGAAGATTTGACCGGCTCTTGATTAATCTACATTTCTCTCTTTTTCTACGCCTTCATTTGGGGAAGTGGGGAAACAGTTCAAATAATTTGGACATAGTTTGGAGGAGTTGGGGAGATTACGAAAGCGGCTATGGGAAGTTTCCCATCGCAATTATATCCTAAAATCGGGGCATGTATATTCTCCCTTGTGTGGTCGAACTCTCTGTCCGAGATGAATTTTAGTGTCTGCTCTCTCCTCAAGATATAACTTCGGGTACGACTATGTTCCGATCTATTTAGTTTTGAAACTACTTACTGTATGTCACGACCCAAAACGAGCCGCGAGTGGCACCCACACTTATCCTCCTATGTGAGCGAACCAACAAATCTAAACCCCAACGTTTACCAATATTTCAACCATAATGAACAAAATGTAATGCGGAAGACCCAAACTTATTAATGAAATCAATTAAATAAACTTCTAAAAATACAATACTTATCATCCCCAAAATCTGGAAGTCATCACATCAAGAACATCTATCCTCAAATTTCTAAGTCTAAGAGTAATTAAGAACAAAAATAAGTAAAACGATGGTCCATGTCCGAACTTCAAAGACATCAAGACGCGAAGAAGAGAATCCAGCCCGAGCTAGGAATAATAGCTCACCCTGAAATCTGATGTGCTGAAGACTGGCTAGAGTTGCGGACGAGTCGAAGTCAACGGTGCACTTGCTGCACTCCACAAAATAACAAGAAGAACATAAAAGTAGGGGTCAGTACAAGGAACAAGTACTGAGTAGGTATCATCGGCCAACTCAAAATAGAAAGCAATATATAT
>NC_028644.1:34001035-34038647 GCF_001406875.1 Solanum pennellii
AGTTCAGAGAGTCGATCTCAGTACCCAGATTTTCAGAGTTTAAGTGTTTTGGAACGAAGGCCCTCGACAGTCCGTCGTGCCTATGACGGTTCGTCCCACTTGTCGTCGAGGGTAATGAGAAAAGTAGCAGAGAAAATTCACAAGTATGGGACGACGGAATCCATCACGGGCCGTTGTGACCATGACGGTCCGTCGCGTGGTCCGTCGACCCAGTCAGTTTTTATCAATGTAATTTTTACTGCTCGAACCTACTATTGTATAATTTGATTTTGTATGGAGAAAAATCACTTAATTTTTTTAATACTGTTACTTGTTAGCTTGTCTCTCCGTCAAGACTGCAGTATTTGTTTGCATTAGTATTGTCTATTTGGTGAAAGCAAGTCTGGATGGAGGAGGGGTTATATCCCTTGTCCGGAGTGTATCGACTTTCTTTCTCTGTAATATAATAAATTTTGAACTATGGAGAAACGACAAAAATAATCTAGAAATTAACCATGCTTAAGGATCTGTTAAATTTTTCTTGAATATGTTTAATAGTGAACTCCTATGGTTCTTATTTTTTAAAGATCATTTGAATGACAACTTTTTTAATTTTAGATAACACTTAGAATTAAAGTAAGTAAAGAGAAGTAGCATAAAATGGAAAACTAAAGAGATTTGAATATGTTTTGAGCATTTATTTAACTTAAAATGTGCAAATTGATTAGTTTACTGTACGAACGAGTATCATATAAGTTCTTTAAGCCACTGATAGTAGTTAACTGTGAGGATAGTTGCGTTTTAATTATGTTTTGGTTGATTTTTTATGTATATAAATGAGTGTATATATGTATGACTATTAACTAGTTTTGTTGTAACAACTAAATTTGTACACTTAAAGAGCACCCCGCTCCTTAACTTCCTTCAAGAAGGCTATGGACAGTCTCATTGAATAAGTAAACAATTGGATTGGTTTAATTGCATGGTGCCAACGAAATTGAGTGCTAATTCCGATTTTATTGAATTAACCGATCGACGTGCTAGCGGACATTTATTTTGAATTCGATAATTTTGGAAAAAACATTTCGACATATTTATTTTATTATTATGAGAATCAATCCTACTACTTCTGGTTCTGGGGTTTCCACGCTTAAAAAAAAACCCGGGGCGTGTCGTCCAAATCATCGGTCCGGTACTAGATGTTATATATTCTATCCATGAAAAACTATATTTCCTAAGTCTTCATGACTCTTTGAACACGTCAATATTTCTAAGTTGTAGTTATATTTCTTGTATGATAGTATCTTTATATACAGATGGTCCCATTTTATCTTTCAATCTCTAGCTATCCAAGTGTGGTATACTTAAGCTCCCAATCCAACAGCTAGAATATCTTTCTTCCTTCTCATTAATGCTTGATCTTTAGTATGAGCAGAAATTTTGCAACATCCTGCTGATGTAGAGCCTACCCGAACAATCTAATAAGGTCGTCCCATAATGCTGTAATATAATCAAATTCAGCAAACAGAGGATGAGCAGATTCCATGGTATTAGTCACATAAATAGCTGCTATCAGTTTTTTAATGAATTTCCATCTTAAACTGTCTTCCTTTAATTAGAAATATGTTTCCTCCACTTCCAATTAAAGAATAAATCAATTTTTAGGAATTTTGATTGCAACCCGTTAACAACTTTTGCTGATTCAAAACAGTCCTAGTTCAAAGCAAAGTTAAGTAACTCAGTACATAGTTTATTATAGTTTTTTCTTCAAGGAAAGGTTTATGTTGATTTTGAAAATAGAATCCATTGTTTAATAATTACAACTTTTATTTTAAAATGAGTGGTTTACTTTTTTTTCGTTCCCCGTTAGAGTTTATTCTGATATGTATAACTAATGAGATTAAGGTGTATGTATAAATATCGAACCAAGATTTCATTGTGAATATACTGCTAAACCATCTATTGTTGTTGTTTGTAAGTCTAAGTCGATTACCTTTTTTTTTTGTGAAACTTTTATTACACTATATCAACTTAAATATTCTCATTTGTTTCGCTTTTTCTCTGCCATCTTAAAAATTTCATTGTAAGAAACATCATAAAACAAAAATCATACACCTTAACGTGTAGTAAATTTTTACTTTTAACTAGTTGACTTGTAATCAAACTATAATTTGTAAGGAGAATAGAGGCATCATGATTATTAGATATACATTCACATGTTACAAGTTGATGTGCAGTAAAGTACTTCTATCCGATAAGTGCCTCAAGCAATGCATCTATGTTCCTTTAAAAAAATGGAGAAGGTGAGTATTGAATATAACAGAATTGAAATATAAGTATTGGTCGATGTCTAAGGTTAATTTCTCATATAGCACCATTATGTAAATAATGTTTTCATTTGTTAAATCACATCTGAAACCAATGTGATAAATAAGTAAGACTATCATTTCAAAATTGCATTGAACTCTAATGGGCATTATCTACCTTGTGTATTCAAGGAAGGATTTTCAGAAAAATCGTATTTCCATTGCACATATGTATTTGTGGTACTTACTTTGTTTTAATGATTTATGTTACTAGTTTAAGAAAACATTGTTTTAATGGCCCCAGATTATCACAGATTGAGATGTAATTCTTTGATAATACATGTTGTGGAGAATTTGAGTTTTCCTGAGATGGAGAACTTTAGTCTTACATGGACTATTTTTTCTTGCTAGGATATACAGAGGAGTGTAGAAGCATTATGATTGTTAGAATTACATTCAACGTAACTAGTTAAGGTGTAGGAGGAAGTTTCTAGATGAAAAACGCTTCAAAAGATTCATGAATTGTGTTCAAGGCTAACCAAACTAAAGCTATGGAAAGCAAATCAGATATGACAAATCTACAAAAACAGGTATACTCATTTACATCCATGAGTAGCTAAATTGTTTTATTCCTAATAATCTCTTGTTGATTATAATTGTTTATCATGTTTTAATAATGTTATAATAACCATCTTTGGAAAGTTTGTTACGGAAATATTCTGCGAGTAAGTATGCCCAAACTATGTCATCCTAAAGTTGAAACCGGTAGGCAAGAAGGCCGATTAGGGGAGTAAACAAGAGTTGAGGCGCGGTTAGGGTAACTGATTAAAGAAGAAAACCGTAGTAGTGACCAGACGAGATGATTATTAAATCGTTATTATTGCATAATAAATAAGTATAATCTATTAAGAGGTTAGAAGGAATAAGATTTTTAGCAAAAACATGTTGAAATGAATACTTATTTACTAGATGATGATGTTAATTACAAGATATTTGATACTCTATATATTGAAAAATCTTAATACTGATATAAAAAGAATAATTTATGAAATATTATTGACATACGAGATAAACGAAGAAACAACCCAAGGTTGGACAGAATTAATTATACCAGATGATTTTGACATAGATTTTGATCTAGAATTATTCATAGATCAGTGATTGATTATTTATACTTACAATTCTGGAGAGAAACTAAGGAAGAAATAGAACTACTTGAAAAGCTACTAATTGAAAATTTGTACAAGTATTTAAGAACTCGAGAAAATAAATATTTAGAATATATTGCAAATAACGCTAATGAAATTCAACGATTAAATCTACTTAAAAAAGAATATTATGGAAAAATATTTTATTCCTAAAATCATGAAGAACAGTCAGAAAACAAATAAAGTAACTACCATAACAAAAACTAAGATAGAAAGAAAAATACGAAAAATACAGAAAAAGTTAAAAACTTTATATATAGAATATGAATTATTACAACTTACTAAAACAAATACTAGCAAGACAAATCCTTTGATATATATAATTTCTAAAACAGAATATAAATATGTTTGTTATCTGAAAAAACAATATGAACAAA
This sequence comes from Solanum pennellii, assembly GCF_001406875.1. Lineage (NCBI taxonomy): Eukaryota > Viridiplantae > Streptophyta > Magnoliopsida > Solanales > Solanaceae > Solanum > Solanum pennellii. The sequence goes on from NC_028644.1 coordinate 34,004,906, forward strand.
GAAAAATATAAGCAACAACTGATAGAAAATATATATATAAAAAAACAAGAGTTAAAATATAGAAAAGAAAGACTAGAAGAAAATATGTTAGACGGAGTATATAATAAATCGATATTAGCACAAAGAAAAGTTATATTTATGCTAGAAATACAAATAAATTGCCTTGAATATAAATTACAACATGAATTATAATGAATAAAGAAGAATTTGCAGTAGACGAAAAAATATATGAAAATCAAGACGGATTGGTAATAAAAATAATATTTTCAAATTTAGGAAGACGATATAAAAAAATAGGAAATAACTTGTATTTAATGCTAGAAAAGGAAACATCAAAATTAGAAGATAGTTTAACACCATCAAAAGAGATTGAGAAAATAAAAACACAAGCAAAACAGGAAGTACAAAATCTAGAAGAACTAAAAAATATAAAAATAAGTGAATTAAAAAAAGAATTAGCCGAGCTAAAATTATTATATGAAACCAAACAAAAAGAAAAAAAAATAGAAAAAAAATAAAGAACTAGAAAAACATAAAGAACTTGAATTGACTAATGAAATAAATAAGATGAAACAAAAATTACATGAAAATTTTGAAATAGACGAAATAGACGAAATAAATGAATCAGCTACAATGAACGATCAAAAATCAGAAATAAGTGATATAAGTGAAACATACACAGAACTTTTTAAACAAGTAAATAACCCGAAAGAATTAGAAATAAATACAGGAGATGTAAATCAACCTAGCACATCAAGAGTTAAAACCCCGGAAAATAGTCCTAGGAGTAGTCCCAGAAGGACAGCACCAACTTATTATACAGATAATTATGAACGATCAGATAAAACAAATGCAATATGGAATAGCAGATTAAATAAAAAATGGACGCCTAGACCAATAACTGAACAATATAACTTTTTAGATCTAGATTGTGTCATAGATATAAATAAAGCAATCTTACTATGGGTAGGAAATATATCTAAACAACTAATTGATAACAAAATAACAACAAAAGAAACACCAGGATATATAGAAAGAACTTTTGTTGGATCAACGAAATTATAGATAGGAAATTTACCCCCAGAAAGTCTAGAAACACTTAGGAGTGATAAGAAAATAGATGGATTTCCATCAACAACAAATATAGATATACTAGATAAATATGAATTAGCAATACGAAATGAATTTGGTGGCATGACTACCGAAATAAAAGAACAAAATAGAGAAAAAAATAATAAATAGACAACTTATGACAAAATTAGCTATATGTAATATGTGCTATATAGAAGAATATGCATGTGCATTTAAAGAATATTATTATAAAGCAAGATATGATACAAACGAAGAAAAAGAAATAAGAAAATAATATTTTACAAAATTACCAGAACCATTTAGTACAAAAATAATTAAAGATTGGAACAATGAAGGATTAACAGATACTTTAGGAGCTAGAATAAAATCTCTACAACAATGGTTTGTACAATTATGTGAAAACTATAAGGAAAAAATAAAAATGGGGAGAGTACTAATTAAAAATCTAGCATGTTGTAAAGATAAAACAGCACCACCGTTTGGTTGTACAGATAAATATTATAAAAAACAAAGACCTAGACGACACAAAAATTATAGAAAAACCAAAACTAGATATAAATACAAGAAGCCAAGACAAAGATATTTTGTAAAAAATTATCAAATAAAAAGACTGTATAGACCCAAAAGAAAACTAACAGAATGTACTTGTTACAACTGTGGAAAGATAGGACATTTAGCTAGAGACTGTAAGTTACCTAAGAATCCAAAAAGAAAACAAATTGCAGAAGTAATTATAGATAATGACGAATACATGCAGATAGATTACATAGACTATGAATTAAGCGAAAATGATAGTATATATGAATTATCGGATATAGAAACTGAATTAGGAAATGAAGAAACGAATATTGATCTAGATAAGGATGCAATGAACGAAGAAATCTAATGTCTGAAGATGACATAAAGATAATATCTAAGGAAGACTATCAAAATGAAGAATCATCAGAACAAAAAACTATATTTGATAATACAATCTTTGAACAAATAAAAGGAAAAGAATTAGATTTAAGTGTTGAAAAAGTACTTGAAATACCCACCTTAAGAAATTGGTTCAAAAGACAAAAAGATGAATACTATTGTCACGACCCAAAATGGGTCGCGAGTGGCACCCACACTTATCCTACTATGTGAGCGAACCAACCAATCTAAACCCCAACAGTTCAACCATAAATAACATAATATAATGCGGAAGACTTAAAACTCATTAATGAAAATCGATTAAATAACTTCTAAAAACTCAATACTTATTATTCTCAAAATCTGGAAGTCATCACCACAAGAACATCTATCCTCAAATTACTAAATCTAAGAATATCTAGGAAGCTAAAATAAATAAACAGCTAGTCCATGCCGAAACTTCAAGGCATCAAGACATGAAGAAGAAGATCCAGTCCAAGCTAGAGGCATTAGCTCACCCTGAGATCCGACGTGATGAAGACTGGCTAGAGTTGCGGTTGAGTTGAAGACGATGGCACGTTTGCTGCACTCCACAATTAACAAAGAATAACAAATACAAGTAGGGGTCAGTACAAGGCACAAGTACTGAGTAGATATCATCGGCCAACTCAAAATAGAAAACAATATATTTCAGATAATAACATAAAACCAACCAAATGCTTAACAGGTGATAGCAACAAGTATAAGAATCATTTAAAAAATCACCAAACACATCTATGAGGACTCAATCCTCCACACCATACTCTTTTGGGAAATCGGTTTCTTTTACAATCTGAGTATGTTAGCATAATTCAAGATTCATTCTCTTTACTATCCTGGTGTCGGAACGTGACCCCCGATCCATTACTATCCTGGTGTCGGAACGTGACCCCCGATCCATTACTATCCTGGTGTCGGAACGTGACCCCCGATCCATTACTATCCTGGTGTCGGAACGTGACCCCCGATCCATTACTATCCTGGTGTCGGAACGTGACCCCCGATCCATTACTATCCTGGTGTCGGAACGTGACCCCCGATCCATTACTATCCTGGTGTCGGAACGTGACCCCCGATCCATTACTATCCTGGTGTCGGAACGTGACCCCCGATCCATTACTATCCTGGTGTCGGAACGTGACCCCCGATCCATTACTATCCTGGTGTCGGAACGTGACCCCCGATCCATTACTATCCTGGTGTCGGAACGTGACCCCCGATCCATTACTATCCTGGTGTCGGAACGTGACCCCCGATCCATTACTATCCTGGTGTCGGAACGTGACCCCCGATCCATTACTATCCTGGTGTCGGAACGTGACCCCCGATCCATTACTATCCTGGTGTCGGAACGTGACCCCCGATCCATTACTATCCTGGTGTCGGAACGTGACCCCCGATCCATTACTATCCTGGTGTCGGAACGTGACCCCCGATCCATTACTATCCTGGTGTCGGAACGTGACCCCCGATCCATTACTATCCTGGTGTCGGAACGTGACCCCCGATCCATTACTATCCTGGTGTCGGAACGTGACCCCCGATCCATTACTATCCTGGTGTCGGAACGTGACCCCCGATCCATTACTATCCTGGTGTCGGAACGTGACCCCCGATCCATTACTATCCTGGTGTCGGAACGTGACCCCCGATCCATTACTATCCTGGTGTCGGAACGTGACCCCCGATCCATTACTATCCTGGTGTCGGAACGTGACCCCCGATCCATTACTATCCTGGTGTCGGAACGTGACCCCCGATCCATTACTATCCTGGTGTCGGAACGTGACCCCCGATCCATTACTATCCTGGTGTCGGAACGTGACCCCCGATCCATTACTATCCTGGTGTCGGAACGTGACCCCCGATCCATTACTATCCTGGTGTCGGAACGTGACCCCCGATCCATTACTATCCTGGTGTCGGAACGTGACCCCCGATCCATTACTATCCTGGTGTCGGAACGTGACCCCCGATCCATTACTATCCTGGTGTCGGAACGTGACCCCCGATCCATTACTATCCTGGTGTCGGAACGTGACCCCCGATCCATTACTATCCTGGTGTCGGAACGTGACCCCCGATCCATTACTATCCTGGTGTCGGAACGTGACCCCCGATCCATTACTATCCTGGTGTCGGAACGTGACCCCCGATCCATTACTATCCTGGTGTCGGAACGTGACCCCCGATCCATTACTATCCTGGTGTCGGAACGTGACCCCCGATCCATTACTATCCTGGTGTCGGAACGTGACCCCCGATCCATTACTATCCTGGTGTCGGAACGTGACCCCCGATCCATTACTATCCTGGTGTCGGAACGTGACCCCCGATCCATTACTATCCTGGTGTCGGAACGTGACCCCCGATCCATTACTATCCTGGTGTCGGAACGTGACCCCCGATCCATTACTATCCTGGTGTCGGAACGTGACCCCCGATCCATTACTATCCTGGTGTCGGAACGTGACCCCCGATCCATTACTATCCTGGTGTCGGAACGTGACCCCCGATCCATTACTATCCTGGTGTCGGAACGTGACCCCCGATCCATTACTATCCTGGTGTCGGAACGTGACCCCCGATCCATTACTATCCTGGTGTCGGAACGTGACCCCCGATCCATTACTATCCTGGTGTCGGAACGTGACCCCCGATCCATTACTATCCTGGTGTCGGAACGTGACCCCCGATCCATTACTATCCTGGTGTCGGAACGTGACCCCCGATCCATTACTATCCTGGTGTCGGAACGTGACCCCCGATCCATTACTATCCTGGTGTCGGAACGTGACCCCCGATCCATTACTATCCTGGTGTCGGAACGTGACCCCCGATCCATTACTATCCTGGTGTCGGAACGTGACCCCCGATCCATTACTATCCTGGTGTCGGAACGTGACCCCCGATCCATTACTATCCTGGTGTCGGAACGTGACCCCCGATCCATTACTATCCTGGTGTCGGAACGTGACCCCCGATCCATTACTATCCTGGTGTCGGAACGTGACACTCCGATCCCCTAATACTACGTGTCGGTTCGTGACACCCGATGCACTAACCTCATTCTTTTAGTTCATCAAGTCTTCTTTTATGCCAAGACATCATCATTAACAAAGAGGTTTTAAGGTTTTAAGATTCAACAGCCTCATCATGCAAATTCATCACAATTATAGAATCATATCAAGTATGCACACAATTAAGCATATAGGAGACTTTACAATACTACCCAATACATATCATTCGCTATTAAGAGTTTACTATGGAATAGCATAAACCATAACCTACCTCCACCGAAGAATTGTGATCAAGCAAGCTACTTCTCAAAACCCCTGCTTTCCTCTTCGCTTCTCTCTGTTTCTCGCTCGTTCTCCCTCTCTTTCTGTCTCTTTCTATTTTTCTTATTCAAACCCTATTTCTTTTACCCTAATTTTCATATAATTAAGTATAAAAGATGATAAAATACCCCACTATTTGTTTCAAGGTTATCTCTTTTAACCCCTAAGTAATTGAATTATTAACATTAAACCACTAACTTTATAATTATAAGCAGGAATAGTCCAAAACGCCCCTTAAAAATTTAACAGAAATCCGACCAAGTCAGGGTTACGCAGCCTGTGACGGCCCTTCGTGCCTGCGACGGTCCGTCCTGCTGCTTTCGTCACAAAGTTCAGAGACTAAATTTCGCTAAAGGGTCTGTGACGGTCCGTCGTGCCCACGACGTTCCGTCCTGCCATGTCGTCGTGAAGTTCAGATAGTTGTCCTCAGTACCCAAATTTTCAGAATCTAAGTGTTCTGGAACGAGATCCCCTCGACGGTCCGTCGTGCCCATGACGGTCCGTCGTGGGATCCGTCGATCTAGACAGTTATTGCCAGAATAAACTCTACTGCTCAAAACGACTAAACAGGTCGTTACAATAAACAATGAAGTTCTTACCCTCTACTGGCAAGGTAAGGATAGGTGCAGTAATCAGCATGGTCTTGAGTTTCTGAAAGCTTTCCTCACATTCGTCCGACCATACAAATGGAACATTCTGCTTAGTCAAGTTCGTCAAGTGGGAAGCAATAGAAGAGAATCCCTTGACAAATCGACGGTAGTAACTGGCTAAACCAACAAAGCTTCTTATTTCTGACACATTAGTAGGTCTTACCCAATTCTTCACTACTTCGATCTTAGAAGGATCCACCATCACTCCATCCTTAGAAACCACGTGCCCCAAGAAGGACACTGAATCTAGCCAAAACTCACACTTGGAGAATTTGGCATAAAGCTTTTTCTCCCTCAACATTTTCAACACAATTCCCAAATGCTCCTCATGTTCCTTCTTACTCTTGGAGTATATTAGTATATCATCAATAAATACGATCACAAAGAGATCCAGATATGGCTTAAAAATCCCGTTCATCAAGCTCATGAAAGCAGCAGGGGCATTTGTTAGTCCAAAGGACATTACCAAGAATTCATAATGCCCATACCTGGTTCGAAAAGCAGTCTTTGGCACATCTGCTGCCCGTATTTTCAATTGATGATAACCAGACCTCAAGTCAATCTTAGAGAAGACACAAGCACCTTGTAACTGATCGAACAAATCATCAATGCGAGGAAGAGGATACCTGTTCTTAACAGTTACTTTATTTAGTTGCCGGTAATCTATGCACATCCGAAGACTCCCATCTTTCTTCTTCACAAACAAAACAGGAGCACCCCAAGGGGATGCACTCGGTCTAATAAAGCCTTTCCCTAACAATTCTTGAAGTTGGGCTTTTAACTCCCTTAACTCTGCTGGAGCCATTCTATAAGGAGGTATGGAAATGGGGCGAGTACCCGGCTCCAGATCAATGCAAAAGTCAATATCTCTATCCGGTGGCATACCAGGAAGGTCTGCAGGGAACACATCCAGAAACTCACGGACTACCGAAACCGACTCAATTGAAGGTACTTGGGTAGTATCATCCCTGAGGTGTGCCAAGAAAGCTAAACACCCTTTACTAACCATTCTCTTAGCACGAAGAAAGGAGATGATACGAACTGGAGTGGAAGTGTAGTCACCCTCCCACACTAACGGATCTGTCCCAGGCTTGGCCAACGTTACAGTTTTAGCATTACAATCTAAGATTGCAAAATTTGGAGAAAGCCAAGTCATACCCAGAATTACATCGAAATCACCCATTTCTAAGATAACCAAGTCTACATGAGTATTGCTCCCCATAAAAGTCACCAGACAAGACCTATACACCTTTTCAACTATCACAGACTCACCCACCGGAGTAGAAACACGAATAGGCATGTCAAGCATTTCACAATGTAAATTAAGACCAGTAGCAAATGAGGAAGATACATATGAAAATGTGGAGCCAGGATCAAATAATACAGAAGCCATGCAATCACAAACCAAAAGATTACCTGTGATAACAGCATCTGATGTCTCCGCTTCAGACCGCCCAGGGAAAGCGTAACAATGGGCCCTATCACCTGTCTGCCCGTTTCCCCTACCATGTGGTGTTGTAGTAGTTCCAATTTGTCCGTCACCCCGGCCGTTTTGGTGACCACCATTACCTCGGCCACCACGCCCTCCAGAATAACGGCCTCTTCCATGACCACCTCTACCTCTGACTGTTGGGGGTCTGTAACCTTGTTTTGGACAAAACCTCCTAATGTGTCCGATCTCTCCACATCCATAACACTCTCTGGACTCAAGCATAGGTCTCTGTGAGAACGACGAGGTCTGGGGATGACCTCCAGACTCAGAGAAGTGTTGACCGGTCTGCGGTGGACCCCCAACTACGGTCTGCAGTGAAGACTGAATAGGTCGGGCTGGATAACCTCCTGAACCCTGCCCTCTGGAGTAAGAACCATTAAACTCACCTCCCTTACGAAACCTTTTAGATGTCGATGCCATGGTGAAGTCATCTGGCTTCACTCCCTCCACCTCTATCACGAAGTCTACCACTTCCTGGAAGGATTTCGCTGTAGCCGCTACCTGTAAGGCTGAAATCCGCAAATCTGACCTCAACCCTTTCACAAAACGGCGAATCCGCTCTTGTGAACTGAAGCAAAGCTGGGTGGCATACCTAGATAATGCACGAAACTTAGCCTCATACGCAGTGACCGTCATTCTGCCTTGCTCTAGGCTCAAGAACTCATCTCTCCTCCTATCCCTCAAAGTCCGGGGTATATACTTCTCCATAAATAAGCTAGAGAATGACGCCCAAGTCATAGGTGGTGCCTGTGCTGGTTGACACTCAACATATGACCGCCACCACATTTTGGCGTTTCCCTGAAACTGATAGGTTACAAACTCAACGCCAAATCGTTCCACTATGCCCATTTTATGTAGTAACTCATGACAATCAACCAGAAAATCGTAGGCATCCTCAGATTCAGCACCCTTGAAGACTGGAGGTTTCAATTTCAAGAACTTACTGAAAAGTTCATGCTGATCACTTGTCATTATAGGCCCTGTAGTCAAACGAGGAAACGTGCCTATTTCCAATGAAGCATCCATGCGGGGAGCCACAGCAGCTGCCTGTTGTACTTCCGGAACCTGAGGTGCTGGTGCAGAAAACACTGGAGGTGTCTGACCTTGATCAGATAACCCGCTAAGATAAGCAAGCACCTGATTAATCATCTGTGGGGTAGGTTGGGGTGGTAATTCCTCATTCTGCACTTGCTCACTTTCCCCTTCCTCACCCTCTCTTACTACTTCCTCAGTCGGTGGAGGAGTCACCGCCCTAGTACTAGATGGGCCAGGTACTTGTCCTCTTCTTCTAGAGGACGTTCTCCCGCGACCTCTACCACGGCCTCTTGCCACTACTCCTCTTCGAGCTACAGCCCCAGTGGCTGGCTCAGACGCATCTTGTCTTGCCGGGGTTGGTGTTGGCGCGGTTGTTGCTCTAGTTCTAACCATCTGCGAAATAGAGTGAAGATGGTCAGATACCAATTTGTATCACCTAGATACCAATTGGATCCAAGTAATAGCAGGAAAGATAGAAAGAAAAATGGAATTTTCCTAAAGACTTATAGCCTCTCAAAGAAAAGTAAAGCCGTCCCCCTACCATTCCTTAAGACTCTACTAGACTCGTTCTTGTGTGATGAGACCAACGAACCTAATGCTCTGATACCAAGTTTGTCACGACCCAAAACGGGTCGCGAGTGGCACCCACACTTATCCTACTATGTGAGCGAACCAACCAATCTAAACCCCAACATTTCAACCATAATAAACAAAATATAATGCGGAAGACTTAAAACTCATTAATGAAAATCGATTAAATAACTTCTAAAAACTCAATACTTATTATTCCCAAAAACTGGAAGTCATCACCACAAGAACATCTATCCTCAAATTACTAAATCTAAGAATATCTAGGAAGCTAAAATAAATAAATAGCTAGTCCATGCCGGAACTTCAAGGCATCAAGACATGAAGAAGAAGATCCAGTCCAAGCTAGAAGCATTAGCTCACCCTGAGATCCGACGTGATGAAGACTGGCTAGAGTTGCGGTTGAGTTGAAGAGGATTGCACGTTTGCTGCACTCCACAATTAACAAAGAATAACAAATACAAGTAGGGGTCAGTACAAGGCACAAGTACTGAGTAGATATCATCGGCCAACTCAAAATAGAAAACAATATATTTCAGATAATAACATAAAACCAACCAAATGCTTAACAGGTGATAGCAACAAGTATAAGAATCATTTATAAAATATCCAAACACATCTATGAGGACTCAAGCCTCCACACCATACTCTTTTGGGAAATCGGTTTCTTTTACAATCTGAGTATGTTAGCATAATTCAAGATTCATTCTCTTTACTATCCTGGTGTTAGAATGTGACACTCGGATCCTCTACTATCCTGGTGTCGGAACGTGACACCCGATCCATTACTATCCTGGTGTCGGAACGTGACACTCCGATCCATCTACTATCCTGGTGTCGGAACGTGACACCTGATCCATTACTATCCTGGTGTCGGAATGTGACACCCGATCCATCTACTATCCTGGTGTCGGAACGTGACACTCCGATCCCCTAATACTACGTGTCGGTTCGTGACACCCGATCCACTAACCTCATTCTTTTAGTTCATCAAGTCTTCTTTTATGCCAAGACATCATCATTAACAAAGAGGTTTTAAGGTGTTAAGATTCAACAGCCTCATCATGTGAATTCATCACAATTATAGAATCATATCAAGCATGCACACAATTAAGCATATAGGCGACTTTACAATACTACCCAATACATATCATTCGCTATTAAGAGTTTACTATGAAATAGCATAAACCATAACCTACCTCCACCGAAGAATCGCGATCAAACAAGCTATCTTCCCAAAACCTTTGCTTTCCTCTGCGTTCTTCTCTTTCTCTCGTTCGTTTCTCCCTTCTCTCTCTGTTCTTTCTATTTTTCTTATTTCAAAACCCTCTTTCTTTTACCCTAATTAGCATATAATTAAGTATAAAAGATGATAAAATACCCCACTATTTGTTTCAAGGTTATCTCTTTTAACCCCCAAGTAATTGAATTATTAACATTAAACCACTAACTTTATAATTATAAGCAGGAATAGTCCAAAACGCCCCTTAAAACATTTAACAGAAATCCGACCCAGTCAGGGTTACGCAGCCTGTGACGGCCCGTCGTGCCTGCGACGGTCCGTCCTGCTGCTTTCGTCACAAAGTTCAGAGACTAAATTTCACTAAAGGGTCTGTGACAGTCCGTCGTGCCCACGACGTTCCGTCCTGCCATGTCGTCGCGAAGTTCAGAGAGTTTCCTCAGTACCCAAATTTTCAGAATCTAAGTGTTCTGGAACGAGATCCCCTCGACGGTCCGTCGTGCCCATGACGGTCCGTCGTGGGATCCGTCGATCTAGACAGTTATCGCCAGAATAAACTCTACTGCTCAAAACGACTAAACAGGTCGTTACAACTATGTAGTTAGCCAGAAAGAACACATCATAGATTGTAAATATACAAAAGGAAAGGAACAAATACATATACTAAATAAAAGGATAATAAATAAAGAAATACAATATATAAAAGCTAAAACACCCATAAAATACGTACACTTAGGTGGAACAGAAATATTGATAAAAGCTTGCTTTAGGGATGGAATAGATACACCCATTGAAATATAGTTAGCAGATGATAGAATTATATACCCTATAAAAAAAAGCATAATTAGTGCGGTAAAAGGAAATTTAATATACCAAAAATTTAATTTTATAATAAGTGCCAACTACTCAGTATCATTAACAGATAGAAATATAGATAAATCATTAGTTTTATATTGAAAAATGTCTGGAATAGAACTAGCACCAGGCAGTAAAATATTTACAGCAAGATGTAAAAACATATATATACTGACAACAAAACATAAAGTAACAGCATGAAATAAAATCGATAGAATAAAGATAGAAAATCCTTTTGAAAGAATAATTACTATAATAGACAACAATGACTATAGTTACAAAGAAATTGACATAGAAGAAGATTTAGAAATTGTGAAAGAAAGATTGAGTACTTCAAATGTACCAAATACATTAACTAGATCTACCTCTTCAAGAATGACCACATCTAAAAGGAACTATGAAATCTCACAAAATTTATTAAATACAGAAGAGATAACACCATACCACTATTTTATAGCAGGAATAATGGACCAAAGAAGATATAAAATTTTGATAAATACAGGACAAGAAGGGAATTATATAACGAGAGAATTAGTATTAGAAACAGAAATTATAAAAACAGGACACTTATGCCCTGGATTACCTAGTGAGATAGTAACCACAAACGAAGAAATAACAGAAAAAGAAATAATTATAGGAGGAATACCATTAGTAATACCATTTAAAATCTACCAAGGAAGCCAAAACATTACCCTAGGAATAAAATGGTTAGAAAAAGTTAAACCATATACTATAGAAAATGAACAATTAATAATAACCTACCAAAATAAGAAAATAATTATCAAAAGAACAAAATGAATAATGCAAATATATATATACTTGCAAAAATTATTGCAGAAAGATACCACAACAGACATTATACCCCCATGATAGATACAGGAGCAGAAGCAAACATATGTAAATATAATTGTTTACCAGAAGATAAATGGGAAAAATTAAAAACACATGTGGTAGTGACATGATTTAATAATGAAGGTAGTATAATCACATATAAAGCAAAAAGTATAAAAATACAAATATGGGATAAAATACTAACAATAGAAGAAATGTATAATTTTGAATGTACAACAAAAAATATGTTATTAGGAATGCCGTTTTTAGAAAGATTTTACCCTCATATTATAACAAAAACACATTGGTGGTTTACCACACCATGCGGAAATAAAATAGGAGCAAAAAGAGTATATAACAAGCAACGTAAGCCCACAGAATGGATAACAGGAGGTGAAAAGATAAACCAACAAATGGAAAATATAAGTAAAAATCAAATAACACAATTAGAAATTATCATATTTATAATAGATAAAGTCAAGATAATTAACGAACAACTTGAATTATTATATAGTTAAAATCCATTACAAGGATGGGAAAAACATAAGACGAAAGTAAAAATTGAATTAATAGATGAAAATAGTATAATTACACAAAAACCACTAAAATATAATTTTGATGATTTAAAAGAATTCAAAATGCATATAGATGAACTGTTAAAAAATAATTATATATAATAGAGCAATAGTAAACATACAATTCCAACATTTATAGTTAATAAACATAGTGAACAAAAACGAGGTAAAAGTAGAATGGTTATAGATTATCGCAACTTAAATGCTAAAACTAAAACATATAATTACCCAATACCAAATAAGATACTAAAAATAAGATAGATACAATGATATAACTAGTTTAGTAAATTCGATTGTAAATCAGGATTTTATCACTTGAAATTAGAAGAAGAATCTAAACAGCTAACAACATTCACAGTACTGCAATGTTTCTATGAATGGAATGTTTTACCCTTTGGATACAAAAATGCACCAGGAAAATACCAACATTTTATGGACAACTATTTTAACCAATTAGAAAACTGTATTGTTTATAGAGACGACATATTATTATACTCGAAAACACAAGATGAACATATAAAGTTATTAGAAAAATTCATACATATAATTAAACACTCAGGCATAAGCTTAAGTAAAAGGAAAGCAGAAATAATGAAACCCCAGATAGAATTCTTGGGAATACAAACAGATAAAAATGGAATAAAAAAGCAAACACATATAGTACAGAAGATTGTTAATCTTGATGAAAATATAGATACAAAAAAGAAATTACAATCATTTTTAGGAATAGTAAACCAAGTAAGAGAATATATACCAAGATTAGCAGAATATCTAAAACCATTACATAAAAAACTTAGGAAAGATGTTGAATATCATTTTGATGATAAAGACAAAGAACATATAAGACGTATCAAGAATTTATGCAAAAAATTACCAAAACTATAATTTCCAGATGAAGATAAACGATTTATATGTATTGTAGAAACAAACTCATGTAACCATAGTTATGGAGGAGTTTTGAAATACAGATACGATAACGAACAGATTGAACATCATTGCAGATATTACTCAGGATCATATACAGAAGCACAACTAAAATGGGAAATAAATAGAAAAGAGTTATTTGCACTATATAAATGTTTATTAGCATTTGAACCATATATAGTTTACAATGAATTTATTGTTAGAATAGATAATACACAACTTAAATGGTGGATCACTAGAAAATTACAGGATTCAGTCACAACTAAAGAAATATGAAGATTGGTATTAAATATACTGAATTTTACATTTGCAATTGAAGTAGTCAAAAATGACAAAAATATGATTGCAGACTACCTATCAAGACAAAGCTACTCAAACCGAACAAGATAATCCAATGGAAAATATACTCAAAACCTTAACTACACTTTGCACAAAAGTGGACAGTATAGGCTTGAGAGTACAAAAGCTAGAGACTAATGAAGAGATACTGAAGTCTAAAGCTATAAGTCAGCAGCATGACAATAAACATGCGGAGCTACGTCGTACAGCAGACGGTAAACAGCCAGAGCTAGAAGGAGACGTTGGGAAACTCCTTAAAACCCACAACGATGTTAATATTGCAGGTACAAGCACAGGAGCTATGGAAAAAACTACTCCAAGAAATACAAATCTAAATAGCCTATTTGCAAAACCATATATTCCAAAAATCCAAATAATAGATACTCCAACACCACAAACATCCACATATGCAGCAAGCCTACATAAAGAAAAGAAAACATATAACCATATTTCCCAAACTTACATTGAAAATATATACAAAATACAAACCTTTTTAAACCTTAAACCTAGATCTACCACAACTACCGAAAAGACCCAAGATTATTTAACCTAAAAACTACAAGGTTACAACAGACTGATTGCACAACCAAAGACAAACGTCAATCTAGTCAAAACTTTTTATAATTATGGATTATTGAGTACAGTTTATACATATACAGGAGAAGAGATAAGTGGAATCCCAGAGATCCACAAATCATTTTTAACATATAAAAAGATAACAAAAGGAAATTTATTTTTTATTAAATTCTATACAGCACCAGCTGAGATACTCTACAATGAGATAAAACCGATGATCCAGGTAGTAAAAATTGGATTAACTCGGGAGATGATAATACCGGAAGAGATAAGACAACAGCCGGAGATATCAAAAGTTGAGATACCCAGTTTTTATGCAAATAAAAGAATAATTGGGTTATCAACTATCATACAAGAATTAGCTAATAATTATTTACAAGGAAATGCTATATGGAGTTATTATTCCGGAGACCATTTAATGATCTACGCCAATTCGCGAGAAGTAAGACAAGCAGATATGGAAGAAGTCCAGAAATGGATTTTATCTCTACTGAAACCAGAATCTACACCAACAACTAGAGCACTAAAGAAAGGATTTATTTCTGAAGAATTATTAACAAAATACTGCAAGTTAATTGGACACAAATATCCGGAACACATATGCTCGAAATGTAACGAAGGAGATGATACTATCCCTGAAGTCCTATTCGAATAAAGAAAGCCAGACAGCTTGCAAGAAAAGATAGGAGAAGATGAGATAGACATCAGAAAAGATATGTAAAGTTTTTGTAAAATAAACGTCTAAGTCAAGTATAGACTTAGTCAAAAGTTACTTTTAGAAAAGTAACTTTATGAAAAGTATAAAAAAAATAAAAAAAAAATCTTTTGTTTTCTTGTGTCGGCCAAAATAAAAAGGGCCATGTGTAAAGTAGAATAGTAGAATGTGTCACCTACTTGGTTAAAGTAGTAAGTTTTCCTTGTATAAAAAGAGGGCTTCCCCTCATAATAAAATCATCCTTTACAAGCAGCTCTCTCCTCTCTCCTCTTAAATATTCTCTTCTAATTCCACTACCAAATCCCGCTTCCACCCACCATGATCTACGCCAATTCGCGAGAAGTAAGACAAGCAGATATGGAAGAAGTCCAGAAATGGATTTTATCTCTACTGAAACCAGAATCTACACCAACAACTAGAGCACTACAGAAAGGATTTATATCTGAAGAATTATTAACAAAATACTGCAGGTTAATTGGACACAAATATCCGGAACACATATGCTTGAAATGTAAAGAAGGAGATGATACTATCCCCGAAGTCCTATTCGAATAAAGAAAGCCAGACAACTTGCAAGAAAAGATAGGAGAAAATGAGATAGACATCAAAAAAGATATGTAAAGTTTTTGTAAAATAAACGTCTATGTCAAGTATAGACTTAGTCAAAAGTTACTTTTGGAAAAGTAACTTTATGAAAAGTATATAAAAAAAGTCTTTTGTTTTCTTGTGTCGGCCAAAATAAAAAGGGCTATGTGTAAATTAGAATAGTAGAATGTATCAGCTACTTGGCCAAAGTAGTAAGTTTTTCTTGTATAAAAAGAGGGCTTCCCCTCATAATAAAATCATCCTTTACAAGCAGCTCTCTCCTCTCTCCTCTTAAATATTCTCTTCTAATTCCACTACCAAATCCCGCTTCCACCCACCATTGGTATCAGAGCAGTCAGGTAAAAATAATCTAAATAAAAAGGCTAACCAAACTAAAGCTATGGAAAGCAAATCAGATCTGACAAATCTACAAAAAAAGGTATACTCATTTAAATCCATGAGTAGCTAAACTGTTTTATTCCTAATAATCTCTTGTTGATTATAATTGTTTATCATGTTTTAATAATGTTATAATAGCCATCTTTAGAAAGTTTGTTACGGAAATATTCTGCGAGTAAGTATGCCCAAACTATGCCATCCTAAAGTTGAAACCGGTAGGCAAGAAGGCCGATTAGGGGAGTAAACAAGAGTTGAGGCGCTATTAGGGTAACTGATTAAAGAAGAAAACCGTAGTAGTGACCAGACGAGATGATTATTAAATCATTATTATTGCATAATAAATAAGTATAATCTATTAAGAGGTTAGAAGGAATAAGATTTTTAGCAAAAACATGTTGAAATGAATACTTATTTACTAGATGATGATGTTAATTACAAGATATTTATACTCTATATATTGAAAGATCTTAATACTGATATAAAAAGAATAATTTATGAAAAATTATTGACATACGAGATAATCGAAGAAACAACGCAAGGTTGGGCAGAATTAATTATACCAGATGATTTTGACATAGATTTTGATCTAGAATTATTCATAGATCAATGATTGATTATTTATACTTACAATTCTGGAGAGAAACTAAGGAAGAAATAGAACTACTTGAAAAGCTACTAATTGAAAATTTGTACAAGTATTTAAGAACTCGAGAAAATAAATATTTAGAATATATTGCAAATAACGCTAATGAAATTCAACGATTAGATCTACTTAAAAAAGAATATTATGGAAAAATATTTTATTCCTAAAATCATGAAGAACAATCCGAAAACAAATAAAGTAACTACCATAACAAAAAGTAAGATAGAAAGAAAAATACGAAAGATACAGAAAAAGTTAAAAACTTTATATATAGAATATGAATTATTACAACTTACTAAAACAAATACTAGCAAGACAAATCCTTTGATAGATATAATTTCTAAAACAGAATATAAATATGTTTGTTATCTGAAAAAACAATATGAACATAGAAAAATATAAGAACCAACTGATAGAAAATATATAAAAAAAAGACAAGAGTTAAAATATAGAAAAGAAAGACTAGAAGAAAATATGTAAGCAGAAGTATGTAATAAATCGATATTAGCACAAAGAAAAGTTATATTTATGCTAGAAATATAAATAAATTGCCTTGAATATAAATCACAACATGAATTATAATGAATAAAGAAGAATTTGCAGTAGTCGAAAAAATATATGAAAATCAAGACGGACTGGTAATAAAAATAACATTTTCAAATTTAGGAAGACGATATAAAAAATAGGAAATAACTTGTATTTAATGCTAGAAAAGGAAACAGCAAAATTCGAAGATAGTTTAACAGCGATGGTAAGAATAACAAAGGAAAACGAAGAAATAGATAAATCAAAAGAGATTGAGAAAATAAAAACACAAGCAAAACAGGAAGTACAAAATCTAGAAGAACTAAAAATTATAAAAATAAGTGAATTAGAAAAAGAATTAGCCGAGCTAAAATTATAATATGAAACCAAACAAAAAGAAAACAAATAGAAAAAATAAAGAACTAGGAAAAGATAAAGAACTTGAATTGACTAATGAAATAAATAAGAAGAAACAAAAATTACATGAAAATCTTGAAATAGACGAAATAGACGAAATAAATGAATCAGATACAATGAACGATAAAAAATCAGAAATAAGTGATATAAGTGAAACATACACAGAACTTTTAGAACAAGTAAATAACCCGAAAGAATTAGAAATAAATACAGGAGATGTAAATCAACCTAGCACATCAAGAGTTAAAACCCCGGAAAATAGTTCTAGGAGTAGTCCCAGAAGGACAACACTTATTTATTATACAGATAATTATGAACGATCAGATAAAACAAATGCAATATGGAATAGCAGATTAAATAAAAAATGGACGCCTAGACCAATAACTGAACAATATAACTTTTTAGATCTAGATTGTGTCATAGATATAAATAAAGCAATCTTACTATGGGTAGGAAATATATCTAAACAACTAATTGATAACAAATAACAACAAAAGAAACACCAGGATATATAGAAAGAACATTTGTTGGAACAACGAAATTATGGATTAGAAATTTACCCCCAGAAAGTCTAGAAACACTTAGGAGTGATAAGAAAATAGATGGATCTCCATCAACAACAAATATAGATATACTAGATAAATATGAATTAGCAATACAAAATGAATTTGGTGGCATGACTACAGAAATAAAAGAACAAATAGAGAAAAAATAAAAAATAGACAACTTATGACAATAGCTATATGTAATATGTGCTATATAGAAGAATATACATGTGCATTTAAAGAATATTATTATAAAGCAAGATATGATACAAACGAAGCAAAAGAAATAAGAAAACAATATTTTACAAAACTAGCAGAACCATTTAGTACAAAAATAATTAAAGATTGGAACAATGAAGGATTAACAGATACTTTAGGAGCTAGAATAAAAATTCTACAACAATGGTTTGTACAATTATGTGAAAACTATAAGGAAAAAATAAAAATGGGGAGAGTACTAATTAAACTAACATGTTGTAAAGATAAAACAGCACCACAGTTTGGTTGTACAGATAAATATTATAAAAAACAAAGACCTAGACGACACAAAATTAAAGAAAAACCAAAACTAGATATAAATACAAGAAACCAAGACAAAGATATTATGTAAAAAATTATCAAATAAAAAGACCGTATAGACCGAAAAGAAAACTAACAGAATGTACTTGTTACAACTGTGGAAAGATAGGACATTTAGCTAGAGACTGTAAGTTACCTAAGAATCCAAAAAGAAAACAAATTACAGAAGTAATTATAGATAATGACGAATACATGCAGATATATTACATAGACTATGAATTAAGCGAAAATGATAGTATATATGAATTATCGGATATAGAAACTGAATTAGGAAATGAAGAAACGAATATTGATCTAGATAATGATGCAATGATCGAAGAAATCTAATGTCTGAAGATGACATAAAGATAATATCTAAGGAAGACTATCAAAATGAAGAATCATCAGAATAAAAAACTATATTTGATAATACAATCTTTGAACAAATAAAAGGAAAAGAATTAGATTTAAGTGTTGAAAAAGTACTTGAAACACCCACCATTTAATAACTCCATATAGCATTTCCTTGTAAATAATTATTAGCTAATTCTTGTATGATAGTTAATAACCCAATTATTCTTTTATTTGCATAAAAACTGGGTATCTCAACTTTTGGTATCTCCGGCTGTTGTCTTATCTCTTCCGGTATTATGATCTCCTGAGTTAATCCAATTTTTACTACCTGGATCATCTGTTTTATCTCATTGTAGAGTATCTCAGCTGGTGCTGTATAGAATTTAATAAAAAATAAATTTCCTTTTGTTATCTTTTTATATGTTAAATATGATTTGTGGATCTCTGGGATTCCACTTATCTCTTCTCCTGTATATGTATAAACTGTACTCAATAATCCATAATTATAACAAGTTTTGACTAGATTGGGGTTTTTCTTTGGTTGTGCAATCAGTCTGTTGTAACCTCGAAGTTTTTGGGTTAAATAATCTTGGATCTTTTCGGTAGTCGTGGTAGATCTAGGTTTAAGGTTTAAAAAGGTTTGTATTTTGTATATATTTTCAATGTAAGTTTGGGAAATCTGGTTATATGTTTTCTTTACTTTATGTAGGCTGGCTGCATATGTGGATGTTTGTGGTGTTGAAGTATCTATTATTTGGATTTTTGGAATAAATGGTTTTGCAAATAGGCTATTTAGATTTGTATTTCTTGGAGTAGTTTTTTCCATAGCTCCTGTGCTTGTACCTGCAATATTAACAACGTTGTGGGTTTTAAGGAGTTTCCCAACGTCTCCTTCTAGCTCTGGCTGTTTACCGTCTGCTGTACGACGTAGCTCCGCATGTTTATAGACATGCTGCTGACTTATAGCATTAGACTTCAGTATCTCTTCATTAGTCTCTAGCTTTTATACTCTCAAGCCTATACTGTCCACTTTTGTGCAAAGTGTAGTTAAGGTTTTGAGTATATTTTTCATTGGATTATCTTGTTCGGTTTGAGTAGCTTTGTCTTGATAGATAGTCTGCAATCATATTTTTGTCAGTTTTGACTACTTCAATTGCAAATGTAAAATTCAGTATATTTAATACCAATCTTCGTATTTCTTTAGTTGTGACTGAATCCTGTAATTTTCTAGTGATCCACCATTTAACTTGTGTATTATCTGTTCTAACAATAAATTCATTGTAAACTATATATGGTTCAAATGCTAATAAACATTTATATAGTGCAAATAACTCTTTTCTATTTATTTCCCATTTTAGTCGTGCTTCTGTATATGATCCTGAGTAATATCTGCAATGATGTTCAATCTGTTCGTTATCGTATCTGTATTTCACAACTCCTCCATAACTATGGTTACATGAGTCTGTTTCTACAATACATATAAATCGTTTATCTTCATCTGGAAAATATAGTTTTGGTAATTTTTTGCATAAATTCTTGATACGTCTTATATGTTCTTTGTCTTTATCATCAAAATGATATTCAACATCTTTCCTAAGTTTTTTATGTAATGGTTTTAGATATTCTGCTAATTTTGGTATATATTCTCTTACTTGGTTTACTATTCCTAAAAATGATTGTAATTTGTTTTTTGTATCTACATTTTCATCAAGATTAACAATCTTCTGTACTATATGTGTTTGCATTTTTATTCCATTTTTACCTATTTGTATTCCCAAGAATTCTATCTGGGGTTTCATTATTTCTGCTTTCCTTTTACTTAAGCTTATGCTTGAGTGTTTAATTATATGTATGAATTTTTTCTAATAACTTTATATGTTCATCCTGTGTTTTCGAGTATAATAATATGTCGTCTATATAAACAATACAGTTTTCTAATTGCTTAAAATTGTTATCCATAAAATGTTGGTATTTTCCTGGTGCATTTTTGTATCCAAAGGGTAAAACATTCCATTCATAAAAACCTTGCGGTACTGTGAATGTTGTTAGCTGTTTAGATTCTTCTTCTAATTTCAAGTGATAAAATCCTGATTTACAATCGAATTTACTAAAATAGTTATATCCTTGTATCTATCTTATTTTTAGTATGTTATTTGGTATTGGGTAATTATATGTTTTAATTTTAGCATTTAAGTTGCGATAATCTATAACCATTCTACTTTTACCTAGTTTTTGTTCACTATGTTTATTAACTATAAATGCTGGATTTACTATTGCTCTCTTGTATATAATTATTTTTTAACAGTTCATCTATATGCATTTTGAATTCTTTTAAATCATCAAAATTATATTTTAGTGGTTTTTGTGTTATTATACTATTTTCATCTATTAATTCAATTTTTACTTTCGTCTTATGTTTTTCCCATCCTTGTAATGGATTTTCACTATATAATATATCTAGTTGTTCGTTAATTATCTTGACTTTATTTATCTATTTAAATATGATAATTTCTAATTGTGTTATTTGATTTTTAATTATATTTTCCATTTCTTAGTTTATCTTTTCACTTCCTTTTATCCATTCTGTGGGTTTACGTTGCTTATTATATACTCTTTTTGCTCCTATTTTATTTCCGCATGGTGTGGTAAACCACCAATGTGTTTTTGTTATAATATGTGGGTAAAATCTTTCTAAAAACGGCATTTCTAATAACATATCTTTTGTTGTAAATTCAAAATTATACATTTCTTCTATTGTTAGTATTTTATCCATATTTGTATTTTTATATTTTTTGCTTTATATGTGATCATACTACCTTCATTATTAAATCCTGTCACTACCATAGGTGTTTTTAATTTTTCCCATTTATCTTTTGGTAAACAATTATATTTACATATATTTGCTTCTGCTCCTGTATCACGGGGGTATAATATCTGTTGTGCTATCCTTCTGCAATTATTTTTGCAAGTATATATATTTTCATTATTCATTTTGTTCTTTTGATAATTATTTTCTTATTTTGGTAGGTTATTATTAATTGTTCATTTTCTATATTATATGTTTTAACTTTTTCTAACCATTTTATTCCTAGGGTAATATTTTGGCTTCCTTGGTAGATTTTAAATGGTATTACTAATGGTATTCCTCCTATAATTATTTCTTTTTCTGTTATTTCTTCATTTGTGGTGACTATCTCACTAGGTAATCTAGGGCATAAGTGTCCTGTTTTTATAATTTCTGTTTCTAATACTAATTCTCTCGTTATATAATTCTCTTCTTGTCCTGTATTTATCAAAATTTTATATCTTCTTTGGTCCATTATTCCTGCTATAAAATAGTGGTATGGTGTTATCTCTTCTGTATTTAATAAATTTTGCGAGATTTCATAGTTCCTTTTAGATGTGCTCATTCTTGATGAGGTAGCTCTAGTTAATGTATTTGGTACATTTGAAGTACTCAATCTTTCTTTCACAATTTCTAAATCTTCTTCTATGTCAATTTCTTTGTAACTATAGTCATTGTTGTCTATTATACTAATTATTCTTTCAAAAGGATTTTCTATCTTTATTCTATCGATTTTATATCTTGCTGTTACTTTATGTTTTGTTGTCAGTATATATAAGTTTTTACATGTTGCTGTAAATATTTTACTGCCTAGTGCTAGTTCTATTCCAGACATTTTCCAATATAAAACTAATGATTTATCTATATTTCTATCTGTTAATGCTACTGAGTAGTTGACACTTATTATAAATTTAAATTTTTGGTATATTAAATTTCCTTTTACCGCACTAATTACGCTTTTTTCTATAGGGTATATAATTCTATCATCTGCTAAATATATTTCAATGGGTGTATCTATTCCTTCCCTAAAGCAAGCTTTTATCAATATTTCTGTTCCTCCTAAGTGTACGTATTTTATGGGTGTTTTCGCTTTTATATCTTGTATTTCTTTATTTATTATCCTCTTATTTAGTATAGGTATTTGTGCCTTTCCTTTTGTATATTTACAATCTATGATGTGTTCTTTCTGGCTAAATACATACAGTATAGAAGAAGTTTATATATTTTGATCTTCTTTTTTCATAAGTCTTGCAATCCCTCTTATCTTTTCTTCCAGGGGAACATGGTTAGCTCATTATCCGTCCCTGATCTTTTCTGCATTCTTTTGTGGTATTTCACGCTTTACAGGACATACCTAACTATAGAAAAGGATGTAAGTTTCTTCCAGTACTCAACAACACAAAAATTGTAATTACAACAAAAGGCTTGAAACCTTGGAAAATTTAGTACTTAGTATGGTGAGTATGGAATATATTCCTGTTTTTGTCATCGCAACACATTGATTTTCAGCTTTTACTCGTTATTCCGAAACTTGATAGCTCATAAGTTCTCCTCTTGTTGTTTTCATCAGTTTGAAAAGGATGAAATTTTTGTACGAAATCACACCTCATGGGTTTGGTACTATCCTGATGGTTTCTTCAGCACTGTTTTGTTTGCTTAGAAGGTAATTATAAACATTCTACGCGTCACATAATCTCATATATTTCTACATAATTCACTTTTTTCTGATCATAAATCAATCTAAGTTTCACTATGGAAGTACAAAGACCATTTTAAATTTGTCATGTAATCCCTGATTTTGATAGGATATTTCCTGATCTTGATTTATGATTTGTGTATATTTGTAAATTATTTCTTCGCCGTTGTATCAGTTGTTATTGTATTTGCAGAGTTAGATGTATTATTTGTTATAAAATGGCTGAATTGTTCTGTCTTTTACTTTGTTTCAGATACTTTGCCTTTAGCTCTGTTTCTCTTCCCTTTATTCCCCCTTGCTAGCAATGGATTATAAGTATTGTTCTACTGTAACTATTAACACCTATTTGATCGATTTCAATGTTGGAATTCAACTACAAATGCTCATGCATGACCTTCCAAAAAGTAAGTTGGGTTTCTCTTTCTCATAGTTATGTGGTCACGTATATTAAATCTGGTTGTCAAAGATGTTAGCAACTTAAAGTAAAATATTTTTTTTAATCTACTAATATTTCATTTTAGACAACCAGACCTGACAAATCCTTGTCAAAAAATTATAAATTTTTAAGGTGTATACAACACTAGGGAAATTCTTGTTATGATAGGATTTTCAAGTGTTGTTAACCTTCTTTGTTTGTAAATTTGTATTTAAGTTTATCACACTAAGGGAAAGATGACTTATTACTGCTAAGAAAGAAATCATATAATTTTGATGTTTATGCTAATATAACCTTGCCTATGCATGTCCCATTGTCAAGGGAAGTACCAAATACGTATATATTCATGTTTTTACTTGAATTACATCTGGTTTGACTTAACGGTGTGTTCTAAGGAATATGCTTAGTTTGCCATCATTATTTGGTTTAAAATTTTCTCTAATTTTTCTGTTTCTCAGGCAACATGTGTTGAAATAGGACTCTAATTGCTGGATGTGTTTGCAACAACACAAATTGCTATTTATTATTACAGGAAATGTAGGACTAAATAAGAAAAGGCTAAGAATCCATTGTCTCTACAAATTGTGTTCTCACAACATCTGTAATATCCAAGTATTTCTTTTAAATTTAGTTATAGAAAGTACTGAATGGATTTTAATATGGATTTAACGAATATATTTTTAAATGGCTATGTATTTAATCTATCTTATGTAGGTTTCCATTTTTCGGATATTTGGATTGTATATTAGTGGTGATACGATGATGGGGGATGATATGCAAAGGTATATTAATATGGTGGCCACAAGTCAATTCAATCAATTGAAATTGATGCACACTTTTTGAATATTAAAGTGTTAAGTTTATATTTGGTTTTGTGGAATTCATTGCTAGTGGACATTTTTGAAATATTATTTTATTACTATATGTTCCTAGATATTTCTTCTTCAAAGTCAATTGCAATTATATTTATTTTTGTGTTATTTATTAGATAATATAATGTTTGTGATAGACTTTATTAATGTGTTATCAAAGAGACATCAATAATGTGGATTATTAATAAAAATTACTTCATTTACTGTAGTAAAGACTACATAAATGTTATTTTATATGAGTATCAAATGGAACGTTTGAAAGTGTGGACAAAAAGGAAGCATAGACCACACATAAAAGTGTTGTTTACGGTAATAAAACATTCTCTTGTATGGTTCTACAAGCGTGTCCTTAGTATCGAATAGGGAACACCTTTTAAGTGTGGCTTATAAGGTAACACTTAAAGTTAAAGGTTACACTGATTTACGCAACCCCTATAAAAGTGTTGCCTAAAGTCAAAAAGTGTGGCTTTTTATCTAAGGCCACACTTTATCGAGGTGGTCGTAGACCTAAAATGGTGTAGTGCAATGAGCTATCCTTGTAATGTTCCTTGGGTCGATAGGCCTAATGTTGGTGGCCCTCTCAAGTACAATAATGTAAATTAATGAAAATACTCTTTGGAATGTAGGTTAAGCACCGCAAGGATAAAGCAGGTTGTGTTTGTAGAGTCTTAGTCATCAGTTTGGAGCACGCCACATCTATGATTAAGAGGCTACAAAATTTAGGAATTCTCACTTCTTTCATATTTTTTCGTGCGTAGATTTTATCTCTAAAAGTCTCTCTCTAATTCGTGCTTATGCGTATTTTTAAATCATCATGCCTCCACGAAGAGCAACGAGAGGTTGACCAGCCCGAAGAAATGTTGATGAGCAAGAGGTTCCTAATTCACTGGACAGGAGAGGTTACAGATGCCAAATTCTTGGAAGCTATATAGATATTAAGTCATGTAGTAAGCAACCAAGTCGAGTAACAGGGAGGAGCTCGACAAAAGTGGGTTGGTACCCCGAGGATTTGTGAGTTTCTGGGAATGAATCCTCGTAGTTTCTCCGGACCAAGCATTACTGAGGATCCAGAAAACATTGTGGAAGAATTCAAGAATGTGTTTCAGGTGATGCATGTGGTTAATACCGTGATGGTTGAATTTATTGCATATCAACTGAAGAGTGTGGCTAGAAGGTTTGACCAATGCAAGGAGGGCAGAGCTGAGGGTGCACCACATCCAAGTTGGGCTTGTTTCGAAGAAGCTTTCTAGGGGAGGTTCTTCCCTCGAGAACTGAAGGAAGCAAAGATACAATAGTTCCTCACTTTGAAATAGGACTCCATGAGTGTTCATGAGTATGGCTTAACGTTCACCCAATTGTCTCGCTATGCTCCGGAGATGGTGAAAGGTATAAGGAGAAGGATGAGTTTGTTTGTTGCCAATTTGGATCGTGCTTCAAGCAAAGAAGGTAGGGCTGCAATGTGGATTGGTGACATGGACATATCCTGGCTTATGGTCTATGTGCAAAAAGTTGAAGAGGAGAAGTTGAGGGACAGAGATAAATACAGAAACAAGAAAGCAAAGACTGGAATGAGTATGGGCAACAGAAAAATGGTTCTAACTTGACCACAATATAATAAATCAAAAAGGCATGCACAATTATCTTCTAGTGCACCTGCACCCAGAAACCGAGGTGAGTATAGTGGCCAGAATTCACAAAACTTTGAGGCGAGACAAACTCAGTCTCAAGGTAGTGTGGCATAAGGAGGAAGTATGACTCCTACATGTAATAAGTGTGGTATGTACCACCCTAGAGATTGTCGTAATGGCCAGATAGGTTGTTTCAAGTGTGGTCAAGAGGGTCACTTCATGAGAAAGTGCCTCAAGAATAAGCAAGGTGGTGGAAATCTTGACAATAGAGATCGGTCTTCATCAGCTGCTCCACCAGGCAGGGCGCACCTAGGGGAGCTACTTCTGGCACTGGCAGAGGAACAAACCGCTGGTATGCTCTCAATAATCGCCGAGAACAAGAGAACTCTCTAGCTGTTGTCACGGGTATGAGCAAAGTCTTTACTTTTGATGTTTATTCTTCGTCAGACCCAGGAGCAAGTTTATATTTTGTAATCCCTTATGTTACAATTAAGTTTGAGATTCTTCCTGAAAAACTCTGTAAAACATTCCTATTTCTACACATATTAGGGAGTCTATTATTGCGGAAAGAGTCTATCGTAATTGTCCTATTTCAATCAATGACTAGAGTACCATGACTGAATTAATATAGCTAGACATGGTAAATTTTGATGTCATTCTAGGTATGAACTTGTTCCATGCCTGTTATGCATCAATAGATTGCTAAACTCGAGTTGTCAAGGTTTAGATTCCTAATGAGCCGGTCATAGAGTAGAGTAGCAGTTCAGCCGTGCCTAAGGGTCATTTTTATTTTGTACGTTCAGGCGAGGAAGTTAGTCTATAAGGGGTGTATCTATCACTTAGTATGAGTTAATGACTCAAGTGTTCAGGTACCTTCCATTCAGTCAGTTTCTATAGTCAGCGAGTTTCCAGAAATGTTTACTAATGATCTACCCGGAGTCCCTCCTGAAAGAGCGATAAACTTTGGCATAGATATCATCCAAGATACTCACCCTACCTCTATTCTGCGATAAAGAATGACACCAGCAGAGTTAAAAGAGCTAAAAGAACAATTGAAAATTTTGTTAGACAAAGGTTTCATTCGACCAAGTATCTCACCTTAGAGCACTATAGTCTTGTTTGTTAGGAAAACGGATGGATCCCTTAGGATGTGTATAGACTACCGTCAGCTGAAAAAGGTGACAATCAAGAACAAATATCCTTTTCCGAGGATAGATGATCTCTTCGATCAACTTCCGGGTGCTTCTTGCTTTTCCAAGATTGACCTCAGATAAGGGTATCATAAGTTGAAAGTAAAGGAATGTGATATTCTAAAGACAACTTTTAGAAAAAGGTATGGGCATTATGAATTCTTGGTTATGTCGTTTGGTTTGACAAATGCACCTGCAACGTTTATGGATCTTATGAACAGAGTATTCAAACCTTATTTAGATTTGTTTGTCATGGTCTTCATTGATGACATACTGATTTATTCGACGAATGAAGAAGATCATTCTAGTCACCTAATGATTGTTCTTCAGACCTTGAAAGATAAGGACATTTATGCAAAGTTCTACAAGTGTGAGTTTTTGCTTAGTCAGTGGAATTCTTGGGCCAGATAGTTTCTGGTGATGGTATTAGAGTTAACACTCAGAAGATTGAAATAGTTCAAAGTTAGCCTAGACCCACGTCCCCAACAGATATAAGGAGTTTCTTAGGCTTGGCTTGCTATTATAGGAGATTTTTTGAAGGATTCTCATCTATTTCATCTCCTCTGACCAAGCTAACTCATAAGACAGTCAATTTTGAATGATCTAAAGCTTGTGAGAAAAGATTTCAGGAATTGAAAAAAAGATTGACCACCACTCTAGTTTGACCTTACCAAAGGGTACTCATGGTTTTGTGGTGTATTGTGATGCATCAAGAGTTTTCTTGGGATGTGTGTTGATGCAGAATGGCAAGGTTATAGCATATGCTTGCAGACAGTTGAAGATTCATGAGAAGAATTATCCAACTCATGACTTAGAAATGGCTGCAGTGGTGTTTTCATTGAAGATATGATTTCACTACTTATATGTTGTTCATGTTGATATATTCATTGATCACAAGAGACTCCAATATGTGTTCACTTATAAAGAACTCAACCTCAGACAGAGAAGGTGGTTGGAATTACTCAAGGATTATGATATGAGTATTCTTTACCACCTGGTAAAGATTACGTGGTTGTTGATGACTTAAGAAGGTTGTCCATGGAAAGTACTTCCCATGTCGAAGAAAAGAAGAGGGAGTTTGCTAAGGATATGCATAGACTAGCATGTTTGGGAGTCCGACTTATGGATTCTACAAAAGGAGGCATAGCGGTGACCAATGGGGCTGAGTCATCATTAGTGTCAAAAGTGAAAGAGAAGCAAGACAAAGATCCTATTTCGCTCGATTTAAAGGCAAGTGTCCATAAGCAAAGAGTATTGGGTTTTGAACAAAGGGAGATTGTGTGCTGAAGTACCAAGGCAGATTATGTGTACTTAACGTTGATGGACTCCAACAGAGGATCTTGGAGGAGGCTCATAGCTCCAGATATTCCATTCATCCGGGTTCCACCAAGATGTAGTATGATTTGAGAGAGGTATATTGGTAGGAAGGTATGAAGAAAGACATTGTTGTGTTTGTTGTAAAGTGCCAGAATTGTCAGTAAGTGAAAGTAGAGCACCAAAGGCTTGAAGTTTTAGCTCAGAATATAGAACTTTCGGAATGGAAGTGGGATATGATTAATATTGGAGTTCATCACATGCTTTCAAAGATCTCGAAGGCAACATGATTCTATTTGGGTGATTGTCGATAGAATGACAAAGTCAACCCATTTGTTGCTGGTAAAGACTACCTATTCGATCGAGGATTGTTCTAAGTTGTACCTTGAAGAAGTGGGTAAGACTTCATGGAGTTCCGGTATCCATTATTTCAGATACAGGATCACAATTTAATGCTCAGATTTGGAAATCTTTATAGAAAGGTTTGGGTTCAAAGGTGAATATGAGTACTGGTTTTCATCCTCAGACAGATGGACAAGTAGAGTAATACTATCTAGACCTTAGAGGATAATCTGAGAGCTTGTCTAATCGACTTCAATGGAAATTGGGATGATCATATACCTCTTTTTGAGTTCTCTTACAACAACAACTACCATTCGAGCATCCAAATGGCTCCATATGAAGCTCTTTGGGAGAAGATGCAGATCTCCTACTAGGTGTTTCGAAGTTAGGGAAGTAGGGTTGGCAGGACAAAATATAGTTCACCAAGTTATGGAGAAGGTGAAAGTGATTCAAGAAAGGTTTAATACGTCATAGAGTCTCCAAAAGTCCTACACAGATGTTAGGAGAAAGTCATTAGAGTATGAGGTAGATGATTGGGTGTATATTAAGCATTCACCCATTAAAGGAGTTATGAGGTTTGGTAAGAAGGTAAAACTTAGTCCCCGATATCGTTGACCTTATAGAATCTCCAAGACAGTCGGCAATGTGTCTTATAAGTTGGAGTTATCCCAAGAGTTAACGGCAGTTCTTCCGCTATTTCATATTTCTATGTTGAAGAAGTTCTTGGGTGATCCTTCATTGATAGTACCAAAAGAGAATGTGGGGATTAAGGATAACATATCCTATGAAGAGGTTCTGGCTCAGATTTCGGATCATTCAGTTCAGGAGTTAAGGACGAAGGAAGTTGCTTCAATCAAGGTCCTTTGGAGGAACCAATTAGTTGAAGAAGAGACTTGGGAAGCAGAGGAGGATATGAAAAAGAGATATCCACCTATCTTTGAATCCGGAGAGAATGCATATCAAGGTACTAAATTCTCTTCTTAGACTAGACCTCCTCAGTAGGAGCACACGACCCTCAACTACTTTTTGTGAGCTCTAGGTTGATTTGGAGCTTTATTGAGTCCGTGGTAAATTCATTTTTTAGTGTATCGTAGTTGAAGGTAAGGCGGGGTTTGTACCGACCTACTCTAGGTTTTCTATCTTTTAGAGTATTTGTAGACGTGTGTAAGTGAATCAGTCCTGTTTTAAAGAGTTGTGGTCTAACGGGCAAGTCTTTTTTGAGTGTACTTATGTTGGTTCGTATCGTTGTTTCCTATGTGAACTTGTCACAATTGTTATAGTTATATGCATAATAAGCACAAGTTAGAGGTTGGTTCTCTCGGGCCTTTAGGACAAGGGGTGCCTGTTCGTCTTAATGAGATTTGAGGCCTGACAGATGCCTACTAAATACCTTGCTTTGGTACGTATGTTGCACTATGCATCTTTTTTGTTATGCGGGTCCTAATACCAGCTACCAGGTGTGATAATTCCTACAATCTTTTGTATCTTGTGAATTTTTTAGATGTGGGTGAGCACTTGGCGTCGTAGACCAGTTTGTCTCCTTCTGTAAATATGTTAGCTTGCCTTTCACCTTTGAGACTACTCATTGCGGTTCACTTTTGGGACTTATAATTTTTCATACTATATAGCTTTGTACTCATGTTTTCCTGGTTCTAGAAGGATTTCCATCATATGTAGCTTTTTTTTCTTTTCGTTTTTGTCATTTATTTTTATTAGTATTATTCAATTTTAATATATCGTTATACCTATTACTCACGTTTTGGGTACATGTTGGCTTACCTACTGGCGAGTTACGGTAGGTGTTAGCATGACTCGAGGGATTGGGTCATTACAGAAAAATTAATGGATAATTGTCATATATTACTTACTTATTAGAAATTTTAACAAAAAAAAAATTCACCGAGAGTTATTCGAACTATTAAATAATATGCTTCTATATTTTTCATTTAAAAGAAATAAAAAAGTGATGCGTAATCGCTACACTAGAACGGTACTCAATTTTAATAAGACAAGTAGATCATCAAACATATACTATGATAAAATATGCAAAAGATAAAAATGATTAGATATCAAGATATTTTTAATCATTAAATATATATTTACAATTCTTGAGATATGTGATATTGTCAAATCATTTATTTCTGTTGAAATGTTCTGAAAACCTACTAAAAGTTACTTCTTTTTATCTCATATCAATCAATTATTGGAAAGGTTGTTCAAAAGGTTAGAATGATTATTAATTCCTGCGCGAAACACAGTTTAATTATCTAGCATTTATATAAAAGAGAACCGTAGGCCCGCCTACGTGGCGTCACCACAAGCAAAAATTTTCTTTTAAATTTATTTATTTCCAAAACTAGACCTCCTCTTTCATGAAAAGATGTAAGTTTTATGAAAAGTTGCAACTTTAATGAAGAGTTGCGACTTTTAAAAATAGTTGTGACTTTTATGAAAAGTTATGACTTTTATGAAAAGTTATGACTTTAATGAAGAGTTGTGACTTCTTTAAAAAGTTGTAACTTTTATGAAGAGTTGCGACTATTTTGAAAGGTTGTGAACTTTCCGAAGGGTCGCAACTTTTCCAAAAAGTTGTAACCTTTCTGATAAGGCACAATAATATTTTTTTACACTAGCCTTTGTTGTCTATAAATAGTAATTTCCTCTCATTTTAAAACAACAAAAATTCTGATGTTCTTCTTCCACTTCCGCAAAACTAAATATTCGTCTGTTTTGCTCCAGTTGAATGGCTTGCTAACACCATTGTTTTTGTTTCAATAAGTTGGTGAATAAAATCGTTTCATCCTGAGAGAATGTAATTCTTTAAACCTCTCGTATTGGAGGGGAACAATTTTCTTAAGGGGACATTATACATTAAGTGGACTCGATTCTTTCCTTTCTATATCATTCTATTTTTACACATCCTTGTATGTTATTTTCACACTCATTAGTTAATCCATATGATATTAATTGTTGCTTTTGAGTATATGTTTTTAATTTTGTTGTTTATGCTTCTTCAAAGTTATTGTCTCTGATTATATTTAACATATACACATATAATACATATATTCATTGTGCACAAAATAATTATTGCACTCAGTACCAAGAATTCATATTTTGATATTTTATATTAAATTCTATAATTTAAAAGTACTATACATAAGCTTACATATTATCTATGTTTACATAGATATAAACTTTCTCACTTATCAATTGAAGAAATTCATTATGCAAGTTCAAAAGTTATAATTATTTTCATGTTCAATTATGATTTAGTTTTTGAATATGTTCACAAATTTTGAATTTTCTCCTCACACATAAATCATAATTGTATATCTATGCAACTTAATTGTTTCTTTTTGCTACGAAATGTCATTGTATATATATTCTTATTTCCTTCTTTATTCATCTTTTAATGTTGATTAAAGAACAAATGATTTATTATTTCACGAATAATTCATTCATTAGAGGTTCTTGGCTTATGTGATAATAACAAATAATCAAATTCATATTGGAATATTCAAATATATTTTTAAGTATCTGTTTTTCCATTATATTTAATGTATGGATATTAATAAAATATTATTTGCAAGTTCTATGCAATTATAATTTTTTATTGCGCAAAGCACAGACAAAATTACTTAGTTTATAAAATAAATCATATCCTTATTTCATTAACCTTTTTAGATTATATAAATGAAAGGATAAATGTTTATGAAACCATTAATATCCTTACCTAATTAGTTTAGAAAATCATCCATATCCTTATATGAGTTACCTTTTAATGTTAGATAAACTTAAGGATAAAAGTTTATGAAATCATCCATGACCTTCCTTAATTTACCTTTTTGGGATAGATGAATTAAAGGATAAGAGTTTATGACAATTCTCATTCTATCCAAACATCCATAAATTAATAAACTTTTCATATTCTTTTCTAATTATGAATAAATTTTTGTATCGTGTATTTTCTTCCTATAAAGCAGCCCCAAACATTTTGAATATTAATAATAAGTTTGGTTAAAAACAAATTTCATACGTTTTGAATCATATTTGTCAAAAACTTCATTGATTCTATCATTCTATAAGTTATGAATCATTTTAGTCTAGACCTTCAATGATTTTATCATTCTATATTTTATTAACACAATGGTGTATATTCATCAAGAAACTCCATAATAATATTTGATATATATATATATATATA
>NC_028644.1:34039252-34101781 GCF_001406875.1 Solanum pennellii
ATATATATATGAATAGTTTAGTTGATTCTCTCCTTATTTTGGATTTCGTTTATGAATAGTTTGATGTCTTTCCCCACCATTTTTTAATTTATTTTAGACATTTTCTTTATCGACCCAATTTCTCGAGTCATGTTGGAATATACAATAATCCAATAATAGATAAGCCAATTTATACTCTAAATTACAAATAGTGAGTTTAAAGGTAGACCTAGATAGAAATAACATGAATAAAAAAAAATAACACAGAATTAGAAGCAAACAAAAATCTATATATAATAGAATCCCTTCCAGAACCTAGAAATCATGTGTACAAAGTTGTCTTATATGAAAATACAACTACCAAAAGTGGACAATGAGAAGCCAACTCATAGGCAAAAGACTAGCTAAACACACACACACATGATACCAAGTGCTCACCCTCATCTCTGATTCAAAAGTGCTCACCCTCATCTCTGATTGAAAAAATATGTAATGGAAGACACAAACAATCACCACTAGTTGCCGGGACTAGGACCTGCATCACAAAATTTTTGTTGATCAAATAAAATATGTTAATTATAATAATGACTCATAACACTTAAATTTGTTGTTAAAAGGATAAACACTAAATTATAGTATCTTTAAACATGTTGAACAAAAAATTTGAATTTATCATTGATCATGATAAATTTTAAAATAATGAGTAGAGTACAAAATTTAGCCAACACATGTTCAAAGACATGAATTTTCTATATTTTAAGGTTTCACACAAATAATCGTATGCAAATAATAGATCAAAGGTTAACAATCTATTGATAGGACATGCACAAAGAAGAACTGACATATGAAGTGCCTTTTTTCGACTAACATACATTTATTTAACTTAAATTTAGTCCCTCATACATAGATTCTCCTAAAAAAGTTGATCAAGTTCTTTGTGTAATTTAAACTTCGATCCACATTTTTTTGTATAGGACATCAATGAGTTAAACCATGTGAACCACTTAATTGCACCTGGTCCACCTTTGTAGGACAGACAATACCATTATCGCTCAGGTTCAATAATCATATGAGTCATCAACTTGTTGAAACATTTAAAGAATTCCTTGAACCAAGGACATTTTTTGTGCTCCTCTTTACTCATATCATCTAAATTTTGCTGTTCATCAAATTCATCATCACTTAAAATATAATCTTCATCACTTTCATCACTAGGAAAATCAAATAAATTAGATGATCCAACATTATTATAAAATTTAAATTTTTGAACAATTGGATGACCACAAGTACTATTGGATGACCACAAACAATCCATTCATCATTTTGATTAAAGTTAAAGCACAACTCTGAAATACCAACATTTCTCTCTTCAACCCTACTTATTTTGAAAGTAGAATTATGCTTTGTTGATTCATTACAAATCATTCTAACCATTTTATTTCTGTTGATATCATATTAATATGAACTAAGTAAATATTAGACAAATCAAATGAAAACGGAAAAGTGAGAGTAGCACTTGCTTGTCTCTCTACGTTGGCTTTTATAAAATTTTGGGTGCTACTTTTCCACAACACCAGAGATAGCAAAAGATTTGTAAATTCAAAGCAAGTTTTTGATCACTATATTAAGATAATATTAATATTAATTATATGTAAATTGAACAACACAAAAATAAAATAATATGTATAATATCTTTAAAATGATTTCCACAAAAGCAAATATTCATTTTTAGCCAATTTACCTTTTTAGGTCAATTGTTTTTTTTAAAACAGATAAGAGTTCATGAATTTTTATATATTCTTATATTATTTACATTTTTAGGTTAGATAAAAGAAAGGATAAGAGTTCATGAAATCATCCATAAGTTTGTTTGATTAACCTTTTTAGGCTGGAGAAATCAATGAATAAGAATTTATAAAATCACTTGTATCCTTATTTCATTTACCTTGTTTGATTAGACAAGTAAATTAATGGATTAAAGATTATGAAATACTTCATATACTTACCTAATTAATTTATTTCATAATCCATATGATTATCTGATTTACCTTTTAAGGTGAGATATATTATAAAGATAGTCTTAAATTATCCATCATCTTAGCTAATTTACCACTCTAGGTAAGATAAATTAAAGGATATGTTTTTATGAAAAGACTTAGTACATCTAAACACCAAACAATGAAGAAAATAATCATATATGTTTATACTTATGAATAATATTTTGTATAATATATTTTCTTTCTAAAAAACACTCCCAAACATCTTGAATATTAATATTATGTTGGGTTATAAAATTTTCCTTTGAGTTTTGATTCATATTTATCTAAAGCTTCAATGATTTTTTTCATTCTAGAGTCTCATGAGCACAATGGTGTATATAGGTTGAGAAACTCTCAACTTAGACATGATATAAATTTATGTGTTTTTAAAATTCTAACATTTATGATCATGTATATAGCCATAAATATAATTTTATATAACATAGTTTTCACATATGCATCATTTGCAAATATGATTTCAAAAAGTAAAATCTCATATATACAATTTTGTTAGAGAAATATTTATTTATGGTCTTTCACTACAATATTCATAAGTTTATATTGCATATAATTAACCTTTTAATACTTGAGATTCCTTTAATTAAGTCACTTTTAAACGAACCCAAATCAAATAAAAGAAGTTCTTCCTATCTCAATATTTTTTTCTCTAACTCAAGGAAGAAAAAGGAAAAGTGAGAGCTAGGGTTTGGATTCAATGCGTGTTCTTCATCAAATTTTTTGGGGGATCTTAGTAATGCTATGATGATCATTTACTTGGGGTTAACTTTCATCCTAGAGTCCATTTAAAGTATGTTTTCAAAGTGTTTAAGTTCATGATAAACCTAGGGTTTACTCATTCTCATGGGTTCTTTCTTCAATCCCTTTCAAATGGTTATTCATGTCAAATTATGATTGTATTGGTGTATAATTGCTGGTTTCTGATGAAAATATTCTATGAACCCATTATTTATGTCAATTAATAAATTGTGCCTTTATGAAGTGATTTAGTGGATTAAGAAAGCTTATGATTGGAATATGTCTAAATTGTTTTGGATTATTGAATTGTGTTATTATCTATGCCTTAATTATGGAAAATTGTTGGTGTGTTGATGATTTAAGATTTATGGCCTTTAACGCAAGTTATAACTAAATTATATGTTAAAGTAGTATATGTTTGATTATATATTGATCCACTTTATAGAGGCGTTTAATAACTAAGTATGTGAATGTGAATCCGATAAAGTTAAGGTGATCATGTTTTAAAGGTAGTTGTGTAGTTATTGAAAGACTATTTCTCAATTTTGCACTGATGAATGATGATGATGGATAATGTACCGTGGTTTCACGGTACTTCCAATGCATTTTCCTTATGTTTAGTGTGTGTCTAAAGCCTTTTTGTATTGATTTTTGATGTAGTTTTCTATTTATCTCCAGGAAATTTGTCTAAAGGAGAACGCGGAGATTTTGAGCTAAAATTGTAGAAATGACCACGTATGGACCCCACGACGATCCATCGTAACTGTGACGGTCAGTAGGGGTCAACCGTCCTGAGAAGATAATGGCTGCTGAAAGAAGTTGGGAAATTCTGACCAAGTGTGGGACTACGAAAGCTCACCACGGACTGTCATAGCCACGATGGTCCGTCCTGCACATTCGTTAATCCTAACAGAGAGTATTCCCAGTTCCCAACTTCAGAAGATTCTAAGTGTGGTAGAACGAAGCCCCTCGACGGACTGTTGTGCTTGCAACGGTCCGTCACACTTGTCCGTCGAGGGTAACAGAGAGTTGATGAAGAAAAGCAGCAGAAAAAGAGCTAAGTATGGAGCGATGGAAGACCATGATGGTCCATCGGTCCACGAGGATCCGTCATGAGGGTCGTCGATTCAGACGCGTTTTGGACAGATTTTTCCTTAAATATATTTCCCTCTTTTTTTAGGTTTTGTTTCGTATAAATAGTCCGAAAAACCTCATTTTTGGGGTTAGAGTCTTGGATAATTTTCAGTTTTATTGTCTTAGTATTGAACTTTCGATTTTGGGATATTGATATTACTTTTCCGGAACCAATTATTGGCATTTTGTGATTTATTCAAGTAAATTTCTGGATTTTGTTCATTCTCATCAAAGTAAGTGCATAAATTCTTACATTATTATTATGAATTGTGTGATTATTATCATTGGTAACTAAACTCCAAAACTAGGGTTGTGGGAACCATGAGTAAATAACAAGGTAAAACCTGGCTAAACTAACTATTCTAGAATAATTTTTTGCATGTATTGATAACTCTTTCGCTTAGAAGTCTTTTTAACGGATGGACAACGTTAGAACTCGCCTTATTTCTACGTGCCGGACTAAGGAGGTAGAAAATAGGAAAAGAATTATCAACATCGATCTAGTGTATACTATCTAATAGGCTAGTGTCGGTTGTGTAATGACCCAAAAGCTCCTATTTAGAATTTTGAATATTTGTTTAACTTAAGTTAATTAATCGATAGTTTATGGGCTAAAGTGATAATTTATTTAAGACACTATACCCTTTAGCCTATATTCAATAAAATATGTGGGTAAAACCTATCACTTTTAGTACTTAATTAATTCAAAAAAAAGGGAACAAGAAGAAAGGGCGAAGGGTTTTGACAGCTGCGTCTTACGAACTGCTCCGAGTAAGTTTCTTTTGCCTTTAGGTGCTCGTTAGTTTCTGCACACATATGTATGTATATAGCAATAATATAGGCAAGTTTGTGCATACTGGCGCATTACTATTATTATTATTATTATTATTATATTATTATTATTATAATTAAATGTGAAACGTGTTGATTGTAAATTAACTTCTGCCACTTTATGTACGTATATTTTGAATTGGAAAAGGAATACATTATTGGCCAATCATTATGTAATGATGGCCACGTGATTGCTAATTAATTATGATAATCAATTGATGGTTTTGGGTTGTGAATTTTATGTCGTATGATGTAGTGAAGGTTAGTGTTTATGACATTAATTTTTGGTTTCACAATTTTCTTATAGTATATGTTAACCATAGTATTTGGAAAATTTTTGACTTAACCCCACACTTGAAATTTAGGAAATATGAGATTTAACCTTAGCCTTGTAACTTGAAAAATAAGATAGTCGAAATT
This sequence comes from Solanum pennellii, assembly GCF_001406875.1. Classification (NCBI taxonomy): domain Eukaryota; kingdom Viridiplantae; phylum Streptophyta; class Magnoliopsida; order Solanales; family Solanaceae; genus Solanum; species Solanum pennellii. The sequence continues at coordinate 34,044,412 of NC_028644.1, forward strand.
TTAATTGACATCAAGAATTACAAACTTGATTATAAATTTGGGGTGAATTCTAAGGTCAAGGTTAAACACATAAAAGTGTGAGTGTTGTTAGTTCTGAAACCTTATTGTGAATATATACTTGAATAGATTCCATTGGTTTGGAAGCTCAACGGAAAGGGAAGGCTCAAGTCCAAGAGTAATTATCCGATTGGCTAAGGCAAGTGGATTTCTAAACTCTTGTTAAGTGTATGAAATTTGTATATTTCCTTGTGTGATGTTGAGAAAGATTTGGAGACTTGTTGCTTATTTGTTGGTGTTGTATTCCTTGTTGTAAATTGCGCTTTGTTATCAAAATGGTTATCTCCTCATTTTCATTTAAGCATGTCATTTGCATTGTATCTGAGACATGGTTGTGGTAAGAGGATGTACCATTTCGAGGGTCGTATCGCGCGCTGCGATGGATATCATATTTTGAGGGACGTATCGCGCGCCGTGAATGTTACTATTATCGAGGGTCGTGTCCTGCGCCGCGATAGATGCATGGACAGATATGTCCCCCATGTGTTCCGGACTGAGAGACAGCGGGTGTGTATCGTTAAGAAAGACATACATCACTGTATTTGACATTGCATCTCATGAAGTTGCACATTTTATTATTGATGAACTTGAACACGTGTTTTGCTGATCTTGTGAGTGTTTCTCTGTGAAGCTTGTGACTATTGAATATTGAGTAGTTATTTAGAATGTGTAACCTGATAGAGTGTGGTTTTTGAGTTGTGTGTTTGGTAAACTGTAAATTGTTAGGCTGTAGCGTGGAGGTTTAGATAGGGTGTAAGGAGTACCCGTATTTTGTTCACTTAACTTGTGGTTGGAGGTTTGCTTGTTGGGTACCGCGTGGTTTGGTACTCACCCCTTGCTTCTACAAATTTTTGTAGGTTACGAGCCTGAATTTTTGTGATACCTTCCATTCTGTTCGTTTCCAAGGCATCTTGTGGAGGATTGGGAGGTAGATACTTGTCATCTCAGCGAACTTTCCTAATCTAGTTTATGATTTTGTTTTTACTTGAAAGACAACTTCATTTGGACTTCTAATTTATTTCAATTCTAATATTTACATTAGAGGCTTGTGCACGTGACAACCTGGTTTTGGGGATTGAATTAATATGACTTGGTTTCTTAATAGAAATTGTTGTTGGATTGTCATTTATTTCCGCACTTTGTTAGGTATTGGGTTTTAGTCTGACTTGTCTTGGTTGGATAAGACGAGTGCAATCACACCCATTTTTGGGTCGTGACAAAATGGTATCAGAGCCCCTGGTTCATAGGTCTCACTTGTATACAAGGCGAGTCCACGTAGAGTCTGAAGGATCAGTACGAAGAAGTCTGTACTTATCTCTGAGAGGCTATAAGGATTACTAGGAAACATCCTTTTATTCATTCTTTCTCATCGTGCGTAGTCACCTTCTAGTACTGAGTTGTTGTATACTCTTTTGACAGATGACGAGGACTAGAACTAATGTTACTGGTGGTAGAGGGGAGGCACTTCCCGAGGAAGTTGTTGAGGCCCCAGCTAGGGGTAAGGGTAGATCTTGAGCTAGAGGTCGTGCTAGTAGTACGACAGTAGCCAGAGGTCTTGGACGTGGAGCAGCACCAATGAGAGGTCGTGCTAGAAAGGTCTCTACAGAACCTCAGATTGATGGAAGAGAGGACCAGGTTCCTCCAGATCCTGCAGTCACACCTTTGCTTCAGGATACACTATTAAGAGTGTTAAGTGTGCTAGAGGGATTTTCTCAGGGTGGTGGTGCGACTACCAAACCACATGACTATCGTACTAGAGAAGAGGCTCAGAGCCAAGAGCAGCAACAAGCTCCAGTTGTTCAGGATGCGGTGGGGCAACTACCTATAGATCCCGCGGTTCAGAATGATGTTGCACCATCAGTTGGGGGTCAAGTTGCACAGGTGGTTGTTCTGATAGAGGATGAGAAGCGTAGGTATAAGAGATTTTGAAAGATGGACCCACCTCAGTTTCAGGGTGGGAAGAGCGAGGATGCTCATGAGTTTCTAACTACCTATCGAGAGTTACTAGAGGTGGTTGGATTAGCTAAGTCACATGGGGTTCGATATGGTACACCCCAGCTTCGTGGACCAGCGAGAGACTGGTGGAGAACTTATTCGGGAGTTTTGCCAGTTGGATCTTCTCCAGTGACTTGGGAGCAGTTTGCTAGTGCATTCCAAGATCGTTTTATCCCATGGAGCGTGAGAGAGGAGAGTCGCTTGAGGTATGAGAGGCTGAGACAGGATGGTTTATCGGTTACAGAGTATGAGGCGCTTTTTTGCCAGTTGTCTAGGCATGCGTTGGCCATTATTCCAAATGAGATAGAGAGGATCCGCAGATTTGTGAGGGTATTGACTTTCTCTATCAGGTCAGCTGTGTTTCGAACATCTAGGGAAGGGCTTCTTTCCTATCCATTGTGAGCGCCGTCAAAGAGGCGAAATTGATGGAGAGAGAGGAGTTTGGGGACCCTAAAAGGGATCGTATATCAGGTCAGTTTCATGGTGCCTCATCTGGAGGTAGGGGATCACAGAGAGTGAGTGGTTCTTTTCAGCAGCGGGGATCTATTCATGCATCTATGCGGACATTTGAGGGTGGCCAGACATCTATGGGTTCTTATAGACCTGGTCAGGGCTCGTACGGTTCACAACAGCGACCTATAGGGCGAGGCAATTATAGTTGGTTTTCAAGGTCCACACAGAAGTTTCCAGGTCAGAGATTCTTTTTTTTACTTGTGGAGATCCCAATCACTTAATGCGACAGTGTACTTTTCAAAGGGGTGGTCATGAGACTCGACCTAACTCTTCATTCCAGACTAGACAACCAGCACTACAGGGTTGAGGTCGTTGCAGAGTTCAGTCAGGTAGAGGTGATAGAGTTTCTAGTAGTGGTGTTGCAGCTTAGCAGAGTGGGGGTAGAGGTACCACCTAGGTTGGAGGTGGACGAGGAGCCCACTGCTATGCTTTCCCCTAGAGACCTGAGGCGAAGACCTCAGATGCTGTTATTACAGGTATCATCCCAGTACGCCATCGACATGCGTCTGTGTTGTTTGATCTAGGTTCTACATTCTCTTATTTGTCTACGTATTTTGCTACTAAATTTGATATGTTATGTGATAGCATGACTGTACCGATTCGTGTTTCTACACCCGTGGGTAAGCCCTTAGTGGTGGATCGAGTGTATCGATCCTGTCTTGTTTCTTTGGCTGGATATGACACTTGGGTAGACTTAATCATTCTGGGGATGGTAGACTTTGATGTTATCTAGGGTATGGATTGGCTTTCTCCTTATCAGGCTGTCCTTGATTGTAATGCTAAGACTGTGACTTTAGCAATGCCTGGTGTTCTGAGGGTTGAGTGGAAGAGTGTTAGTGGTTCTTATCCTAGCAGGGTTATCTCGTTTATTCGTGCTCAGAGAATGGTGGAGAGGGGGTGTTCGTCTTACTTAGCGTTTATTTGGGATACTAGTGTTGAATCACCTCCCATGGACTCAGTTCCCGTGGTTCAGGAGTTTCTCGATGTATTTCGTTCTGAACTTCCAGGTGTTCCTCCCGATAGGGATATCAATTTTGCTATTGATTTGGAGTCAGGCAATAAGCCTATTTCTATACCTCCATATCGTATGGCCCCAGCAGAGTTGAAAGAATTGAAGGATCAGTTGCAGGTTTATTGAGTAAGGGTTTTAATCACCCTAGTGTATCACCTTGGGGTGCCCCTGTATTTTTTCTGAAGAAGAAGGATGGGACTATGAAAATGTGTATTGATTACAGACAGTTGAACAAGGTAACAGTGAAGAATAAGTATCCTCTTCTGCGTATTGATGACTTATTTGATCAGTTACAGGGAGCATCATTGTTCTTTAAGATTGATTTGAGGTCTGGGTATCATCATTTGAAGATTAGGGCATCAGATATCCCTAAGACAGCTTTTCGGACTCGATATGGACATTATGAGTTCCTAGTGATGTCCTTTGGATTGACTAATTCCCCTGCAGCATTCATGGAGTTGATGAATGGGGTGTTTTGACCATACCTTGGTTCTTTTGTGATTGTTTTCATCGATGACATCTTGGTTTACCCCAAGACTGAGAAGGAGCATGTCCGACACCTGAGGATTGTACTTCAGAGGTTAAGAGAAGAGAAGTTGTATGCCAACATCTCAAAGTGTGAGTTCTGGCTTACTTCTGTGACATTCTTGGGACACGTGGTGTCCAAGGAGGGTATTAGAGTAGATCCAGCCAAAATTGAGGCAGTTAGAGGCTGGACGCGACCTACTTCACGTACTGAGATTTGGAGTTTTGTGGGATTGGCAGACTATTATTGATCATTTGTTCAGAGTTTCTCTACTATTGTAGCTCCATTAACTAGATTGACATGACATGATGTGCGTTTTCAGTGGTCTGTTGAGTGCGAGCAGATCTTTCAAAAACATAAGACTTTGTTGACTTCAGCTCTTGTGTTGACTCTACCTGAGGAGGGTGTATACTTTACAGTGTATTGTGATGCTTCAGGAGTTGGATTGGGTGGTGTGTTGATGCATAATGGGAAGGTGATTGCTTATGCTTCTAGGTAATTGAAGTCCCATGAGAAGAATTACCCTACTCATGATCTCGAGTTGGCGGCTGTGGTATTTGTACTTAAGTTATGACATCATTATTTGTATGGAGTGCATTGTGAGATCTTCACTGATCATCGGAGTCTTCAGTATATCTTTAGTCAAAGAGATTTGAACATGAGGCAGCGGAGATGGCTTGAGTTGCTGAAGGACTATGATGTGACCATTCTGTATCATCCGGGGAAGGCCAATGTTGTGGCCGATGCTTTGAGTAGGAAGACTCATAGCATGGGGAGTCTTGCATCTATTAGTATTGAGGAGAGACCATTGGCTAGAGATGTTCAATTGTTAGCTAACAGTCTTGTCCGATTGCAGATCTCAAAGGAGAGTGATGGGATGATTGCTTTTATTGAGGCTCGATCTTCTTTAGTCTAGCACATCCGTGCACACCAGTTTAATGATGAAAAGTTATGTCTCATTCGAGACAAAGTATTGAGAGGGGAAGCTAAGGAGTCTGTCCTTGATTCTCATGGTGTCTAGAGAATTGGAGGCAGGATTTGTGTGCCCAAGATAGGCGATTTGATTAGATTGATCCTTGAGGAGGCCCATTGTTCTCGGTATTCCATCCATCCGGGAGCGGTGAAGATGTATCACGATTTGAGTCAGCATTACTGGTGGTGTGGGTGAAGAGAGATATTACAAACTTTTTTTCGAGGTGTTTGACTTGCCAGTAGGCCAAGTGTGAGCACCAGCGGCCCGCGAGTGTATCTCAGAGGATGCCTATTCCTACTTGGAAGTGGGAGCGGATTACTATGGACTTTGTTGTGAGTTTTCCTACCACAGTGGGTGGTTATGACTCTATTTGGGTTGTTGTTGATAGGCTGACCAAGTCTGACCTCTTCATTCTGATTCGGGTGAAGTATACGGAAGAAAAGTTAGCCGAGCTATATATCAGTCAGATTGTGCGACTACATGGAGTTCCTATTTCTATCATATTAGGTCGAGGTTCACTATTTACTTCTCACTTCTGGAAGGCATTACAACATGGTCTGGGTACTCAGTTAGATATGAGCACAACATTTTACCCTCAGACTGATGGTCGGTATGATCGGACAATTCAGGTGTTGGAAGATATGCTCCAAGCGTGTGTAATCGATTTTGGAGATAGATGGGATCGACATTTACCCTTAGCGGAGTTTGTCTATAGTAACAGTAATCACTCTAGTATCCAGATGGCCCCATTTGAGGCATTGTATGGAAGATGGTGTAGGTCTCGGATTGGTTGGTTTCATTCGGCGGAGATGGACTCTTTGGATACAGACTTGCTTAGACATTCTATGGAGCAAGTCCGTATGATTCAGTATAGATTATTGGCAGCTCAGAGTCGACAGAAGAGTTATGCAGACCGGAGAGTTAGAGCCTTAGTGTTTATGGAGGGTGATCATGTTTGACTCCGAGTATCACTCATGAAGGGTGTGATGAGGTATTGAAAGAAGGGAAAGCTTGGCCCTAGGTTCATTGGACCTTTTGAGATTTTGAACCGAGTGGGAGAGGTGGCCTATAAGTTGGCCTTTCCACCTAGTTTGTCGGCAGTTCATCCTGTTTTCCATGTCTCTATGATTTGGAATTATATTCCGGATGCATCTCATGTGATTTCACTCGATTCTGTTGAGCTGGTTCATACTTGACATATGAGGAGGAGCCTATAGCTATATTGGATAGGAAAATCCGAAAGCTTAGGACCAAGGAGCTTGTTCCAGTGAAGGTGCAATGGAAGCACCGTTAAGTAAGAGAAGAAACTTGGGAGAAAGAGTCTGACATGCGTGCCAGATATCCTCAACTTTTTGAAGCTTCAAGTAATTACTTTTACTCTATGTTCGAGGACGAACAAGTTTTTTAGTGGTGGATAATGTAATGACCCAAACTCTCCTCTTTAGAATTTTGAATATTTGTTTAACTTAAGTTAATTAATCGATAGTTTATGGGATAAAGTGATAATTTATTTAAGACCATATACCCTTTAGCCTATATTTAATAAAACATGTGGGTAAAACCTATCACTTTTAGTACGTAATTAATACAGAAAAAAAGGAAACAAGAAGAGAGGGCGAAGGGTTTTGACAGCTGCGTCTTACGGCTTACTCTGAGTAAGTTTCTTTTGCCTTTAGGTGTTCGTTAGTTTCTGCACACATATGTATGTATATAGCAATAATATAGGCAAGTTTATGCATACTGACTCACTATTATTATTATTATTATTATATTATTATTATTATTATAATTAAATGTGAAACGTGTTGATTGTAAATTAATTTCTGCACTTTATGTACATATGTTTTGAAATGGAAAAGGAATACATTAGTGGCCAATCATTATGTAATGATGGCCACGTGATTGCTAATTAATTATGATAATCAATTGATGGTTTTGGGTTGTGAATTTTATGTCGTATGATGTAGTAAAGGTTAGTGTCTATAACATTAATTTTTGGTTTCACAATTTTCTTATTGTATATGTTAACCATAGTATTGTAGTGTTTGGAGAAATTATGACTTAACCCCACACTTGAAATTTAGGAAATATGAGATTTAGACTTAGCCTTGAAACTTGAAAAATATAATAGTTGAAATGTTAATTGACATGAAGAATTACAAACTTGATTATAAATTTGGGGTGAATTCTTAGGTCAACGTTAAACACATAAAAGTGTGAGTGTTGTTTGTTCTGAAACCTTATTGTGAATATATACTTGAATAGATTCCATTGGTTTGGAAGCTCAACGGAAAGGGAAGGCTCAAGTCCAAGAGTAATTATCCGATTGGCTAAGGCAAGTGGATTTCTAAACTCTTGTTAAGCGTATGAAATTCGTGTATTTCCTTGTGTGATGTTGAGAATGATTTGGAGACTTGTTGCTTATTTGTTGGTGTTGTATTCCTTGTTGTAAATTGCGCTTTGTTATCAAAATGGTTATCTCCTCATTTTCATTTAAGCATGTCATTTGCATTGTATCTGAGACATGGTTGTGGTAAGAGGATGTACCATTTCGAGGGTCGTATCGCGCGCCTTGATGGATATCATATTTTGAGGGACGTATCGCGTGCCGCGAAGGTTACTATTATCGAGGGTCGTGTCCTGCGCCGCGACAGATGCATGGACAGATATGTCCCCTATGTGTCCCGGACTGAGAGACAACGGGTGTGTATCGTTAAGAAAGACATGCATCACTATATTTGACATTGTATCTTTGTGAAGCTTGTGACTATTGAATATTGACTAGTTATTTAGAATGTGTAAACTGATAGAGTGTGGTTATTGAGTTGTGTGTTTGGTAAACTGTAAATTGTTAGGCTGTAGTGTGGAGGTTTAGATAGGGTGTAAGGAGTACCCGTATTTTGTTCACTTAACTTGTGTTCAGAGGTTTTCTTGTTGGGTACCGCGTGGTTTGGTACTCACCCCTTGCTTCTATTAATTTTTGTAGGTTACGAGCCTGGATTTTGTGATACCTTCCATTCTGTTTGTTTCCGAGGCATCTTGTAGAGGATTGGGAGGTAGCTGCTTGTCATCTCAGCGAACTTTCCTACTCCAGTTTATGACTTTGTTTTTACTTGAAAGACAACTTCATATTAGACTTCTATTTTATTTCAATACTAATATTTACATTAGAGGCTTGTGCACGTGACAACCTGTTTTTGGGGATTGAATTAATATGACATGATTTCTTAATAGATATTGTTGTTGGATTGTCATTTACTTCCGCACTTTGTTAGATATTGGGTTATAGGCTGACTTGTCTTGGTGGGATAAGACGAGTGCAATCACACCCATTTTTGGGTCGTGACAGGTTAGTACGAAGTAACAACTTAGTCAAATATCGAATATGATGATTAATATGAGGTAAAGATAAGGTTTAGTAAAGCGTAGCCGGACCAAGGTGCGGAGTGAAATTCTCTAGATGCTGGTCTAAGGATTAAGAGATACCTAACTTATCACTTCGCATGCAAGATACTAGGAAATGAGTGTTATAGCTAGAATTACCGAGTTAGGAGCCTGTGGGGAACACTTACGCCCTAGTTACACTCATTACTAGATTAAACTCCAATACTTGAACCTGTCACTTGTTTACTTTAGTTTATCTAATTACATTCATTAATAAAACCCCCCTTTTGTTATTTGTTTTCGGAAAATAATTGACTAAATAGAATTAATAATAGAATAAAGTTAAGTCTGAATCATTTTCCTCGTTGGAACGATCCCAACCTTACTAGTAGGGTTCTTTACTTGATGCAACCACTTTTATTTCATCTCGAGAAGTAAATTTGAGCATATCAAATTTTGGCGCCATTGTTGGGGACTCATCATTTCAAAACTCGTAAACCTAATCGGACCCACCAGCTTGTTGATCGTCGGCACTTTGCACCTCAGATTTGCTTCACCTACCACTATATTATTTTAGATTCTTATATGCATTGGGGACAATTGCATATCTTTTTGTTGGGGGTGGGGTAAATGGAAAGTGAGTGCTAGGGTGAAGTATGAGTAGCCCAACTCACGATTCTCTTTTGGGGTTTTCTTGCCGATGTTCTTTTTCCCCAAGAGACTGATTATTTTTATTGTTGAACCGACATGTCTATTTCTTGTGTACATAGTATAACTCTAAAGCATGATGTCTAAAACAATAATGATATCCTGATGTAATGAAAATAATGCATGACTAGGCATAGTAACTGATAAATGTGTGGCTCTAAGCTGACATAGAGATACACTACGGCATGACCCTAGATCTAAGATTCGGACTAAGTGTCTGATAATCTAGTAGAGTAATCAGATGTCAAGTGAGAGTGAGGAAAATTTGAATATTCCACCATCGGTACTAAGCTAGAACATTCCTGGTTAGTCCTTCTAAAAGTAAGCCGTATTAGACAATTAGAAAAGGATCATAGGCCCTTGTTTGGAATAGTAAATCTTTAGTGTAAAATAAAAGAAAAACCAAATGAAGTAATCCCTTATTGATCCAAATAGTTTGAGCTTAAAATAGATCTTTCTTCTTCACCCCATCTGATCTTTTCAGGAAACAATGTGTTGGCCCTGGTCCCTCCTTGGACATGTGCACCTCAGCTTATGCCAAAAGCATAAGTTGAGGGTGGCTAATGCAGAAAACAACCTTGTCGTGGCCCTGACCCAATCTAGGGTATTGTGAACCTTGACTCATAGCAAAGCCACGAGCTGAGGGTGGTTGTTATGAGGAATACTCTGGAAAGTGGGGTTGAAAGAATAAAGAGGAAGAATGAACAAAACAACAGTAACTCAAGAGTAAAAACAAACTAAACACAAGAAAAGAGAAAAGTCACTTACACATAAGGAGAAGAATGGGAGAACAACAAGGTGAAAGAAAATTGATAAATAGGGCGAAATAAAATGATAAAAAGGTAGTCCGCTTAGCCGATATGTCAAGGAGGGAAACAAGTCACTAAAATATAACTATATATACCCTACCTGACCCTGAGCCTTTGTTACAAGCTAAGAAAGTCCTATCGTGATCCTAAGAGTTGTTATGGCGAACTTAAAACAACGAAAATAAGGGCAAGCCTATGGAAGTATGTGTAAACGAGTTGTGAAGTTGTTCTAAGAGTGAGTGTTGAAATGTAATCCTTATACTCAAACGGTAATCATTATGTGAAAAATGAGGATGTTATTTTGAAGTGAGGACACTAGTTACAACATTGGAAATATTAGCACCTAGAGAAGAGATCAAAGAGGATAGGTGTCAGTTTGTGGTGAGTCTGTGTCACGGTCTGATCCACATAATTCAAGACTAATAGTGATAGCATGCATGAACATAATGAGAATAATTAGGATTGATAGCCAAATGATTGCGAAAGCTAAAATACGGATACTCTTGTACAAAAATTTTGTAGTGAGTCATAGTGTGTCGCTTTAGTCATAGTGTGTCGCTTGAGGACAAACAACGAATTTAAGTTGAGGCTGTTGATGTACAATGGTTTCACGGTACTTTCAATGCCTTTTCGTTAAGTTTAATGTGTGTCTAAACCCTTTTTGTATTGATTTTTGATAGAATTTTCTATTTATTTCCAGGAAATCTGTCCAAACGCGGAGATTTTGAACTTAAATTGCATAAGTGACCACCTACGGACCCCATGACGGTCCGTCGTGACTGTGCGGGTCCGTAGGGGTCAACCGTCGTGAGAAGATAATGGCTGCCGAAGGAAGTTGGGGAATTTTGACTAAGTGTGGGACTACGAAAGCTCATGACGGACTGTCATAGCCGCGACCGTCCATCAAGCACATTCATTAATGTTAACAGAGAGTAGTCCTAGTAACCAACTTCAGCAGATTCTAAGTGTCGTGGAACAAAGCCCCTCGACGGACCGTCATGCTTGTAACAGTCCGTCACACCTGTCCTTCGAGGTTAACAGAGAGTTGATGAAGAAAAGCAGCAGAAAAAGAGCTAAGTATGGAGCGATGGAAGACCACAACGGTCCGTTGTGTCCACGATGGTCCGTCATGAGGGTCGTCGACTCAGACGCATTTTGGACAGATTTTTTCTTAAATAAATTTCCATATATTATTAGGTTTTGCTTCGTCTAAATATTCCAAAAAACCTAGTTTTTGGGGTTACACTCTTGGATAATTTTCAGTTCTATTGTCTTAGTATTGAACTTTAGATTTTGGGATTTGATATTACTTTTCCGAAATCGATTATTGGTGTTTTGTGATTTATTCAAGTAAATTTCTTGATTTTATTCATTCTCATCAAAGTAAGTGAATGAATTCTTACATTATTATTATGAATTGTGTGATTATTAGATTGGGTAACTAAACTCCATAACCAAGGTTGTGGGAGCCATGGGTAAATAACAAGGTAAAACCTAGCTAAAATAACGATTCTAAAATAGTGTCTTGCATGTATTAATAATTTTTTCGCTTAAAAGTCTTTCTAATGGATGCCCAACGTTAGAACTCTCCTTATTGCTAGTTGTCGGACCAAGGAGTTAGATAATAGGAAAATAATTATCAACATATATTTAATTTACACTATCTAATAGGCTAGTGTCGGTTCGTACGAAGTAACAACTTAGTCAAATATCGACTATGATACCTAATATGAGGTAAATATAAGGTTTAGTAAAGCAACACATAGCCGGACCAAGGTCGGAGTAAATTCTATAGATGCCGGACCAAGGATTTAGAGATACCTAACTTATCACTTTGCGTGCAAGATACTAGGAAAGGGTTGTTATATCTAGAATTACCGAGTTAGGAGCCTGTGGGGAGAACACTTACGCCCTAGTTACTCTCATTACTTGATTAAACTCCAATATTTGAACCTGTCACTTGTTTACTTTAATTTAGCTATTGCTTTCATTAATCAAAACCCTCCTTTAGTTATTTGTTTTCGAGAACTAATTGACTAAATAGAAGTAATAATAGAATAAAGTTAAATCTGAACCATTTTTCTCGTGGGAACGATCTCAACCTCACTAGTTGGGTTCTTTACGTGATACGACCTCTTTTACTTCGTTTTGAGAAATAAATTTGAGCGTATCAATGGAGTGTAAAGTGTCGTCTACGACATATTGTATATCCTAAATTTGTAGGCTTAGTCATTAGATTCTTGTATAATGTATATATCTTGACTCATTCCGTAATGTCTTGAATTTGTAGGCCTAATGTTTTTAGCCTTCCATGAATGAATGAATTAATCAATAATGAGGTATTATAGATTATGTCTTGAACTAGTAGACCTATTGTTGGTAGCCCATCATGATGAGTCTAGGACCCAATGTGATGTTTAACCTTGAAATGGTAGAGCTAATAGTGGTGGACCTTTCTTGTGTGAAATGGTGAACCTTGAAACGGTAGACCTAATGTTGGTGGGCCTTTCTAGGAAATTCAATGAGCTATCCTTGTAATGTTCCTAGGGTCGATAAGCCTAATGTTGGTGGCTTTCTCAAGTGCGATAATGTAATCTAATGAAACTACTCTATGGGAATGTAGGCTAATTAAGCATCAAAAGAATAAGGTAAGATCGAAATGATACCTACGTTAGGCTGTATTTAAATGAATGTCTTACTTATCTCTTAACTATGTGCCCTCATAGGTCTAGCTAGTGGATCCTCTTAAGCAAAAGCTTATGGTCTTACCTTCTGCAGTAGACTACATCTTTATGGTGTGCTGTTTTATGAAAGCAGATACCAGGATCTAGTTGTCGTGGTCCGTGTAAGACAAATGATTATTCCATCATCTTGAGATGTACATAATGGTTTCTTGAGGAGTTATATGATGTGTGGGTGGTAGTATGGGATGTTATACATGTGTTGCATGAGTAGGCTTTAAGAAGGTTATAGTGAGTTCTCTAAGACTAAATGACTACTGTTTGAAATTTCACTAAATGATGTAATTGAAGGATGTTGACTCTCAAGTGCTTAATGTTATATGCATGCTATAGTTGGGTTATATTATGAGTTATTTTCACTAGTCATGGCTTCTACACTGTTATGTCTCTTATGCATAGATTTTGGGTAAAGATAAAAAACAAAGTATATTAGGTTCACTTTTGGTGACCTTAATGTAGTGCCTTGGTGTGGATTGTGGTATGAGGGTTACTTGAGGTTAAGGTCTAAGGTGAAGGCAATGTTTTACATGGAATATTGTCTAAATGTGATGTTATGATTGTATGATGAATATACTATTTTTCTTATGTTATTGTTCATGATATTTCAAAAAGTTTTCTAGTGCATGATTTATAACAAAAATTTCCCTTTTAAAGAATGTTTTGCATGGTCATCGTACTGATTACATTTTTCCGTGCTACTATAAGTTTAGGTTTTGGAAAGTGATAGCTTACATATAAATTGAAGTAATTCGATTGATATTCCTTCAAGTGTAGAGTTTTAAATCCTCATATGTTGAGGAAGAGTGTCTTTTTGGAAGTTTTTTTCCTTTTATTCATATAATAGAAAATCCTAGTCTTGTCGATTGTAAAGGGTCATGTCCCTACTTTAGTTCTAGTATATTTTAAACATGGTCATGTGACACTTAGACTTTTGTTGTGTCTTTTTAAAGATTTTAATGAAGTATTTTGAATGTTATGAGGCTCGTATGAGACCGTTTGGGTCGAGTACGATGTGGAACATCTAGTGCCTAGACTAGGGTCGTGACAATAATGTTTTACTGTTCGAGGCCATTATTTCAAGCTAGCGAGTAATGCTTATGGTTCGAGGTTGATATGCTATCAATGTGGTTTTGACGTATAGTTGACTTCTTTTGTACTTGGATTCGAGTATCTTATTCTTGTAGTGTTAGTTATTTTGTGTCCCTGTCAAGCTTATGGAGGTCCATTTGGGTTTTATTTAAACTCGCGCATGAGTGTATTTTCTAGGCTTGTTGGGTTTAGTTAGGTTTAGTTTAAATTAGATTTATTTTATTATACGCATGCACCTTCTTTATTTCCTACGTATACCTTTATTTGTGTATAAATTCAATGTTTTTTTATTGTATTTACCTTTATTCCTTGGTCGTCCTACGATGCCTACTCAATACCTTTCTTTGTTACATATGTTGCACTCTGCATCTTTTTTATGATGCATCCTAGTACTAGCTACCAGCTGTGATCATTCCTTCCATCTTTTGTATCTAGTGATTTTAAAGATGAGGGTGAGCACTTGGCGTCTGTTTCCATCATATATAACTTTTGTTTTGCTTATCCTTTGGTCTTTTATTATTGTAAGTATTATTTCAATGTTAGTTCTTCCCTTATATCTATTACTTACATTTTTAGTACATGTTGGTTTACATACTTGTGTGTTATGGTAGGTCTGGTCATGACTCGGGGGATTGGGTCGTGACAAACAAATTAATAAAATAAAAATTGATCAAAATAATTTATATCCTTATTTCATTTACCTTTTTAGATTAGATAAATGAATGGCATGAAGTTTATGAAACCATTGATATCCTTACCTAATTAATTTATTAAATCATCCATATCCTTATTTAAGTTACCTTTTAAGGTTAGATAAACTTTAGGATAAGAGTTTATAAAATCATCCATATACTTACCTAATTTACTTTTTAATAGATAAATTAAAGGATAAGAGTTTATGAAAAATCTAATTTTATCCAAACATCCATTAATTATGAAACTTTTCAGATTATATTATAATTACGAATAAACTAGGTAAATTGCCCGCTCTTTGCGCGGGAGTAATCTACCCTAATTAGCCCACTTGGTATTGATTTTTGATTGTACTTGTTACACTGATATGGTTTAAGGTTTTCTCCCACTTTTTCCCCATTATGAGTGTGTTTGATTTAATTGTTCCGAATAATACGTTGAATAATTCATTTTTTATTTTAACTTGTCATATTAACAGGTTAAACAATATGAGGCGACTACCATGCTCCAACAATGTTGATTTGTTAGCTCAATTTTGAGGCGACTACCATGCTCCAACAATGTACCAAGTCACTTCAGGGTGCCAAATCAATCGTCAACTCGAAAAAGTTTTTCTAACAAATCAAAATGCTTTAAGCTGTCAAAATTTATTCAGAACCATGAAATAAAAGCACAAACAAACAAAAACACAAACCATCCTTCTTTTTCTCCAGACGCATGTGTACAATAATGCTTGTGATCCTCATTAATTTTACTGTTGATTATTTGTGATCCCTTTACTGTTTAGACTCTATACACCCTTTTTAATAAGGGAATCTTGTATTGATGAAGCAACTTCCATATGTCTATGAGTAAGGGTATCTTCTAATTTATGAAGCAACTCCAAGTGTATATTAATTACTTTTTTCCAATATGAGTCTACATGACATACATTTGGAAGAGTACCATAAATAAAAGATAGAGTTTGCCCCAACAAAGTGTTTCCCTCAGCTCACTTTGTTTTGTTGTCGACTCTGCAGCACCCTATTGGAATGAATATGGGACATAGTTTGTAGGACAAAGTTTGTTGGCTTCAGACATGTCACAAAAACAACTCATTGTAGAGAAAGTTATAGAACATGTGCTTAAATCTTAAATGGCCCCAAATTATGCAGTCAGAAGATAGCAATGTTACATGTTGTTTGATAGATCACGACTCATCCAAAAGTGAGGTACAAAAAGACATCACTGTGCATTTCTGGAAGGAGAAGTAATAGCAAGTTGCATATGTTGTATGATTCTAATCTATGCAAATTAGCGGACTACATCAATTTTTCTATCTTAGTTAGCATCATCAGAACTATAATATTTACTACCAATATCAATATAAAGTTGCACACGTTGACCTTCTCGTGGTTTCATATTGTTTGTAGTATTTGAAGAAGGATTGGTATCTCTCTTTGGAGCCCTGAGTATCTTCAATCCACATGAATTAACTCAATGTTTCTAATTGTTCAATAGATTACATACCTACTCTTTATAAGCACAACTTCATTTGAGTGTATTGAAGAAGTAACTGTTTTAAACTATTCAAGTAGTAAAACATTATTTTCACATCAACAAATATAAATGATACCACACCAACTACTAATAGAACCCCCATTAAGTTGTTAAGCATTACTACCATATATACAAAAGTGCAAGTGAATTCATTCGGTATTGAACTATTCCTCATATCTCGTATTTTTATAAGCTTATATGCCAAACCCTATTTCTTTTTCGTTCTTGTATTAGTGGTTAAGTTGCTTCTTGCGCTTAAATTTTACTCTACCACTGGTCTCTCGCATGTCCAACCATTTTCGAAATCATCTTCTTAAAGTTTTTCTCTCATCATTTGGTAGGTTGGTACTTAGTATCTTTTTTATTGATTCGAATTGTATAAACTAGTTACCTCTAATGCATATATTGTAATATATTCATCATTTGTTGGATTGACTTCGGCGTGTAAAACATGAATTGCAATTATGTTCAATGACAATCACATTCCATATCCACCACGAATCCTCATTTGTATGTCTAGTTATCTGAACATGCGCAATTGTGAAATGTTAATTTTATTTATTTTAATAAATAAAATGTTGGAGGAGGGGTTGTAGGCAGCTCAGTTTTTGTATCAACTACAAAATGGAACACAATTGTGAAGGGTAAAATAAGTGAATGGTCTAATTTAGAATTTTATGGGACATTTATTTTGAGGAATAGGGTGTCATTGGTAAGAGGGAAGAATGTAAAGCTTCTAAGGCGATGAAACACAACATTTGTAATTAATTGGAGTGGTCCTATATCGTGGTCATGCAGTAAACATAGATAAACATGATAAAATAACAGGTAACACATGTCAACCTACAAAGTTAGCGCATTGGGTTGTTTTTAGTTATAGAATTTTGTATGAAGGCGAACAGTAGATGTATAAAGCAACAATGTTCAGAAGTAGCTGCTAGGGTAATTTATTTTGTATAGAGAATTTCAGCAGAAATAAGCTCGAAAATTGATTGGCATGAGTAAAAATTGCATCAGTGCCATGTTGCTTTTGTTAGAAAATATATTGTATAGGGAATAGCCTATAATTTATACAAAAGAAAATAATTTCATATTAGAGTAGTGGTGCACCGGTCCCTTTAATTTTAGAGATTGCAGCGGCAGATCATTAGGATAACAAGTGAGAGGAGCAGAAGAAGCTTTATTCTGTCATTTAGATTTTTCCTATACTTTCTACAAATGCCCCGGAAAACTCTTTCACATATGTAAATGGTGTCATATTAACTAGTGGTGCATCATTCGTTTTTTGTTTAAGCATATACAAGGTGGGGGATGATTAGAATGACGATAGAAATCGTATTAAAGGGTAGTTGAAGACTTACTCGGGACAAAAGTATAGGAAAGTGAATACAAAGGGAAATGCATAAGATCTAGATGATCCTTAGTACCATCATTGTACTTATAAAATACCTCCTATATGGAATATTTTTTCATGCGATATAGATAAAATGATCATTCTTAGGCTCAAAGCATTCATTCATAGTTTATAGTTGGTGTGCCCTTATTCGGGGGCATGACTTAGTTGATTCTCTCCTTATTTTTGATTTCTATTATTACAAGTTTGATGCCTTTTGCCTCAATTTTTTTTATTTATTTTAAATATGTTCTGTATTGGCCAAGTTTCTTAAGTCGAGATGGAACATACAATAACCCAATAATAGATAAACCAATTTATACTCTGAATGACAAATAGTGAGTTGAAAGGTAGAACATGAAAAAATAACATGAATAATTAAAAATAAGACAAAAATAGAAGGAAACAAAAAACTATATATAACATAATCCCTTCCATTCTAGAACCTAGAAGTCATGAGTACAGAGTTGTCAAATATGTAATTTAAGTCCCAAAAGTGGACTATAAGAAGCCAACTCATAGGAAAGAGACTATCTAAACATATATATACACAGAAGGAGATAACTTTATCCATGATGCCAATTTCCCAACCTCGCCTTTGATCCCAAAATTATGTAATGGAAGGCACAAACAATTACCACTAGTAGCTGGTACTAGGACCCGCATCACAAAGTTTGTATTAATCAACTAAATAATACTAATTATAAGAATAATTCATTAACACTTAAATTTGTTATTAAGGGAATAGACACTGTATTTTAAGTATCTTTAAACTTGTTGAACAAAAAAACTAAATTTACAATTGATCATGATAAATTTAGAAATAATCAGTAGAATACAAAATTTAGCCAACCGATGTTCAAAGACATGAATTTTCTCTATTTTAAGGGTTCACAAAAATAATCATATGCAAATACTATATCAAAGGTTAACCATCTATTGATAGGCCATGCACGAAAAAGAACTTCCATATGAAATACCTTGTTTTGACTAACAAACATTTATTTCTCTTAGATTCGATACCTCTAATGTAGCTCCACCTCCAAATGTTTGAGAATGTTCTCTGTGTAACTTGAACTTAGATCCACATTTTGTTTTTGTATGGGATATCAATGAGTTCAAACCTGTGAACCACCTAGTTGCACCTAGTCCACGATTGCAAGCTAGACAATGCCATTGTCTGTTAGGATCAATAATATATGAGTCGTCAACTTGTTGAAACATTCAAAAAATTCCTTAAACCAAGGGCATTTTTTGCGCTCCTCTTTATTCATATCATCTAAATTTTGGTGGTAATCAAATTCATCAACACTTAAAATATTATTTCCATCGCTTTCATCACCAGGAAAATCTAATAAATTAGATGATCCAATGTTATTACACAATTCAAATTTTTGAATAATTGGATGACCACAAGTACTATTTTTATTTTCCAATTGTTCTAAAATGGAACTTTGATGAATCCCTGACTTTATTCCTTTGATTATATTTTCCACCTTCTTCTCGGATTTCCTAGAACAAATAATTCATTAACCATTTTGATCAGAGTTAAGGGACATATATGAAATACCAACATTTCTCTCATCAACCCTACTTATTTTGTGAGTAGAATTATTATTTGTTGATTCATTACAAATCATTCTAAACATTTTATTTATGATGGAGCTCATATTAGTATGAACTAAGTTAATATTAGAAAAATCAAATTAAAAAGGAAAAGTGAGGGGTTGAACTTGCTTTTCTTGCTACTTTGGCTTTTATCACATTTTGGGTGCTACTTTTCCACAAAACCAGGGATAGTAAAATATTTGTAAATTTAAAGCTAGTTTTAGGTTACTTAACTAACATAATAGGAATATTAATTATATGTAAATTGAAGGAGAAAAAGGAAAAAATATCTATAATATATTTAAAGGGATTTCCACAGAAGTAAATATTCTTTTCTTAGACGTACCTTTTCAGGTCTGATTAAGAAAAATAAGATTTTATGAAATCCTCTATATTATTTACCTTTTTAGGTTAGATAAAATAAAGGATAAGAGTCTTTGGTTGATTAACCTATTTAGGTTAGAAAAATCAATGAATAAGAATTTTTAAAATCACTCGTATCCTTATTTCATTTACCTTTTTGGATTCGATAAATGAACGGATAAATGTTTATGAAATACTTCATATACTTACCTAATTAATTTATTTAATCAACCATATCATTATCTAATTTACCTTTTAAGGCCAAATATATTAAAGGATAAGATATCATGAAATCATGCATAATCTTACCTAATTTACCACTCCAGGTAAGATAAATTAAAGGATCAATTGATATGAAAAGTCTCATTACATATAAACATTTAACTATTAAGAAAATAATCATATTCCTTTATACTTATGAATAAAATTTTATATAATATATTTTCATTTAAATAGAACACTCCCAAAGATCTTAAATATTACTTTTAAGTTGGGTTAAAAATATCCATATAAATTTTGAATCATATTCTGTCTAGATCTTCAATGTCTTTTTAATTGTAGACTCTCTTGAGAACAATGGTGTATATAGGTTGACAAACTCTCAATTTAGACATGATATACATTTATGTATTTTTATAGTTCTAACATTTATGATCACGTATATAGCCCTAAATAGAATTTTATATAACATGATTTTCACATATGCATCCTCTACAAATATGATTTCAAAAAGTAAAATCTCATATATACATTTTTGTTTGAGAAATATTTATTATGGTATTTCACTACAATATTTCTAAGTTTATATTTACGTCTAATTAACATTTTAATACTTGAAATTCTAAATTAAGTCACTTTTCAACAAACACATATCAAACCAAAGAAGTTCTTTTTCTCTCAATATTTTTCTCTCTAACTCTAGGACGAAGTAAGAGAAGTGACAACAAGGTCTTGGATTCAACGCGTTTCGTTCATCAAATTTCTTGGGGAATCTTACTATAGGTATGTTCATCCTTTATCTAGGGTTAACTTTCATCGTGCTACTCAATCTCAAGGGTTCTTTATTCATACCCTCTCAAATGGTTATTCATGTCAAACTATGGTTATACTGGTGTTTAATTGATGATTTATGATGAAAATATTCTATGAACCCATTTTTTATCTCTATTCCTAAATTGTGCCTTTATGAACTGGGTTTGTGGATTATGAAAGCTTAAAATTGGAATATGTCTAATTTTTTTTGGGTTATTGAATTGTGTCATTATCTATAGATTTATTATGATAAATTTAAGGTGTGTTGATGATTTGAGATTCATGGCCTTGAAGGCAAGTTATATTAAATTATATGTTGACCTAGAATGTGTTCGAAAAGTGGAAGTGTTTAATTACTAAGTATGTGAATGTCATTTTAATGAAATTAAGATGATCATGTGCGAAAGGTAGTTGTGTGATTATTAAGTTTCTCAATTTAACACTAATGAATGAAGATTATGGGGTCTGAAGTGTCGTCTACTACATATTGGATATCTTGAATTGGTAGGCTTAGTCATCCGATTAATGTATAATGTATATATCATGTCTCATGTCTTAATGTCTTGAATT
This sequence comes from Solanum pennellii, assembly GCF_001406875.1. Taxonomy (NCBI): domain Eukaryota; kingdom Viridiplantae; phylum Streptophyta; class Magnoliopsida; order Solanales; family Solanaceae; genus Solanum; species Solanum pennellii. Next base: position 34,065,417 of record NC_028644.1, read on the forward strand.
AGTAGTCCTAATATTTGTGTCCTTCGATAAATGAATGAATGAATGACAAATGAGGTATGCAAGATTATGCCTTGAAGTGGTACACCTATTGTTTGTATCCTTTCATGACGAGTCGAAGACCCATTGTTATGTGTAACCTTGAAAAAGTAGAGCTAACTGTGGTGGCCTTTTCTTGTTTAAAATAATGAACCTTGAAACGGTAGACCTGATGGTGATGGACCTTTCTAGGAAAGTCATTGATCTATCCTTGTAATGTGCCTTGGGTTTGTAGGCCTTATGTTGGTGACCGTCTCTAGTAAGCTACTGAAACTACTCTTTGCGAATGTAGCCTAGTCACCGAAAGGATAAGGCAAGATGGAAGTTCTCCCTACATTAGGTCCGATTTCAATGAACACCTTACTTATTACTTAATTATGTGCTCTCATAGGTCTATCTAGTGGATCCACTTAAGCTAAAGTTTATGGTCTTATCTTCGATAATAGGCCACATATTTACAGTGTGGAGTTATATGACAGTAGATAACATGATATAATTCTCGTGGTTAGTGTAAGATAAACGCTTATTTCCATCATGTGAGATGTGCATAATGGTTCTTCAGAAGTTATATGATCTGTGGGTGGTAGTATGAGATGTTATGCATGCATTGCACGAGTAGGATTTGAGAAGGTCATAATGAGTTCTCTAAGTCTAAATGACTTATGTTTTAAAGTCCACTAAATTATGTAATAGAAGGATTTTGACTCTCCACTGATTAATGTTATATTCATGTTATACTTGGGTTATACTATGAGTTATATTCATTTGTTATGGCTTGTAATTTGTTATGCCTCTTATGCATAAATATGGTCTAAAGGTGAAAAGGGAAGTATATTAAGTTCACTTTTGGTCACCTTAATGTGGAACCCTTGTATGGATTGTGCTACGGGATGCTATCCATGCATTGCACAAGGTATAACATGAGGGTTACTTGAGGTGAAGATAATGGTTTACATGGAATATTGTCTAAATATGATGTTATGACTATATGATGATTACACTTGCTTTTTATGTCTCTTAAAATATTTTTCATGATATTTCAAAAAGTGGCACGATGCATGGTTGCTAACAAAAATATCCCTTCCAAAGAACGTTTTTTCATGCTCATCATACTTAGTACATTTTAGTGTGCTAACCCATAATTATCTAATATTTAGAACAAGTTTAGCTTTCGGCATGTGATTGCTTCGAGATATATTGAAGTTCTTGGATTACTATTCCTCCAAGGTTAGAGTGTGACCTCCTCATATGTCGAGGACGAGTGTCTTTTTGCTAGTTTCATTCCTTTTATTCATATAATAGACAATCCTAGTCTAATCAATTGTAAAGGGTCGTGTTACTACTTTAGTTCAAGTACATTGTTAATAGGACCATGTTACACTTAGACTTCCTATGTGCTTTCTAAAGATTTTAATGAATTATTTTGAAAGTTTGGATCTAAAGGAGTTTTTATTGCGCACTATTTTCCATATATAGAATGTTATGAATGCTATGAGGCTTGTTTGACACCGTTTGGGTCGAGTACGCTGTGTCTCATTCGGGCCCTAGACTCGGGCCATGCCACTAATGTTTTAACGTTCGAGGTAATTATTCCAGCTAGAGAGTGATGTCTTGGGTTCGAGGCCCAGATGCTATCGATGTGGTTTTGAGGCATAGTTGACTTCTTTGGTATTTGGATTTGAGTATCTTAATCTTTTTTAGTGTTAGATTTTCTGTGTACCTGTTAGGCTTATGGAGGTCCATTTGAGTTTTATTTAAACTTACCTTGAGTGTACTTTCTAGGCTTATGTGGTCTAGTTAGGTTTAGTTTAAATGTACTTCGATTTACTTTATTATACTCGTGTACCTTCTTTATTTCCCACACATACCTTTGTTTGTGTATAGATTTTATGTTTTCTTACTGTTCTTTATCTTTCTTACTTAGTCGGCCTACGATGCCTACTAAGTACCTTTCTTTGGTACTTATGGTGCACTCTGCATCATTTTTGTGATGCGTCCTAGTACAAGTTACCAGTTGTGATCATTCCTGCCATATTTTGTATTTTGTGGATTTTGAGATGCGGGTGAGCACTTGGTGTCCGTTTCCATGATATATAGCTTTGTTTTTCTTTCCTTTTTAATCTTTTATTATTAGAAGTACTATTTCAATGTTGGTTCTTCTCTTATATCTTTTACTCATGATCTGGGTACATGTTGGCTTACCTATTGGCGAGTTATGTTATGTGATGTCATGACTTGAGGGATTGGGTCAGGACAAACAAATTAATGGATAAAAAATTATAAAAAAATTCATATCCTTATTTCATTTACCATTTAACATTAGATAAATTAAAGGACTGAAGTTTATGAAGCCACCCATATCCTTACCTTCTCAATTAATCAAATCATACATATCCATATATGAATTACCCCTTAAGGTTAGATAAACTTAAGGATAAGAGTTTATAAAATCATCCATAACCTTACGTAATTTAACTTTCTAGGATAGATAAATTAAAGGATAAAAGTTTATGGCAAATCTAATTTTATCTAAGCATCCATCAATTAAGAAGTTTTTCATATTCTTTTGTAATTAAGAATAAGCTAGGTAAATCGCTCGGGCTTTACGCGGGAATAATCTACCCAAATTAGGCCACGTCTTATTGATTTTGTTTTGTACTAGTTACCTCGATATGGTTTAAGGTTTGGTCCCACTTTTCCCCCATGATGAGTGTGTTTGATTTAATTGTTCCGAATATTACATTGAATAATTCATTCTGTATTCTAACTTATCATATTAATAGGTGAAAACATCATGCATACCAAGCATGCTTTGAGACATCTAATATTTACAAAATATTGTCGACAATTGTGTACATGTAGTCCCTCTTTAACAAGAAACGAAAAGTTTTGTAATATATTCAATCTGTATTCTAATATTATGGATGATAATTCTTTTTTGTTATTTTAGATGGATTGTCTAGTAAGTTTACACATTTTTCCATGACAAACCACATACTTTAACATAGTATTATAGTAATTCAACGGATACGACATTTTTGCTTTGAATTCCTTTTACTTCTCAAATTTTCGCAAAGTATCAACCTAGTTATTCTTGAAATAACCAAGTCTAAACATTATCATATACCTATTGCTAGACATGGGGAAATCAAACTCCCTTATGAGGTTGTGCGTAATGCATTCATTCTTAATTAAATGCTAGTGTAAACGGGGTTAACGATAAATTTTTTAACTGCAAAATTGTCTGGACATCCTAAGAACTTGCACTAGTCATCTAATTTATAGTGCATGACCTTACTTAACATATCATATTATTGATTAAAAAAGACATGGTCAACATTAGCATATAGATGCTCAATACATCCGAGTATTAGACATGTTGCTCCAAGCTTAAATACCCAGTTCTATTTCACCGGCCTTTTATTTTTGTGTTATTACTTGTTTTTGTTGTTTGGTCAGTTCAATATTTAGCTGACTACAACGCTCCCACAAAGTAACAAGTCCCTAACTACAGGGTGCCAAATCGATTGTTAACTCTGACAATATTTTTATAACAAATTAAAAAATGCTTTCAAGTATCAAAATTCATTCGTAACCAAGAATATAAAAGCACAAACAAACAGACAACTATCCTTCCTTTTCTCCAACCTTTAAAAATATTGCTTGTGATCCTTATTATTTTTACCCTTGATTATTCGTCATCTCTTTACCGTTTAGATTTTGTACACCCTTTTTAGTAAGGGAATCTTGTAATTGATAAAGCAACTGACAAATGTGTATGAGTAAGGGTATCTTCTAATTTATGAAGTAACTCCAAATGTGTATTAATTTCGTTGTCCCAATATGCATCTGTATGACATACAACCGAAGAATACCATATATAGAAGATAGAGTCTGACCCAAAGAAGTGTTTCCCTCGGCTCACTTTGTTCTGTTGTCGACTCTGCAGCATCCTATTGGAATGAATATGGGACATAGTTAGCACGAGAAAGTTTGTTGGGTTCAGACATGTCACTAAAAAACTCATAATAGAGGAAGCTATAGGACATGTGATTAAATCTTAAATAGCGTCAAATTATGTTGTCAGAATATAGCAAGGTTACATGTAGTTTGATAGATAACGACTCGTTCAAAAGTGAGGTACAAAAAGAAACCACACTGCATTTATGGCAGGAGAAGTAATAGCAAGCTGTATATGTTGTACTATTCTAATCCAAAAAAAATCAGCAGACTATATCAATCTTCTCAATCATAGCTAGACTTACCAGAACTGCAATACTTACTACCAATATCAATATCAAGTTGCACAGGTTGAGCTTCTCTTGGTTGCACATTGTTTTTAATGTTTAAAGAGGCACTCGTATCTCCGTCTGGAGCTCTGAGTATCTGAAATCTTCATGAATCAATTTAATGTTTTTTATTCCTTAATAGGCAAGTATATACTTTTTTATCATAAGCACAACTTCAGTTGATTGTATTGTAGAAGTATTTGTTTTAAACTATTTAAGTAGTAAAAAATATTTGCACATCAACAAATAAAGGAGACCACACCAATTACTAAAGGAATCCCCGTTAAGTTGTTAAGCATTACTACCATATACATTGAAGTGCAAGTGAATTCATGTGGTATTGTACTATTCCCCATATGTCTTATTTTTATAAGCTTATATGCAAGCCCCTATTTCTTTTTTCTTCTTGTCTTATTGGTTAAATTGCTTCTTGCGCTTAAATTTGATTCTACCACTTATCTATCGCATGTCGAACGATTTTCCATATCATCCTCTTGATGTTTTTCCCTTATCATTCGATAGGTTAGTACTTAGTATCTTCTATATTGGTTCAAATTGTATAAGCTACTTACCTACAATTCATGAATTGTAACACATTCATCATTTGTTGGATTGGCTTTGGTATGTAGAACACAAATTGCAATTATGTTCAATGACAGTCACATACCAACTCCTCCACAATATTCATTTGTATGTCGAGTTATCTGAACGAGCGCAACTGTAAATGTTAATTTTATTTATTTTAATAAATAAAACTATTAAATTACCCGGGCTCCGCACAGGAATTTAATATCATTGAATTTCAAATAATACTTAAACATAGCCGTCACTAAAACTAAAATACTACATTATCTTACATACAAGATTACGTAGTAGAAACTTTAATAATGTGAATTAAAATGAAAATTATAACATCTTATCAGTTATCCTTAATAACATAAGCATAAATTAATGACTATAAAAATATATATCAAGATCTGTAATATCAGAAATAATATTAGTGAACCACTCAACAGGACCCAAATACACAAATATTTAATCGTGTGGAACAAGAAAAAGTAGTTCCTAATTTTTGTTATTTCAAAATGAGAGGAAATCTATCTATTTATAGACGACAAAAGGTAGTGTGAACAAATGTTTATTGTACCTTATCGGAAAAGTTACAACTATGTGGAAAAGATGCAACCCTTTGGGAAGGTCACAACCTTTTATTAAAGTCACAACTCTTCATACAAGTCGCAACTCCTCATTAAGGTCGCAACTTTTCATAAAAGTCACAACTTTTTCTAAAAGTCGCAACTCTTCATTAAAGTCACAAATTTTCATAAAGTCGCAACGTTTCAATTAAATCACAACTTTTCATGAAAAGGACGGCTAATTTCGGAAATCAATAAATGAATAGGGAATCATGGTTTTTGGTGGCACCACGTAGGAGGACCTTGGGTTCCTCATGCAGAAATTTCATATCACAGAATTTATATATTAATACTTAAACCTATCCGTCATTAAAATTTAAAAATATATTATCTACATAAAATATAACATAGTATCAAATATTAATAATGTAAAAAAAAAAAATTATTACATCGTATCATTTATCCTTAATAACATAAACAATAACAAACGATTGTTAGAATACATACAAGTATCTGTAACATAAATCATGGTATCGGTGAGCTATTCAACATGAGAAAAGTAACAAGCATATATTTGTATAGTAATAGTATTAGTAGAAGAAGAAGTTTAGAATTTTTGATCAATCATTGTAAAAATACACAGATTTTGTAATATTAACCATGGTGCCAGTGTGCCACTCAACATGAGAAAATTACATATTAGTAGAAGAAGAAGTTTAGAATTTTTGATCAACCAATGTAAAAAAACACAGATTTGTAATATTAACCATGGTGCCAGTGTGCCACTCAACATGAGAAAAGTACATAAATATTTAATTGTGAAGAAGAAGAAGAAGAAGAAGAAGAAGAAGAAGAAGAAGAAGAAGAAGAAGACGACAAATATTTGGAAAAGTTGCAACCCTTAGAAAATGTCACAACCTTTCATAAAAGTCACAACATCTCATAAAAGTGAAAATTTTTCATTAAAGTCACAATTTCTCATAAAAATTGTAACTTTTCATAAAATTCACAACTTTTCATGAAAGAGAGGGGTAGTTTTAGAAATAAATAATTTAAAAATGAAATTCTGATTTGTGGTGGCACCACGTAGGTGGGCCTAGGATTTTCTTTTATGTAGATATATGATGTTGGGGGATGGATTGGACGAAGTTCAATTGTTGTATCAACTAAAAAATAGAACGTTACTTGTGAAGGATAAAATAAGTGAATGGTCTAATTAAAATTTTATGGGACATTTATTTGGAGGATTTGGGAGTTACTGGTTGGAGGGAAGAATGCAAAGCTTCTAAGGCGATGAAGCACATCATCAGGAATTAATTGGAGTGGTCCTATATCGTGGTCATGCAGTAAACACAGATAAACATAATAAAAAAATAGATAAGACATTTAACCCTGCCATGTTAGCGCATTGGGATGTTTCTTGTTGCAACATTTGGTATGAAGAAATATAGTAGATGTCGAAAGGAACAATATCTAGAAAATTTCTGGAGAAATAAGCTTGAAAATTGATGGGCATGGGAAAAATTTGCATCATTAAGAATGTTATGTTGCTTTTGTAGGAAAATATATTGTACAATAAATAGCATACAATTTACACAAAAGAAAATAATGTCATATTAATGTATTGGTGCACTGGTCCCTTTCATTTAATAGATGGCAGCGGCAGATTATTGGACTACAAGTGAGAGGAGTAGAAGATTCTTTATTAGCGTCATTTTTATTTTTCCTACACTTTCTAAACATGCCCCAGACAACTCTTCCACTGATGTAAATGGTGTCATGTTAAATTAGTGGTGCATCATCCCTTTTTTGTTTAAACATTAACATGATAGGGGATCATTAGGATAACGATAGAAGTAATACGAATGGGTTGTGGGAGATTTACCTGGAAAAAAGTAATGGAAAGTGAATATAAAGGGGAATGCATAAGATCTAGATGATCCTTATAACCGTAATTGTGCTTATCAAATACCTCTTATGTGTAATTTTTTTCATTTAGTATAGATACAAATCATCACTCTTAGGCTCAAACATTCATAGTTTGGAGTTGGCGTGTCCTTATTCGGGAACATGGTTTAGTTTATTCTCTCCTTATATAGGATTTCTTTTATGACTAGCTTGACCCCCTTCCCCTCCAATTTTTTAAAATTTATTTTAGAGATTTTCTTTATCGGCCACTTTCTCGAGTCGTAATTGATTATACAATAACTCAATAATAGGTAAGCCATGTGATACTCTGAATGACAAATAGTGAGTTTAAAGGTAGAAATAGAAATAAATAACACAAATAATAAAAAAAAGAAGACAAACACAGAAGCAAACAAAAATCTATAGATAACTGAATCCCTTCATAAACTTAGAAGTCATGAGTATAAAGTTGTCTAATATGAAATTAAAAGTCACAAAAGTGAACAAAAAGACAACTCATAGGGAAAAGACTAGCTTAACATATATAAACACACAGAAGGAGACAATTTTATCCATGATTCCAAGTGCTCACCCTCGTCTCTGATCCCAAAAATATTTAATGGACGACACAAATAATCACCACTAGTAGCGGGTATAAGGACATGCATCACAATTTTTTTATCAACTAAATAGTATTAATTATAAGAATAACTTATAAACACTTCAACTAAATAGTACTAATTATAAGAATAACTCATAAACACTTCAATTTTCTATAAGGAGATAGAGACTGTGTCTGCAGTATCATTAAGCATATAGAACAAAACATCTAAATTTATCATTGATCATGATAAATTTAAAAATAATGAGTAGAGTACAAAATTAAGCCAACACATGATCAAAGACATGAATTTTCTCTGTTTTAAGGGTTCACACAAATAATCGTATGCAAATCCTAGAACAAAGGTTAACCATCTATTGATAGGCCATGCACGAAGAAGAACTGACATATCGAGTACCTAGTTCAGGCTAACAAACATTTAGTTCTCTTAGATCCAGTCCCTCTGACATAGCTCCTCCTCTACAAGTTGATCAAGTTCTCTATGTAATTTAAACATAGATCCATATTTTGTTTTTGTATGGTACATAAATGAGTTCAACCCTGTGAACCACCTAATTGCACCTGGTCCACATTTGCAGGCCGATCAATGCCATTATTGCTTAGGATCAATAATCATATGAGTCATCAACTTGTTGAAACATTCAAAGAATTCCTTGAACCAACGACAATTTTCGCGCTCCTCCTTATTCATATCATATGAATTTTTGTGGTCATCAAATTCATCATCACTTAAAATATTATCTTCATCACTTTCATAACTAGGCAGATCCAATAAATTAGATGATCCAACATTGTGACACAATTTAAATTTTTGAACAATTGGATGACCACAAGTACTATTTTTATTTTCCAATGATTCTAAAATGCAACTTTGATGAATCCCTGGCTTTATTCCTATATTTCTCTTTCCCCCCTTCTACTCGGACTTCCTAGCACAAATAATCCAATAATTATAAAATCACTCCTATCCTTTTTTCATTAAACTTTTTGGATTAGATAAATGAAAGGATAAAAGTATATGAAATACTTCATATACTTACCTAATTAATTTATATACTCCTCCACATCATTATCTTATATACCTTTTAATATCCGATATATTTAAGGATAATAAATTATTAAATCATCCATAATCTTACCTATTTTACAACTCAAGGTAAGATAAATTAAAGGATAAGTTCTCAAAAGTCTCATTACATCTAAACATAAAACAATTAAGAAAATAATCATATTTGTTTATACTTATTAAATTTTTTTTATAATGTATGTTCTTTCTAAAAAACACTCCCTAACATCTTGAACATTAATATTAAGTTGGGTTAAAAAATATTCATATGAGTTTTATAACATCTTATAACATGAATTATTTAAGAATAAGCTAAGAAATCAATAATAATACTTTTTTGAAATAAGTACGGGAAATGAAGAAAATTTTCATTTTTCAAAAGTGGGCTTTGATCATTTTTAAACTGCCATAACTTCCAGCTCAAGAGGAGTGTGGATGAGCTATTTATATGGTTGGAAATCCGTTGGGAAGATATTTCCAACACCACCGAGTTTGCACAAATCTGATGTTATATAAGGGAGATATGCCTTTCGGAAGATGGGATTTTGATCTAACAAAAATCCATTCCGAATTTTAGAAAGGGCAAACTTGTCTTTTTACCCAAGTATTTACTAATTTGTTTAAGGTTACATTAGGGGTAAAACCAAGTCCCAAATCAGTTTTAGAAAAATCTAGAACACTCATGGCTTGGGAGGAAAGAGAAAAGAAGAGGAAAAAAGAGGAGAAAGGAGATGAAGAAGCAAGAAAGCCAAGAAACATTGCATGGATTTAGTCGAGGGTGATCCCTTTAAGGTTTGTGGGATGTTTTTTGTTGGTTTAGTTCACCCACACAACAATTTGTCTTAATTCTGCGAATTTATTGATTGATTTCATGGTAGAATTTATGTTCTAGAAAGAAAATTTTAATTTTTGTTGTTTGAATTGTTGGATACCATTGTTTATTAGATTCTTTTTCCTTCAAGTTATTTTGAGTCAAATTCAGTGGTTAGAGATAGTACCATTATCCCAATTGTTTAGTGAAAGAACTAGGGAGTTTTGGAGACTTTGGAGATGGAAAATGAGTTAAAAAATCAGTCAGTCATAGTAGGATAAGGGTAGGCGCGCCGCGCCTGCAGTGCGCCAAAAATTGGCCTCAATCAACAAAGCCTGGAACAGCACACCACCAGTGCGCCCGAATCAGGCCTCAGTAAACTAACGATGGCAGCGCGCCACCAATACGCCCAACCCCGCATTTTTCGTCCAATTTTCGTAGTTTAGCCTTTTTAATTCCTTCAATGGTACATTAACATCTTCGCATGATTATAACTACTTTAAATAATTTCTAAATACCTTGAAATAATCCAAATAACTCAAATCGAATCCTTGAATCGATAACCCTTTCAAGTAAAGCTAAGATCAAAGTCAAAGAAGTTAAGAGTAAAGTTTAAAAGTAAGAGGCAGGTCAAAGTGAGTTTTTAATGTTTTCAAAGAATCTTAAAAAGTTGTTTTAACTTTGACTTAAGGCTCAAGTTACAAGTCCAGCTAAGTGAAAAGAGTTGATTTAAGTTCTCAAAAGCTATAAGGGAACTAAGTATTCCCTAAGAGTTAAACTTTCATGTTAAGTAGAGAGTAAGAGTTGATTTCATTTCTGTAAAGTTTTAAGGGGGAATAAGTATTCCCTAAAAGTTGATAAATGTTTCACATTTAAGTTAAAGAGGAGCTAAGAAGTTCCAAAAGAGTTTTGAACTAAAGAGGGGAACATTGTTTCCAAAAGGAGCTTCTTAAAGCAAAAAGGTTTAGTAAATATCTCAACCCAAAGGAAGGAAGTTTTATTAAAAGTATGAGATAAATATGCTTTGGGAGTAGTTTTGAGCATCGATGTGGTAATGAGAGTTTAGATAACTCAAGTCCCAATCTAAGCCATCATGGTTATTAACATTTCATACTTTTTAGATAATCACGTAAGTTTAGACAGTGGATCCACTAGGTTGAGGGTGTCCTATGAGATGAAAAAGAATATGATAGTTTTGGTAGTGTAAATGAGAAGTTTGGTCCCCACTTAGGCTTATAACGGTAGTTGTCGGTTAGAGAAACTCCCATACAAAACTATATTACTTTCATATATAAGTATTATTGAGTTTATTATTGTTTCATCTTTAATGAACTAAGAGTTACAATGTTTTTACCAGTTTTATATGCATATTGCATATGTTCTTATTGATATTTATTGAGTTGTTATCTTATGAGTTGAGAAGAGCTAAGGTAAGTTCATCCTTACTCTATTTCAAGCTTATTAGTTGTGTTTAGCACTCCAACCCGCATACTCGTACATTAAATGTATTGATGCCAGTTGTCCTGTATTATTTATGATGCAGACGCAGGTACCCAGGATTAGTACGCAGCCCTTCGTTTATCCAGATTGAGCGCCAGAGTCAGTGGTGAGCGTCCGTGCATTTAGGGGGACATCTTTTTCATTTGCTTTACTAGTTAAATTTTAGTATGTTGTGGGGTATGTCCAAGCATCCATCATAGTCAGTTTAGAGGCTTCATAAATAGTTAGTAGTTCACTCATGGAGTCTAATTAATGTTATATTTTATATGTTCAAATGTTGAGACTTAGTGTCATTTTGTCCAAGAAAATTTATTATGTTATTTGATGGGAATTTTTTAATTCTTTATCTCAGAATGAGTACATTCTTCTGTTGAGCTATGTAATAACGGCAAGGGTTCTCTTGGGGGGCCAACAATGGTCTTCGAGTGCCGGTCACGTCCAGGGTGTAGGCTCTAGACATGAGAAATTTGGTATCAGAGTCACAGGTTCAAGAGACGTAGGGAGTCTATGAAGCCGTGTATATAGAGTCTTTGTCATCGGTGTGAAGCGTTTCACATCTTGATTAGGAGGATACAACATTTAGAACCTCCAGTAAGAGAAGTTATATGTCGACTAGCTCAAAGAAATATTCATGAGCCAGAGGTTCGTAATGCACCAGATCTGCAACCTCAAGGTAAGGTTACAAATGTCGAATTCCAGAAAGTTATCCAGATGTTAAGTCAAGTAGTAACCAACAAAGTCGGGCAACAGGGAGGAGCTCGACAACATGGGGCTGAAACCTCATGGGTTCGTGAGTTAATGATATTGAATCCCCCTAGTTTCACCGGATCAAGCACTACTAAGGATCAGGAAAACTTTGTGGAAGAATCGAAGAAAGTGTTTGAGGTTATTCATGTGGTTAATAATGAGAGGGTAGAATTAGCTGCATATCAACTGAAGAGTGTGGCTAAATCCTAGTTTGACCTATGGAAGGAGGGCAGAGCCGAGGACGCACCCCCGCCAAGTTGGGCTTGTTTTCAAGAAGCCTTCTTGGGGAGGTTCTTCCCTCGAGAACTGAAAGAAGCGAAGGTACGAGATTTTCTCACTTTGAAACAATACTCAATGAGTGTTATGAATATGATTGAAGTTTACATAATTGTCTCACTATGTTCCATAAAAAGTGAAGGATATGAGGAGCAAAATGAGCTTGTTTGTTGTTGGTTTACGCCATGCTTCAAGAAAAAAAGTTATGGCTGTAATGTGAATATGTGACATGGACATATTAAAGATTATGGTCTATATGCAACAATTTGAAGAGGAGAAGCAGAGGGATTGAGAGGAATATCGCAACAAGAAGGCGAAGACTGGGAATGAATCTGGTCAATAGAAGGGTTGTTCAAATCGACCACCATTTTAGATATCAAAGGGGCATGCACCATCATCTGCTAGTGCACTTGTGCCCAAAACCCGAGGTGAGTATAATGGACAGATTCACAGCACTTCAAGGCAAGACCAGCTGAGTCTCAAGGTAGTGTAGCACAAGGACGAAATGACGTAAAAGGTTGTTGCAAGTGTGGTCAAGAGGGTCACTTCATGAGATAGTGCCCCAAGAATAAGCGAGGTGGTTGAAATTTAAGAAATAGAGCTCAGTCTTTTTTAGTTGTTCCTCCAGGAAGGGTTGTACCTACAAGAGCTACTTCCGGTCTTGGCGGAGGAACAAACCTCTTGTATGCCCTCAATAATCGCCAAGAACAAGACAACTCTCTAGATATTTTCTCCGGTCTGATCAAAGTCTTTACTTTTGATGTTTATGATTTGTTAGACCCAGGAGCAAGTTTATGTTCGGTAACCCCTTATCTTGTAAATCTGTTTGAGATTATTCCTGAAAAACTCTAGGAGCCCTTCTGTGTTTCTACACCTATTGGGGAGTCTATTCTACCGGAAAGAGTCTATTGTGATTGTTCTGTTTCCATCAATCATAAGAGTACCATATCTTAGTTAATAGAGCTAGACATGGTAGATTTTGATGTCATTCTAGGTATGGACTAGATCCATGCCTGTAATTCATCAATAGATTACATAAATGAAGTTGTCAACTTTCAAATTCCTTATAAGCCAGTCAAAGAGTGGACTAGCAATTCAGTAGTGTCTAAGGGTCGTTTTATTTCGTACCGTAAGGCGGGGATGTTAGTTTCTAAGGGGTGTATGTATCACTGACTAAGTGTATGTATCACTTAGTCAGTGAGTTTTCAGATGTGTTTCCTGATGATCTACCCATAGTCCCTCCCAAAAGAGAGATAGATTTGGCATACAAATCATTCTAGATACTCGTTCTATCTTTATTCGCCCATATAGATGGCACCAGCAGAGTTAAAAGAGCTAAAGAACAATTGAAAGATTTATTAGATAAATCCTTCATTCGAAGTGTCTCACATTGGGGCGCTCCGGTCTTGTTTGTAAGAAAAAAAGATGGTTCCTTAGGATGTGTATAAACTACCGCCATTGAGTAAGGTGACCACCAAGAATAAATATCCTCTTCTAAGGATAAATGATCTTTTTTATCAAATTCAGAGTGCTTCTTGATTTTCCAAGGTTGACCTCAGATCAGGCTATCATCAATTGAAGGTAAGGTACAACATTTCGATGTCATCAGACATGGTAGATTTTGATGACAAACACATACAACATTCATAGATCTTATGAAAAAAGTCTTAAAACCTTATTTAGATGTGTTTGTCATCGTCTTCATTGATGACATATTTGTTTATTCACGGAATGAAGAAGATCAGGCTACTAACCTAAGGATTGTTCTTCAGACCTTATAAGATAAGGAGCTATATGCCAAGTTCTCCAAGTTTGAGTTTTTGCTTAAGTATGTGGCATTAATAGGCCATGTTATCTCTGGTGAAGGGATTAGAGCTGACGCTTAGAATATTGAGGCAGTTTAGAGTTGTCCTAGACCCACATCTCTCACGGATATAAGGAGTTTCTTGGTCTTGCATGGATATTATTGGAGATTTGTTGAAGTATTCTCATGTATATCTTTTTTATAGACCAAGCTAACTCAGAAGACGGTCAAGTTTCAATGATCAGGATCTTGTGAGAAAAGCTTTCAGGAGATGAAAAAGAGATTGGCTACCGCTCAGGTGTTAACATTACCATAGGGTACCCAAGGCTTTATAGTGTATTGTGATGCATCAAGAGTTTTGTTGATGCAAAATGGAAAGGTTATAGACTATGTCTCAAGACAGTTAAAAATTAATGAGAAGAATTTTCCGACTCATGATAGAACTGTCTGCAGTGGAGTTTTTTATTTGAAGATATGGCGTCATTAATTGTATGGTATTCATGTTGATATATTCGATGATCACAAGAGCCTCAAATATGTGTTCACTCATAAAAAACTCACTCTCAAACAGAGAAGGTGGTTGAGTTACTCAAGGACTATGATATGAGTATTCTTTACCACCCATGTAAGGCTAATGTGGTTGTTGATAACTTAATAAGGTTGTCCATGGGAAGTATATCCCATGCCGAGGAAGAGAAGAGGGATTTAGAAAAATATGTACACATACTCATACATTTTGGAGTAAGACTTATGGATTCCGCAAAGGAGGCATAGTGGTGACCAATAGGGCTGAATCATCGTTATTTTCAAAGGTGAAGGAGAAGCAAGACCAAGATCCAATTATGCTTGATTTGAAGGCAAGTGTACATAAGCAAAGAGTATTGTCTTTTGAACGAGGGGGAGATAGTGTACTGAAGTACTACGGCAGATAATATGTACCTAAGGTGAATGGACTCCATCAGAGGATGTTGGAGGAGGCACATAGCTCCAAATATTCAATTCATCCACGTTCCACAAAGATGTACTGTGAATTCAAAGAGGTATATTGGCGGGAAGGAATGAAGAAGGATTTCACTGAATTTGTTGCCAAGTGTTCAAATTGTCAGCAAGTGAAAGGATGTTGGGATGATCACATACCTCTCACTGTGTTCACTTACAACAATAGTTACCATTCAAGCATACAAATGGCTCCATATGAAGCTCTTTATAGGAGAAGATGCATATCTCTTATTGGGTGGTTCAAAGTTGGTGAACCCTGGTTGATAGGACCAGATATAGTTCACCAAGCTATGGAGAAGGTGAAAGTGATTCAAGAAAGGTTGAACATGGCACAGAGTTGCAAAAAGTCCTATGCAAATGTTAGAAGGCCATTAGAGTTTGAGGTAGATTATTTGTTGTATCACAAGGTTTAACCCATGAATGGTGTTATGAGGTTTGGTAAGAAGGGGAAACTTAGTCCGTGGTATATTGGACCTTATCCTATCTCTATGAGATCGGGAAATATGTATTATCAGTTAGAGCTACCCCAAGAGTTAACAGTAGTTCATCCAGTATTTTATATTTCTATGTTTAAGAAATGATTCGGTGATCCGTTATTGATACTACCAACAGATAATGTTGGGATTAAGGACAACCTATCCTATGAAGAAATTTTAGTTCAGATTTTGGATTGTGAAGTTCGCAAGTTGAGGACAAGTAAGTTGCTTTAGTCAAGGTCTTTTGGAGATATCAATCGTTGAAGTAGCGACTTGGAAACTGAGGGGGATATCAAGAAAAGATATCCACATATCTTTGAATCCGGAGAGAATGCAGCACAAGGTACTATATTCTCTTCTTAGCACTTTATAAGGCTTTCTATAAGCATGTTATTACTTGCTTTTGTTTGTTGAGTGGTGAAATGATGTTACTACCCTCAGCTTAGTGAATGAATTCTCACTCGAGGACGAATGTTTCTAAAGGGGAGATATTGTAACATCTCTTAACTTTAATTAACAAATAATAAGCTAAGCAACCAAGAATAATCATTTTTGGAAATAAATAGGGAAATCAAAAAAAATGCCAGCTTTCAAAAGTTGGTTTTGGTAATCTTTAAATGGTCATAACTTCCAGCTCAAGAAAAGTGTGGATAATTTCTTCATATGTTTGGACATCCCTTGGGAAGATCTTTCCGATTCGGCCAAGTTTGCACAAATCTAATGTTGTATGAGGAAGATATTCCTTTTGGAAGTTGGGTTGTTGAGACAACAAAAATCCAATGTTTTTGCCTTATTATTTCCTAATTCTTTTGAAGATTATATTAGGGGTTAAGTTTAAGAAAGACCTAGAACGTTTAAGGCTCGGGAGAAAAGAGAAAAAAGGAGGAGAAAAGAGGAGAAAGGAGAAGAAGAAGCAAGAACGCCAAGAATCTTTGCGTGGATTTTGTCGGGGTAATACATTAAGTTATGTGGGATCTTTTGTGTTGGATTACTTTATCCACACACAATTTTGTTTCGATTCAGCAAATTTATGGGTTTGTTTCATGTTAGAAATTAAGATCTTGAAGGAATGTTTTGATTCTTGTTGCTTGGATTATTGGTTGCCATTATTGATTAGATTCTTGTTCCTTTGCGTTATTTTGAGTCGAATTCAGTGGTTATTGATAGTACCAATGGTCCCAATCATTTAGTGAAAGAACTACGGAGTTTTTGGGACTTGATGAAAATAGAGTTGAATAATTCGTCAGACGTACCAATGTATGGGCAGTCGGCGCGTGTCTACAGTGTGCAAGAAATTGACCTCGCTCAACGAAGAAATAGTGTGCCGCGCCATTTGTGCACCAAAATTAGGCCTTAGGTAACTGACGCTGGCATGGTGCGCCACTAGTATGCCTATCCCAGCATTTTTCGTCTAGTTTTTGTAGTTTAGCCGTTTTAAGTCATTCCAAATTACATTAGCATCTTCCAATGATTCTAACTACTTCAAATGATTTCTAAATACATAGAAATTATCTGAAGAACTCAAATCAAAACCTTGAATACATGACCCATTCAAGGTAAACTAAGATCAAAGTCAAAAAAGTTAAGAGTAAAGTTTAAAAGTTGGGCAGGTCAAAGTGAGTTGTTAAAGTTTTCAAAGTGCCTTAAACAATCGTTTTAACTTTGCTTTAAGGCTTGAGTTACAAGTCGAGCAAAGAGAAAAAAATTGAGTTAAGTTCTCAAAAGTTGTAAGGGGGACTAAGCATTCCCTAAAAGTTGATAAATGTTTAACATTTAAGTTAAAGGATAACTAAGAAGTTCCAAAAGAGTTCTGAACTAAAGAGAGGAACAGTGTTTCCAAAAGGAGCTTTTTAAAGCTAAAGGGTTCAGTAAATTATCTCAACCCAAAAGAAGGAAGTTTTATTAAAAGTATGAGCTAAAGTATGTTTTGGGAGTAGTATTGAGAACCGATGTGGGAATGAGAGTTCTGATAACTCAAGTCCCCATATAAACTATGTAGCCATCATGAGTATTAATGTATCATAACTCAAGTCCCCATATAAACTATGTATCCATCATGGGTATTAAATGTATCATAATTTATAGATGATCACGTAAGTTTAGCCAGTGGATCCACTACGTTGAGGGTATCCTATGCGACAACAAAGAATTAGACAGTTCTGGTAGCATGAATGAGACGTTGTATCATCAATTAAGCTCATAGTGCTGGTTGTTGGTTAGAGAAACTACGATAGAAAACATCCTTCAAAACTCGGTATAATCATTATAAATTTGTAGTTATGTCGTTTGGGCTAACATACGCTCCTACGACTTTAATTGATTTGATGAACAAAGTGTTCAAACAATAGTTGGACTTGTTCGTTATCGTCTTTATTTATGATATCCTCATTTACACTAGGAATGAGGAAGAACATCTGAGTTATTTGAGATTTGTTCTGCACACTGTCAAAGATCGCCATTTATACTCTACGTTTAGCAAATTTGAGTTCTAGTTGCAATCTGTTGCTTTCCTTGGTCACATTGTATCTAGCAAGGGGATCCAATTAGATTCACAGAAGATCGAAGAAGTGAAACAATGGCCCAGACCTACCTTTTCTACATATATCAGAAGTTACTTAGGTCTAGCCGGTTATTACAGATGGTTTGCGGAAGGATTTTCATCCATAACCTCACCATTGACTAGGTTGACTATGAAGATGGTCAAGTTTCAGTGGTAAGATGATTGTGAGAAAAGCTTTGCAGAATTGAAAAATAGATTAATTACAACTCATGTCTTGACTCTAGTAGAGGGTTCATATGGTTATGTGATCTTTTGAGATGCATCAATACTTGACCTAGTTTGTGTGTTGATGCAACGAGAGAAGATTATAACTTATGCTTCTATACAACATTAGGTGTATGGAAAGAAATATCCAACTCATTACCTCAATCATGCAAAAATGGTGTTAGCACTCATGATTCATGAGCCAATACTTGTATGGTGTTCATGTTGATATGTTCACTGACCATAAGAGCCTTTAATATGTGTTCACCAAGAAAGAGTTGAATCTTCTAAAAATGATATTGCTTGAGTTACATAAGGATTATGATATGAGTGTGCATTACCATACTGGTAAGGTGAATGTAGTAGCAAATGTTCTTAGCGGATTATCTATGGGTAGTGTAGCCCATGTTGACTAAGAAAGGAAGGAACTAGTGAAGGATGTTCACAGGCTTTCTCGCTTGGGATTTTGCCTTATGAGCATATAAGACAGTGGTGTAACAGTTCAGAATGGGGAAAAATCTTCTTTGGTAGTTGAGGTTAAGGAAAATCAAGACACTGATCCAATCTTGCTTGAACTTAAGGTGCAATCCACAATCAGAGAGTAGAGGTTTTCTCCCAAAGGGAGATGGTTTACATCGCGAACATGGTATATTGTGTGTTGCATATGTGGGCGAGTTGAGACAACATATTATTGTAGAAGCCCATTACTCCATATATTTTATTCCTCTAGGTGCCACTAATATATACCGCGAACTGCGGGAATTCTATAGGTGGAATGACATGAAGAGAAACACAGTAGATATTTTTAATAAGTGCCTCAACTGTCAGAAAGTCAAGGTAGAACATCAAAAACCAGGGGGTATAACTTCAGAGATAGACATTCCTACTTGGAAAAGACAAGTGATCAATATGGATTTCATCACAGGGTTACCTCGTACTCGTAGACAACATGACTCCACTTGGGCTATAGTTGACAAGAGGACTAAGTGTTCTCGCTTTTTGGCACTTCAGAGTATAGATTCTTCAAAGGACTATGTGAAGTTTTACATTAATGAAATTTTGAGGTTGCATAAGGTTCCTTTATCTATTACCCCAGATAGAGGTTGTAACACCCCATAACCAAAACAAATCAAAAACCTGCTTTACGGAAAAAAAATCTGCAGCTGCAACAAATGGTTGCATCGACGGACCGTAGTCTGACCCATGGTCCATCCTGCACAACCTCGATGGGATCAGAAACTCCCTAAAGTTTCAGCCCAGAAAAATTGGTTAAGTCTTGGACGACGGATGAACTTATGGTCCGCAGGTCAAACGACGGTCCATAGTCCGTGATCGTAGATCAATACTCCCGTCACCCACTCTCTAACAACAGCTACGGATGGCCAGCACGGTCCGTAGATGGAAAATTTACATACAATTAAGGGTAAATGTAGTTGGGTAAACTTAAAATAGTCATAACTGTTAGCACAAAATGAATTAGGTTTTCCATGACCTACCCACAGATGTATATTTGAATTATGTTTCCATATCCACCAACCTTGCTAAAATCAGAACTCCGAGTAAAATGTTATGCCCATTTTAGCGAAGGCCTGTCGAACATGCCCAATCGACGGACCCAATGATGGGGCGTCGGTCAGACGACGAACCGTCATTCCTGGTCGTCGTTTGGTCTGACACCAACTTACCCAAAGGTATTTTGGCCTTTTCCCACTTCGTTTAAACCTTAAGTTACGTCGTTTTGACCCTAAATAATAAGATTTTAGTTAGTTTAAGCGTAAAAACATAATTAAAACATATCTAAGTCAAATCATTAAATCAAACCCTAGAAAATTAGAAGCCAGAGAGGAGAAAAATCTCAAGAACCCTAGTTCAAGAACGCTACAAGATCCAGGAGTTCTAGCCCTAAAACATAAGTATTTTTCCGTAGACTTCATCACTAGGTATGTGGGATTTCACTAGTGGGTTCCTTTCACCCATTGGGTCCCTAGATTTCAGTCAGATTCTTCATTCCCATATAATGATTAGACATAGGGTTTCTAGAACTTCAAAAGAACATCATGAACTTATTAGTTATACAATCCAAATCAAATAATCATGTTATTATTCAGTTTAGTGCATGAATTTCAGAACCCTAGCTTTTTATTTCCCTAGTTCTTGAATTACACATTATAGGTCAAATATTTCAAACACTTGAGTTATACATGCCTCCGTTATTAATGCATAATTACCATATTAATTGCTGAATTTTCAGTTTGCATGTTCAGTTTCAAGATATCCAGTATTTCCAGAAACTAAGACATAATCATTAAATTTACAGAATATATGGGAGTAGCATAATAATGAGTTTGACTAGGGTTTAGCGTACCCAATAGTCCCAGAACTACTAGCCAAGTAGGTTGTAATTCCCCTTTGTGGCCAACCAGTTTAGTGATCACGCCAGCATGCCTTTATTCCTTTGGCAGGGTATATTGGGTCCTCTACATTGACCATTTATTAGGATATTCATTATTCAGTTTCAGCATGTTATAAATTGGTCATTGCATCCAGTTAGCTCAGAATTAAGTTTATCATATTAGATTATTATACTTGCTTTAATGCTTGTTCAGTTATGTTTTATTTCAGATTTAGTCTATACTACATGCTCAGTACCTTTCAAGTACTAACGCATACGGGCGCTACATCTTCTCATGATGTAGGTTAAGGTTCTCAGCATTAACATCACGCATAGATCGATTTCCCGATCTCCAGTTCACCAGATTCAGCGGCGAGTCCTCATTCTCTGAGGACAAAAGTTATGAGTTTCATTTCAGTCTATAGTCACTTTAGTTTCAGTTTTTGCTAGATTTAGCTGGAGCTTGTCCCTGTATTTCTAGTCTAGTTTAGAGGCTTATTCAGATATGTTAGATTCAGATTAGTATTGAGTTTATATTTCCTTTGTATTAAACTCATTGTTTTCAAATATCTTAGTTATAGAATGTGTGTTTTCCCTACCTTTTTAGATTTAATTATGATTTAGCTTTTGCATGAGTTTATTATCTTTAGTATGCTCATGATCATGCCAGCTGGGTTAGCTTGGGATCACTTGTGGTACTAGGTTCCGTGTCTGCGTCTCAGGGGTAGCTCGGGACATGACAAAACATGGTATCAGAGCACTAGGTTTAAGTGTCCTAGGATGTCTGAAAAAATCGCACTAAGTAGAGTCCCTTTCATGGGTGTGAACTGCACCACATCTAATGCGAGGGAGGCTACAAAGTGTTTTAGTAAAAAAACATCATTTTGTTGTTACTCTTATCGTGCATAAGGTATGATCTTATTCCACTCTAGTTTGATGTTCTACGTTTCAGATCATTCCTTCTCGTAGAGCTTAGGCATGGAAGGCTAATGCACGCAGTGCTTACTAGTTCCTCAGTACCAGATAAGAAAGTTCAAATGCAGACTTTCAGAACACCAATTCAACTTTTGGCTCGAAGTATGATAAACCAGAATAATCAATAGGTTCTAGTTCTTACTAATAGAAATGACCGATTAGTGGAAGCCAGAGTTTGTGATTTTGTTAGGATGAATGTGCCTAAGCTTTTACGGTCGCAAGTTGGTAAGGACCCATAGAAGTTCATTGATGAGGTCAATAAAATACTTGGTGTGATATAAGTAGCTTGGAGTGATAGGTGAGATTGGCATCCTACAAACTCAAGGATGTGACTCATATATGGTTCACTCAGTGGAAAGACAACATACATGAATTTTGTCTTTTGTAACTCAGTATAGCAGTCAAACTCAGTGTTAGTCCAGAAACTCTCTCATAACCTTTCTCAATTTCTAATCTAGTCGGTGACCCAATTATAGCTAGACGGGTATACAGAAATTGCCCTATCACATTCTCTCAGAAAGTCACCTCAGCAGATCTAGTTGAGTTAGAAATGGTAGACTTCAATGTAATTCTAGGCATGGATTGCTTACATTCATGTTATGCCTCAGTCGATTAAAGCACTAGGATTGTTCGATTTTAGTTTCGGGACAAACCAATCTTAGAATGGAAGGTAGTAGCTTAGTGCCTATGGGTCAAATTATTTCTTACTTTAAGGCCAGAAAGATGATATCTAAGGGTTATCTCTATCACTCTAGATCTGGTTAATGATTCTTGACTTGAAACCCCAACTCTTGAGTTAGTTCCAGTAGTCTGTGAATTTCCAGAAGTATTCCAAGAAGATCTTCCCGGAGTCCCTCCCGAAGGGAAAATTGACTTTTTAATTGATCTCCTTCTAGATACCCAGCCTATTTCTATTTCTCCTTACAGAATGGCTCCAGCAGAGCTTAAGTAATTGAAAGAGCAGTTGAAAGACCTTCTAGATAAGGGTTTCATCAGACCTAGTATTTCACTATGGGGTGCACCAGTGTTGTTCGTAAGGAAGAAAGATGGTTCTCTCAGAATGTGCATTGACTATAGATAGTTGAACAAGGTCACAATCAAGAATAAGTATCCCATCCTGAGGTTTGATTACTTGTTTGACCAACTTCAGGGTGCTAGCAATTTCTCAAAGATAGACTTCAGATCGGGTTATCATCAGCTTAGAGTCAGAGATAGTGACATTTAAAAAACAATCTTCAGAACTTGGTATGGTCATTATGAATTTGTAGTTATGTCGTTTGGACTAACTAATGTTCCTGCACCTTTCATGGATTTGATGAACATTGTATTCAAATAGTACTTGTGCTTGTTCATTATCGTCTTCATTGATGATATCCTCATTTACTCTAAGAATAAGGAAGAAATGTGAGTCATTTGAGAATTGTTTTACACACTCTCATAGATCGATAGTTATTTGCTAATTTCAGCAAATATGAGTTTTGGTTGCAATCCGTTGCTTTCCATGCTTACATTGAATCTAGCAAAGGGATTCGAGTAGATTCATAGAAGATAGAAGCAGTGAAACAATGGCCCAAACCTATCTCTACTGCATATATAAGAAGCTTCTTAGGTCTAGAGGGTTTTTATAGAAAGTTCGTGGAAGGATTCTCCTCCATAGCCTCACGATTGACTAGGTTGACTCAGAAAATGGTCAAGTTTCAAGGGGCAGATGATTGTGAGAAATTTTTTGCAGAATTGAAAAAAAGATTGACTACAACTCCTGTCTTGACTCTACCAGGGTGTTCAAATGGTTATGTGATCTATTCTGATGCATCAAGAGTTGGCCTAGGTTGTGTGTTGATGCAATGAGGTGAGGTGATAGATTATGCCTCTAGACAACTTAAGGTTCATGAGAAGAAATATCCAACTCATGAGATTGATCTTGAATTAGTGGTGTTTGGACTCAAGATCTTGAGACAGTACTTGTATTCTGTTCACTGACCATAAGAGCCATCAGTATGTCTTCACCCAGAAAGAGTTGAATCTTCGCCAGAGAAGATGGCTAGAGTTCCTTAAGGATTATGATATGAGTGTGCATTATCATCTGGTAAGGCTAATGTAGTAGCATATACTCTTAGTAGATTATCTATGGGTCGTGTAGCCCATGTTGAGGAAGAAAGGAAGGAGCTAGTGAAGGATTTTCATAGGCCTTCTCGCTTAGCAGTTCGCCTGATGAGCATATCAGACAATGGTGTAACAGTTCAGAGTGGGGCAGAATCTTCTTAGGTAGTGGAGGTTAAGGAAAAGCAAGACAGTGATCCAATTTTGCTTGAACTTAAGAATGCAGTCCACAATCAGAGAGTGGAGGTTTTCTCCCAAGGGGGAGATGGTGTACTTAGCTACAAGGGTAGATTGTGTGTTCCTTATGTGGGCTAATTGAGACAACATATTCTTGTAGAATCTCATAACTCTAGGTATTCTATTCATCTAGGGAGCCACTGAGATGTAACGCGATCTGCGGGAAGTCTATTGGTGGAATGGCATGAAGAGTGATATAGCAGACTTTGTGAGTAAGTTCCCAAATCGCCAGCAAGTCATGGTAGAACATCCGAAACAAGGAGGTATGACTCAAGAGATCGATATTCCTACTTGGAAGTGGGATGTGATCAATATGGATTTCACCAAAGAGTTACCTCGTACTCATAGACATCATGACTCAATTCGGGTGATAGTTGATAGGATGACTATGTCTTCTCACTTTTTGGCGGTCAAGACTACAGATTTCGCAGAGGAATATGCCGAGCTTTACATTAATGAAATTGTGAGGTTGCATTGGGTTCCTTTGTGCATCATCTCAGATAGAGGTCCTCAGTTGACCTCTACTTTCTAGAAGTCATTTCAGAAAGGTCTTGGTACTCAAGTTTACCTTAGTACAACATTTCATCCACAGACGGATGAGCAGGCAGAGCGTACCATTTAGACCTTAGAGGATATGTTGATAGCTTGTGTGATCTATTTCAAAGGTAGTTTGGATGATCACCTTTATCTTATTGAGTTTGCCTACAACAAAATCTACCATTCCAGCATTCAGATGATCCCTTTATATGTGCGTAGATGTAGATATCCTGTTGGTTTGTTTAAAGTAGGTGAAGCAACTTTCATAGGTCCAGATTCAGTTGTTTATTCTATGGAGAAAGTGCAACTCATTAGAGATATACTTAAGACAGACCAAAGTCGTCAGAAATCTTATGCAGATTTAAGGAGAAAGGAACTAGAGTTCCAAGTTGAAGATTGAGTTTTTCTTAAGGTATCACCTACGAAAGGGGTAATGAGATTTGGAAAGAAAGGGATTCTCAGTCCTAGATATGTAGGACCTTACAAGATCTTGAAAAGGGTTGACAAGGTGGAATATGAGTTAGAGTTGCATGCAGAAATAGCAGCAGTGCATCTAGTCTTCCACATCTCAGTCTTGAAGAAGTGTGTGGGTGACCCAGCCTCTATAGTTCCATTAGAGAGTGTGGCTGTGAAAGATAGTCTTTCTTATGAGGATGTACCAGTTGAGATTCTTGAACGTCAAGTTAGAAGGTTGAGAAATAAATAAGTCGCTCCATTAAAGGTTTTGTGGAGGAGTCAGTCCGTAGAGGGAGCTACTTGGGAAACAGAAGCAACCATGAAAGCCAAGTATCCTCACCTCTTTCCTTCCCATTCCACCCCAGCTTGAGGTAATAGTTTCTCTTAAGTTTTCCAGTCAATCATGCGTAAATTCAGTGTTAGAATCATGTTCCCTCAGTTTTTACCTGCATTTTAAGCATAATTGCATGTACTCGGAACTCAATTAAGTCAGAAACTCTGTTCTCAGTATTTAGTAGTAGGGTTTGCAGCTTTCCCTTTATTTTAGCAAGTTTAGTCTTCATTCGAGGACGAATGTTCCCATGGGGGAGATAATGTAA
Source organism: Solanum pennellii (assembly GCF_001406875.1). Lineage (NCBI taxonomy): Eukaryota > Viridiplantae > Streptophyta > Magnoliopsida > Solanales > Solanaceae > Solanum > Solanum pennellii. Next base: position 34,091,147 of record NC_028644.1, read on the forward strand.
CACCCTATAGCCAAAAAATACCAAAAACCAGCTTTATCGAAAAAAAATCTACAGGTGAAACAAATGGTGTCATCGATGGACCATATCCTGACCCATGATCCGTCCAGTACAACCGTCGGTGGGATCAGTATCTCCCAAATATTTCAGCCCAGAAAAATTGGTTAAGTCTTGGACGACGGACGGACTTACTGTTTGTAATTCAGACAACAGTCCGTAGTCTGTGACCGTTGATCAATACTCCCTTCACCCACTCTCTGACAAGAGCTACGGATGACCAGCACGGTCCGTAGGTGGAAAATTTGCAGACAGTTAAGGGGAAATACAGTTGGGTCAACTTCAAATGGTCATAACTTTTAGGAAAAAATGAATTAGGTGTCCCATGACATACCCACAGATAGATAATTGAATTATCTTTCCATAGACGCCTACCTTTCTAAAATCAGACCTGCGAGTAAAAACTTATGCCCATTTAAGTAAACGTCTACCAAACAGGCCCAGTTGACGGACCCAACGATGGGGCATTATTCAGACGACAGACCGTTAGTCCTGGCCGTGTTTGGTCCGACACCAACTTACCCTGTTGTCTTTTGGTATTTTCCCACTTTGTTTAAACCTTAAGTTACGTCATTCTGACCCTAAATAATAAGATTTTAGCCAGTTTAAGCCTATAAACATCATTAAAACATATCTAAGTCAAATCATAAAATCAAAACCTAGAAATTAGAAGCAAGAGAGGAGAAAAAGCTCAAGAACCCTAGTTCAAGAACACCACAAGCACCAGCAGTTCTAGCCCCGAAACATAAGTATTTTTCCGTGGATTTCATCACCAGGTATGTGGGATTTCACTAGTGGGTTCCTTTCACCCATTGGGTCCCTAGTTTTCAGTCATATTATTATTTCCCATATCATGATTAGACATAGAATTTCTAGAACTTCTACAGAACTTCATGAACTTATTAGTTATATATTTCAAATCAGATTATCATGTTATTATTTAGTTTATTGAATGAATTTCAGAACCATAGCTTTGTATTTCTCTAGTTCTTGAATTACACATGCTAGGTCAGATATTTCAGACACTTCATATATACATGCCTTAGTTATAAATGCACAATTACCATATTAATTGTTGCATTCTCAGTTTGCATCAGTTTCATGTTTTCCCGTATTTATATAAACTCATACATAATCAGTAAATTTACAGAATTCATGGTAGTAGAATAATATCGAGTTGGACTAAGGTTTAGCATACACAATAGTCCTAGAACTACTAGCCAAGTTGGTTGTAAGTCCCCTCCATGGGCAATCAGTTTAGTGATCACGCCACCATGTCTTTATACCTTTGGTAGGGTATATTAGGTCCTCTCGATGGGGCGTATACATCGGACTCCACATTTGGGTCATGTGGTTTTATTATCGGTTATTAGTAGCTCCCACAGATCAGTCAGACTCTTTGTATTGACCATTTATCAGTATATTCAGTATTCAATTTTAGCATGCTATCAATTGGTCATTGCATCCAGTTAGATCAGAATTCAGTTTATCATGTCAGATTATTATACTTGCTTTTATGGTTGTTCAGTTATGTTTTATTTCAGCTTTACTCTATCCTACATACTCGATACCTTTCAAGTACTAATGCATACGTGCGCTAAACCTTCTCGTGATGTAGGTTCAAGTTCTCAGCATCCAGATCACGCATATATCAATTTCCCGATCTCCAATTCAGCAGATTCAGTGGTGAGTCCTCATTCTCCGAGGAAAACAGTTATGAATTTCATTTCACTCTTTAGTCACTTTAGTTTCAGTTTTTGCTAGATTAAGTTGGGACTTGTCCCAATATTTCTAGTCCTGTTTAGAGGCTTATTTAAGACATAGTTATATTCAATTTAGTATTGAATTAATATTTACTTTGTATTATACTCATTGTTTTCGAATATCTCAGTTATAGAATATGGGTATTCCACATCTTTTCAGATTTGATTATGATTTAGCTTCTGTATCACTTTATTATCTTTAGTATGCTCATGATCATGCCAGCAAGGTTAACTTGGGATCACTTGTGGTCCTAGGTTCCGTGTCCGCGGAGGGAGGGGGGGTAGCTCGGGATGTCACAGAGGTCCTCAGTTTACCTCTCATTTCTAGAGGTCATTTCGGAAGGGTTTTGGTACTCAGGTTAACCTTAGCACAACCTTTCATCCGCAAGCAGATGGCAAAGAAAAATGTACCATTCAGACCCTAGAGGATATATTGGGAGCTTGTGTGATCAATTTCAAGGGTAGATGGGATGATCACCTTCTTCTTGTTGATTTCGCCTACAACAATAACTATCATTTCAGCATCCAGATGGCCCCATATGAGGCACTGTATGGGCGTAGATGTCAATCTCCTTTTGGTTGGTTTGAAGTAGGTGATACAGCTTTGGTAGGACCAGATTATGCTATGGAGAAAGTTCAACTCTGTAGAGTTACACTTAAGGCAACTCAAAGTAGTCAAAAATCTTATGTAGATGTAAAAAGTTAGGGATTCATAGTTCCAAGTTTATGAGTGGGTTTTCTTTAAACTTTTACCTATGAAAGGGGTGATAAGATTTGACAAGAAAAGGAATCTCAGTCCTAGATATGTATGCCCTTAAGAGATCTTGAAAAGGGTTGCAAGGTGACATATGAGTTAGAGTTGCCAGCAAAACTTGTAGCAGTACATTCAGTCATCCACATCTCACTCTTGAAAAAAGGTGTGGGTGATCCAGCTTTCGTGATGTCATTAGGTATTGTGGATGTGAAAGATAGTCTTTCTTATTAGGATGTACCAATTAATAATCTTGACCGTCAGCTTAGATGGTTGAGAAACAAAACGTCGCTTCAGTCAAGGTTTTGTCGAGGAGTCAGTCCGTAGAGGGAGCCATATTGGAAGCATAAATAACCATGAAAACTAAGTATACTCACCTCTTTCTTTCTATTCAATTTCAACTTGAGATCATAGTTCCTATTAAATTTTTTAGTCATTCATGCGTAAATTCAGTCTTAGAATCATGTTTCCTCAATTTGTACTTCCAGTTTCAGTGTATTTGCGTGTTCTTGGAACTCAATTGAGTCAGAAATTTAGTTCTTACTGTCTAGTGGTAGGTATTACAACCCTCTACCTCTCATTTAGCTTGTTTATTCTTCATCGAGGAAGAATGGTCCCAAGGGTAAGATAATGTAAAACCCCGTATCCAAAATAGACCACAAATGAAGATTTTCAGATGTTACAGGTGCCAATGGCGGAGCTAACTAAAGATCGTCATTCGACTTACGGTACATTTGTTGACTCTGTTGATGGGCTAGTAAACTTCAATTCATAAGTCGTGAATTACATTCGACCAGTATGAATCGTCAATCGATATACAATCCATCAGTCTACTTCGTCGATTAGCCAACTAATTTCCAGATCTCAGTCACGAATGAAGGTTGACCAGTATTGGCCATCAATTGACTTACAAACCGTCAGTCGACTTCGTCGATTCGCCAGCTAATTTCAATTCTCAGTCATAAATGATAGTCGAGTAGTACGAACCATCAGTCAACGCCATCAGTGATTTCGATAGCTTAAAGTGTCAAGGTTATTTTGGTCTCTTCCTTGTTCGTCTGACCCATAAGCTACATCATTTATACCTAAATCGTGAGATTTTATTCATTTTAATCCTATAAACATTACTACAACTTACCTAAGTCAAAATCAATAATCAAAACTTAGAAAATTAGAAACAAAAGAGGGGAAAAAGGTATGAAAATCTAGTTCAAGAAAGCAACAAGTTTCCATCAATTCTAGCCCCAAAATTAAAAGATTTCCCCATGGAATTTGTCACTAAGTATGTGGAATTTCATTAGTGGGTTCCTTTCATCCATTGGGTCCATAGAATTCAGTCCGTTTCTTGATTTCATATAATGAATAGACCTAGGGTTTCTAAAATTTCAATCGAATATCATGAGTTAGTTATTAACATGATTCAAATTAGATTATCATGTTATTACATTGTTTCTCTCATGAAATTCAAAATCGTAGCTATGTATTTCTTTAGTTCTAGAATTACACATGCTACGTTAGATATATCAGTTATTTAATTATACATGCATTAGTTATTAATGCATCACTATCAAATTAATTGTTGCATTCTCAGTTTGCATGTTCAAATTGAGCTATCCAGTTTTACAAAAACTCAGTCATAATCTGTTAAACACCTAATTCATTTAGAGTAGGATAATTCCTAGTTAGAATAAGGTTTAGCGTACCCAAACAGTTCCAGAATTAGTAGCTAAGTAGATTGTAAGTACCCTATGTGGGAATCAATTCATTTATCACGTCAACATGCCTTTATACCTTTTGCAAGGTATGTTGGGTTCTCTCGATAGGGCGTACATCAGACTCCATAGTTAGCTCATGTGGTTTTATGATCGATTATGACTAGCTCCCACAGTTCAGTTACACTCTATTGCATTGAACATATTTACAAAAGTTAGTATTCTTCCTCAGCATATTATAAATTTTGCCATTTACTCCTATTTGCTCAGCATTCCGTACATGCAAAATATTATAATTTCTTTTGTGCTTGTTCAATATGTATTATTTCAGCTTTACTCTAAACTGCATGCTTAATACCTTTCAAGTACTGGCGCATACGTGCAGGATATCTTCTCGTGATTTAGGTTCAGGTTCTCAATATCGAAATCATGCTTTGATTGATTCCTGATCGCAAAATAAGTGGTGAGTCCTCATTCTCCGAGGATAAGAGTCATGAGTTTCTTTTTAGTATTTTTACTCATTTAGTCACAATGTTGTTAGAATTAGCTGCGGCATCTCCCTACATTTCTAGTCAGTTAAAAGCTTATTTCATACATAGTTAGTTTTAACTTAGTATTAAGTTAATATGTTCTCTGTATTAAACTCATCAGTTTTCATATACCTCAGTTACAATATATAGGTATTCCCCATCTTTTGATTTTCATTGTGATTTAAATTCCGCACCAGCTTATTATCTTTAGTATGTTCATGATCCTGTCAGCAGGGTTAGCTTGGGATAACTTGTGGTCCTAGGTCCCGTGTCCGTGTCTCAGGGTTAGCTCAGGGTGTAACAAGCAGTAAACCACATCTTTACGGTGTGGGGTGATATGACAACAAATTCCATGATCTAGTTCTCATGGTTATGTGAGATAAACACTTATTCCCATCATGTGAGATTTGCATAAAGGTTTCTTGAGAAGTTACATGATGTGTCAGTGGTAGTATAAGATGTTATTCGTGCATTACGCGAGTAGGATTTAAGACGGTCATAGTGAGTTCTCTAAGTATAAATGACTAATATACGAAATTCCACTAAATGAAGTAACTGAAAGGTTTTGACTCACAAGTGCTTAATGTTATATGCATGATACACTTGGGTTATATTATGAGTTATTTTCACTTGTCATTCCTAGTAAATTTTTATGTCTCTTATGCATATATATGATGTAAAGGTGAGAAAGGAAGAATGTTAAGTTCATTTTTGGTGACCTTAATGTGGTTCCTTAGTGTGGATTATTGTATGGGACACTATCAATGCATTGCATAAAATATAGCTTGAGGGTTATTTGAGGTGAAAGCATTGGTTTACATGGAACATTGTCCAAATGGGATGTTATGAATATATGATGATTATATTTGCATTGTATATTTCATATGCTAGTGTTCATGATATTTCAAAAAGTGTCATAATGCATGGTTTCTTACAAAAATTTCTCTTTCAAAGAATATTTTTGAATGGTCATCATACTTGGTACATTTTTGTGTGCTAACCCATATTTCTCTTATTTTTACTACAAGTTTTGGTTTCAGAAAGTGATTGCTTCCAAATAGATTGAAGTGCTTGGATTAATATTCTTCAAATGCAAGAGTGGAACATCTTCATATGTAGAGGGCAAGTGTCTTTTTGGAAGTCTCCTTCCTCTTATTCATATAATATACAATCCAAATCTTTTCTATTGTAAAGGATTGTGTTCGTAGTATAGTTCAAGTACATTGTTAAGATGATTACGGGAGACGTAGACTTCCGCTAAGTCTTTTGAAAGATTTCAATTAATTACTTTGAAAATTCTAATCTAATGAGTTTTAATTTAGTACTATTTTTTGTATATCAAATGTTACAATACTATGAAGATTGTATGTGACCCTTCGGCCCGAGTACGCCGTTTCACATTTCGGGCCTATACTCGGGTCGTAACACTAACTTTTTACGATTAAAGGCCATTATCTCGAGCTAGCGACTGATGTTCTGGGTTCGAGGCCAACATCAATGTGGTTTTGAGGCATACTTGACTTCTTTGGTACTTGGATTAAAGTATCTTAATCTTGTAGTATTAGTTATTCTGTGTACCTGTCAGGCTTATGGAGGCCCATTAGCAATTTATTTGAACTTGATCACAGTGTACTTTCTAGGCTTATGGTGTCCGGTTAGGTTTAGTTTAAATATACTTAGATTTATTTTGTTATACTCGTGTTCCTTTTTTATTTCCCACAAATACCTTTGCTTATGTATAGATTCTATGTTTTGCTTATCGTCTTTAGATTTCTTGCTCAGTTGGACTACGATGCCTACGAAATACATTGTTTTGTTATTTATGTTGCACGCTGCATCTTTTTTGTTATATAGGTCCTAGTACCACCTACCACTTCTGATCATTCCTGACATCTTTTGTATATTGTGAATTTTTGAGATGTGGGTGAACACTTGTCCTGGTCACGCCTCTTTTTTTTCCTCAACTTTTTTTGATTTTATTTGTTTCGAAAGAAAAAGAGTTTTTCCAATTAAAGTGACACTTTGAAAAGGGAAAATTATTATTCAGAGTCGCCACTTGGAATTGAGTTTTGGTGTTCCATGTCACCTTATTTAAATCCCTAATCAAAAGGAAATTTGACTCTATTTTTTATTGGTCTGCGAACTAGAAATCCAGGTAAGGAATTCAATTGACCGAGGGGAAGGTGTTAAGCACCCCTCGAGTCCCGTGGTTCTAGCACGGTTGCTGTATTAACTTTGGTATGACTTGACATAATTTTGGATATTATATTATTTAACTTAATAATAAAAATGTTTTTACTTTATTCTCTCATTTATTTTAGATTTATTTGAAACTGTCTTATTTATATTAATTTTTTAAAAAATTAAATTATCTCATTTTTTGTGTGTGTCCATTAATTTGAAACTTGAAAATTTATTAAAAAAATTTATATTTTTTTTTCGTGTATTTGTATTTTTAATTATAAATAGAATATATAACTATATTTAATTTTTAGGAATCATAATTTATGTAGGAATGAGAGTGTTAGAATATTGATAATTTTAGGATTATATTTTTAGTTTAATTAAAATATGATATAAAATATTAGTTTTAGCAAAAATTCTAAGTAGATTAGGACAATTTTTAGAAAGATATATTTTTTCTATTTCCCCTTTTTTTTTTTTCTTTCTTTCTTTTACATGTTTTTTTAATTATTATTTTTCGCGTTTTGATTTTATAAATATTATGCCTTATATTTTTTTCATTTTTTATTTTTCTTCTAATTATTTTATTTTATTTTATTTTTAATACGTTTTTTCTCTTATTTTTTGTATGTTCTTCTATCTTTTTTTTTTTAACTCTATGTTTTATTAATTTTATATTTTTATACATTCTACTTGTTCTTCTTACGTTTTTTTATTTTTTAACTTTTCCTATTTATTTTGTCACTCTGATTCTTTCTCTTCATTTTAATTTTTTTTTACATTCTCTTTCTGTTTTCTAATTTTTCGGTTATGTTTTTTTTATCTTTTGTATTATTATTATTATTATTATTATCATCATCATCATCGTTTTGTTTGTTCTTTTCTTTTATGCTTTTTTTAAATAATCTTCCCAATAAGTTGTCTATTTTTTTTTACCATAACTCTCTTAATAATAATATATATCCTTCTAGTTATATTTCATAATAATACGAATTAATGATAATCATCTTACTTTTATTCCAGAGGAAAACCATCTTATTTATTGAAATAATATATAAAAAAAATTGAAACATGTTTTGTATAGCTTTTCTAAATTGCTAATCACTTGAGCGTTAATTTATTTCCTAATCCTATAAATTTACAAATATTTAAAAAAAAAAAAAATTCTTAAGTGAAAACTAGGCTCCACGAAATATTAGCTATTAAATATCACAAAATAAATTTTGATATATAAATTGCATCTAAAAAAATAACAGACACTAATAATAATGCAAAAAAAATGTATGATACATCTTTTATTTATTTTATTTTTGTTAGCAAGAAAAATATTCTAATACTCCGTTTTTCAGATCGAGAAAAAAAAATTAAAAAAAATCATAACATGCATCACGGATTGATATTACATAATAATAACATACGATTCAAAGAACTTCATATTATTAGATTCAAATTTTCATACAACATTACATTTAAATAATACGAAAATTGGGAGTTACCTTGCTACGAAAATGGATATCACAAAAAAGAACTGCTACGATATACTGATTTGAGCCACAAATTTAGAACCACAACAAAAAACTCTAACTCTAACCTAATCCTCAAAAGAATAACTCACTTTTCTTATCTTTGTATTTGCTCTATATCTCTCTCTGTATTTCAATCTGTCTCTGTATATCTCTATATCTCTCTGTATATTTTTTTTCAACTGAACGTGTTTTTTAAAAATATTTTTCGGTGAGAGTCTGGTGATAATCAAAAGGAACGTAATAGAGTAGGATTATAATTTAATTTGAAATATTGTTGACGAAATTATGGTTGAGAAATAATTAAATAATTAACCTACTAAATAACAATAATAATAATACAGTAAAACAACCAAAAAGAGGTAAATACACACGTTCAAGAATTTTTTTTAAATAAAAGAAAAAGTCGTGCAAACCAATAAGTGGGAGAGAGAGTAAACTAAAATATAATAAAAACTAAAAAGGAAAAGAATTTTTTTAGGAAAATTAGTTTTTGGGAGTTTGAGGTTAATTAAGATAAGGGGAAGGTAATTTGAATATTTAAGACTCTTCTTTTTTTTCCTTTTTTTTCTTAATATATACTTCCATTATTTTTTAAACTAATTAAACGTTGAAGATTTAAAACAAAAACCATAAACTCACAATTTTTTATTATTAAAGTAATTTAAAATTTATTTATTTTTATTTATTTATTTTTTTTTAGATATAAATTTTTTAAAATTGGTGTTAAATCTTTATATTTTGGTAAAAAAATTAGTTGTTCATAGTATGCCCTTTTTGCTTAGAAATATGAAGAGTTTTCATGCAAAGACGTGAACAATGTGACTAATTTTTTACCGAAATATTTATGCCAAAAATGTGAAAAAATTATAATAGAGAAGAGGTTTGACTGTGTCCTAACATCTGAAAAACTATCCATCCTAATTTGATGCTAAGGAGTCAGGCGTAGTTCCAATGAGTTAGGTAGTCGAGTGAGGTTTTGTCGAGATTCCGACTTGTAGCTCCAGATATTACATAAAACAAACAAAATGCAGAAGGTAAGATATGAAATCATATGTACTCCGATAGTGCTAAGTCTTCATTTTGAATTCTCGGATATCGCTTCACCCTCTTTGGTAGGTTCATCGATTCCGAACTTTGCTCTGGACATATGAGTTTAAGACATGAAACTTCATGACTTGACTTAAGCTACTGACGTTCTTCCGCATGATATTCTTGAAAACTTGTTTTCTTGAAATGATGAATTCTTTTATTTTTGAACTGCAAATTTGTGTACTATGTAGAAACCTGCACACGAAACAAAATGAGATGGAATTCCTACCAGACCAGAGAGAGGTGATTCTCTAACAAAGGAAAGAAAGGAATTTTCTGCCTAGTTTGTACTAGGAAATTTTTTGAGTTATTGATGAAAACTATAAAAGTCTATACTAATAATAAAACTAAGGTTTTTGTAGCCATTACAAAATGTAAAAAATAAGACAAAAGGGAGTTTTGTACCCAAATTGCAACCAGGGGTTATCACGCACTGTGAAGACATGAAAAATAAAATAGGGGTTATTATGCCCTATATGCAACCAGGGGTTATTATGCCCTGTGAAGACATGAAAAATAAAATAGGGGTTATTGTGCCCTATATGTAATCCAGGGGTTATTGTTCCCTCTGAATACATGAAAAATAAAATGGGGGTTATTGTGCCCTATATGCAACCATGGGTTATTGTGCCTTGTGAAGACATAAAAAAAATTATAGGGGTTATTGTGCCTTATATTCAATCCAGAGGTTATTGTTCCCTCTGAAGACATGAAAAATAAAATAGGGTTATTGTGCCCTATATGCAACCAGGGATTATTATGCCCTGTGAAGACTTAAAAAAAATGAGAGGGGTTATTGTGCCCTATATGCATTCAAGGGGTTATTGTGCCATCTTAAGACATGAAAAATAAAATAGGGGTTATTGTGCTCTATATGAAACCAGGGGTTATTGTGCCCTGTGAAGACATGAAAACATAGAATAGGGGTTATTGTGTCATATATGCAACAAGGGGTTAGTACGCCCTGTGAAGAGATAAAAAATAAAATAGGGGCTTTTGTGCCCTATGAAGACATGATCATATATA
>NC_028644.1:34101934-34108944 GCF_001406875.1 Solanum pennellii
TATATATATATATATATATATATATGTATGTATATATATATATACATACATACATACATTTCTTCTTTTCACTTATTTTATCATTATCTTTATTAATATTATTATTCATCATTATTTTATTTTATTTTTATTTGTACATTGAACAAACTAAAAATAAAATAAAATGCCCCAGATTCTTTTAAGAGAAAAAAAATCATTTTTTACTGTTATTATTATTTTATCATGCATATTGTATGAAAAGTAAGGATTCAAGAACTTACCATCGTGGCATTTGTCTCTCGCAAACTATTTACATGATTCTGCTTTATACCTGCTTCAAGTCAAAGAAATGTATTTTTAATTTTTCTAAATGGTGGTTGGTTCGTGACATCGAGTATCCTGTGAAGCTTGACTTCCGGTTCCTCCCAGCTTGGGAGATTCATCCCATTGATGATTGTGCGAATATCTTAATGATGTTTTAAAAACAGTCCTTTTCATTCCTTGAAACACTTTTCATAGACATTCTAACTCATTACCATTTTGTGCATGTTGTGTGGTTCATTCGTTCCCAAGAAACTCTTTTGCTTATATATTTTCACGCAGTATCAATTTATGATATTTATTTTCTCGATAGGTTCACAACCCTATCCAAGATGGTGCATGTCCTCAACATTCAACTAGAGATACAGTAGTCAATTTTGCGGATTTAATTTTATTTTCTCACTTGACATGAGTTGATGCTGAGAAAGAAAGAAAAATAAACTCAAAGAATAACGAACACAAGCACAAATGACACTAATGAAAGGGTTATGAAGGAAAAATTATGTCTTTAGAAGTAGTAGATAAATAAGAAAATGTATTAATGAGTGAAAAGAATCTTATCAGAAAGTACGTGACGACTTTAAAGCATGACATGCATTTGGACTCAACGTTTGATCTTTTCGAGTTGTCTGAATCTCAGGAAACAATGTTGCACCTTTCAGTCGAACCTTGACTTTTATCATGATTGCGCTCATGTCAAGTCAAAATGTCATCAATTGATCAGTAGCGCCTTTCATGATTTTCACCAATAAGATATTCTAATGTTTGTCACTCAACTAACCATCGTCTTGTAGTGCACGTAAGGTTTTCACTCACAAAAATATCTTATTTATTTTCTCCCATAGTTTTCCATATAATGTATCAACCTTTAGAGAACTGAAGAACATGATTATCACTTTATTGACTGATTAGATCAAACCCCAATGAAGGGCTGCCTACGTATCCTTTTAGGAATTAGGTCAAACGTAGTTCAATTAAAAAAATTGTTTTTTTATTAAATTTTTTTAATTTTTTATTATTTATTTAAAAGCACCAGACCAGTGGTGTTTGAGATAAAAGAGGATACATTTTTATCTTCTCATCATACAAATAACTAGAAGTGCTAATTGTAGTATCTCTTGATCGAATCTGCATTGACAATCATGTCAATCGCCTTTCCCTCCATATCTGCCAATTGAAAATCTCCTTTCGATATCACTTGCTTAATAACATAAGGGTCTGGCTAATTTGGAGCAAACTTTCCCTTGGCCTCGTCTTGGTGGGGAAAGATACATTTCACAACAAGTTGACCCACTTCAAAATTTCTTGGGTTTACTTTCTTATTATAAGCCTGAGCCATCCTCTGCTGATATAATTGACCAAAACAAATTGATAACAATCATTTTTCTTCTATTAGTGCTAATTGTTCTAACCTTGATTTAACCCATTATGTATCCTTGATTTCTGCTTCAACAATGGTTCGAAGAGAAGGGATTTCAACTTCTGTGGGTATGACAGCCTCAGTTCCATAAACCAACAAGTAAGGAGTTGCACCGACTAATGTACGAACAGTCGTGCGATATCCGATGAGATAGAAGGCTAGTTTGTGATGACACTATCTAGATCCATGCACCATTTTCATAAGAATCTTCTTGATGTTTTTATTCGCAGCTTTAACAGCCCCATTTGCTTTGGGACAATAAGGGGTTGAATGACGATGAACAATTTTATATTTCTCACAAACTTCCTTCATCAGGTGGCTGTTGAGATCCATTGCATTATCTGTAATAATGATTTTTGGTATGCCAAAACGACATATCATGTTGGAATGAACGAAGTCCACCACCGCTTTCTTGGTAACTGATTTGAACGTGATAGCTTCTACCAATTTGGTAAAGTAATAGATGGCAACTAAAATAAATCGATGACCGTGCTTTCGGCTTTATCGGCCCAATAACGTCTATTCCTCAGCAACAAAAGGCCACGGAGCAGACATAAGATGCAACTCTAAAGGGGGTGAGTGAATCAAGTCGCTATGAGTTTGGCATTGATGGCACTTGCGAACAAATTGGAAACAATCTCGCTCCATGGTCAACCAATATTATCCTGCCCGAATAATCTTTTTTTCTAGGACGTAACCATTCATTTGTGGGACACATACCCCTGAGTGTACCTCATTCATAATTGTTTCCTCCTCTTGAGTATTCACACATCGTAATAAATTCAAATCTGGAGTCCTTTTATATAAGATATAGCCACTTAAGAAGAACCCATTGGCGAGTCGCCAATAGTTCTTTTTTGATCTTTATCAGCATGCAGTGGATATTCTCTAGCTTTTAGAAACTGTTTGATGTCGTGATACCAAGGCTCACCATCTGCCTCTACCGCAATTATATTGCAATAACCATGTTGATCCCTAACTTGGATTTCCAACGGGTCAATGTAGGTATTACCTGGGTATGGAAGCATCAATGCTAGGGTGGCGAAAGCATCAGCCAACTCATTGTGAAACCTGGGAATATGTCTAAGTTCAATGGACTTGAACTTTCTTATGAGATTTTCTAAACATTGTTTGTACGGTATGAGGTTAATGTCTCGAGTTTCCCATTCGCCTTGAGCTTGTCGAATGATGAAATCTGAATACCCAAAGACTAAAATCTCATGTACATCCAGATTTATTGCCATATTCAAACCCATGATGCAAGCTTCATATTCTCTTCTGTTGTTGGTAGAAAAGTATCGAAGTCGTGCTGTGGCAGGATAATGACAACCGTTTGGTGAGATAAGAACTGCCCCAATTCCCACTCCATTTTTGTTGACAGCCCCGTCAAAATATAATTTCCATACGGGGTCATTATCAAAAATTTCTTCCTCAATAGAATTGGTCTCTTCATCAGGGAAGTATGTCTTTAAGGGTTCGTATTCATCATCAATCTGATTTTCTAACAGATGATCGTCCAACACTTGTTATTTCATGACGGTGCGCGTAACATACACAAAATCAAATTCGGTAAGCAAAATCTGTCATTTTGCCAACCTACCAGTCGGCATGGCTTTTTGAAAAATATATTTCAGAGGATCCATTTGAGATATGACGTAAGTGGTGTAGGACAAGAAATAGTGCTTCAATTTTTGGGCGACCCAAGTTAAAGCACATGTTTTTTCTAATAGAGTGTACTTTACCTTATATGAAGTGAAATTTTTGCTCAAGTAATAGATATTTTGTTCCTCTTTCCCCGTGACGTCATGTTTACCTCATAAAACATTTCCTTGATACCTTGACATATTTCATCCGCATTATTTTGGATAGGTAAGTCTGCACACAGTTCACCTCGAGATTTAATAAATGATTGAGCAATATGGGGGATCGGCTTCGACAGATTCCAAGCATTTCTTTTACGATATTTTGCCCATTTTCTATCAAAACTAGTTGGATTGAAACCCAAACCGAATGTATCTTGATTACCCATTGGACTGATAGTATTCACAATTCCTTGCAACGACAAACCTAACCCCTTTCCAGGTTAATAGCCATTTTGTACCATTTAAGCTACCACCATGACTGAAGTAGAGGACAGATGAGGTTGGAGGATAGGCTTTCCTTCTAAGAACTGATTAACCGTTATTATCTCCAAAGCTTGATAGTTTAGGGTTTCACAACCTCTTTTAGCCTCAATCCATGGTATTGAAGGATCTCGGGTGAATGGGAGATCATCTTCACCATGGACAATGATTTCTTGTTTGTCATGTTCAAACTTGACCACTTGGTGTAGAGTAGATGGCACAACTCTAGCCCTGTGGATCCGTGGCCTACCCAAAAGCAGATTGTAAGACGTGTCCATGTCAATAACTTGGAAAGTGATTCCAAACTCCGATGGTCCAATTGTAACAATTAAGTATATTTCGCCAAGAGTATCCCGTTTTGAACCATCAAATGCCCGTACACAAAAATTGTTAGTACGAATCCTGTCAGTGCTGATTTTCAAGCTTTATAGAATGGAAAAGGGCATATGTCTACACCCAAATTTCCATCAACCATGACTCTCTTCACATAGTGTTCTTCACATTTCACGGTTAAATGTAGAGCCCTATTATGTGTAGATCCTTCCAAGGGCAATTCATAATCAGTGAAAGTGATTCTATTTACCTCAAAAATTCGATTGACCATTTTTTCCAAGTGACCTACTGTAATATTTTCTGAGATATGTGCCTTGTTCAAAATTCTGGTCAACACTTCACAATGTTCTTTAGAATGTATGAGTAGTGACAATAAAGAGATTTGAGCAGGCGTTTTCCTCAATTGATATATAACAGAATAATCTTGAGCTTTCATCTTTTTCAAAAACTCTTTAGCATCTTTCTTAGTGACTGGCTTTTTAATCGGCAACTTATTTTCTTTGATTTGTTTGTCCCTCTTTAATTCTTCCGGAGCATAACACCTTCCGGAACAAGTTAAGCCTCTTGTTTCATTTGTTTCTTCGATAATCTTCTTTCCCTTGTGAGTAACGACGACTTTGTTGTAGTTCCACGGAACGGCCTTTGTGTTTGTGATTGGAAGTTGTCTTGCAATTTGTGTAACAATTGACTCTTTCAAACTTTCTTGATTTTGATCAAACGTTGAAAATTTACCAAGAATGTAGCATTTGGTCCATTCAACGGTACACTTTTCTTTTTATAGATGTAGGGACATACAATACTAGCTTCCTCGAGTCCTCAAAATTTGAAGGTGCACCTTTAACAATTATCGGTGCCCTTTGTATGGATTCTAAAACCATACTAGACTCTTCTTTTGAAACCTTGCTTTCCACTTTTGTTCTACTTGTTTGCTCATAATCTTCAAAAAAAGTCAATCATCCCCACAACACGCTCATTATTATGAGCAAGGAGTGGGTTATTTGTGACATTTGGTGCTTCCTCATTGCGTACCTCGATTACCTTATCCTCGATTAACTCTCAATGACTCTTTTTAAGGTCCAACAATTCTCTGTGCTATGACCTGGAGCGTTGGCGTGATACTCGCATATAATAGTTGGATCAAAGCCTCTTGCATTTAGAGTGACAACGTACGAATTGAGAGTTTGAACCAGTCTCAATTTTATTAATGTCTTTAACAAACTCGTATACGATTCCGCAATTGGGGTAAAATTATCTTTTCGACCTTGTTCTCTCGTATGGTTTGTCCGTTATGTGGATTATATTGCGCCTGAAAATTTTGTTGTTGGGGGCGAGAAACTTGTGGTGCAGGCCCCCGTCATTGTTGGCGTGAATGAGGTCTAACATATACCTGAGTGTCGAGAACGACATATTGGGACGGGTAATAATGCTGAGGAGAATTATATTGTTCTTGTTGGACTTGACCATAAGGATTGTTCATGCCCATTTGAACACCTCTTGATCCAGATGCCGCCATGGACCCTTCCTCCTTCCTTTAGGGAATGGTAAAATTACCGGATCCACTTTGTATTGCTTGTGTGGTAGCTCTAATGGCTGCTTGACTCACAATATTACCCGACTTTATGACATTCTCTGCCATTTCTCCGATCTTAATCGCTTCGGCAAAATGCTTGCCCATTGCGGCGAGAAGATAATGAAAGTAGTCAGGTTCTTGAGCCTGGAGAAAAACATCAATTAATTCATAGCCTTTCATCGGCAGTTTGACTCTAGCCGCCTGCTCCCTCCATCTTGTGGCATATTTCCCAAAATTTTCCGATGGCTTTTTTTCATATTATCTAGGGAATTGCGATTGAGAATAATATCGATATCGTATTTAAATTGTTGGAACAATATCTTGCGCCATATCATCCCAAACGTGCCAATGAGAAATGTCCTGATCGATAAACCATTCCGATGCTACACCCGTTAAACTCTCTCCAAAGTAAGCTATAAGAAGTTCTTCTTTTCCTCCGGCTTCCATCAACTGATTACAAAATATTCTCAAATGAGACACATGATCCGCCTGACAATTATATTTATCAAACTTTGGAGTTTTGAACCCTAGAGGCAAGTGAACATCTAGAAACATGCATAAGTCCTTAAATTAGACACTTTTGTGTCCTCCCAGACCTTGTGTAGTCCTTATGTTTTTTTCCAAACTTCTCATTTCCTTGAAATTTCTTCATGTTCCTCATTCTATATGTTTTCCTCAACCTCAACGGGAGAAGTGTATTGGTCTTGGTAAGAATTCGGAACATTAAATGTTAATTTAAGGGGATGCCCTTGGCCATATTGATATTTGAGTATAGGGTCATCAATGGATTTTTGTACCAATGTCGGTTGAGAAACTATATTAGTTATGACAGTAGGCACGAAAAGTGGATTATTCATCATTGATGGTTTCAACGGGTTTATTGAGGAAGTTCTGCCAGTATTAGAGGTGTTCATGTAGGGTCCAAACCCAGGTGGATAAATCGGGTCACTTGTTGACACTTGGATGGGGAATGGCATATTCACATTCAAATATTCTCGAATTGAAGGCGGAGGAGCCTGCCCAACCATCCAAGCTTCGTACATTTCGGTCATCTGTTGTTTTAACATTTTCACCTCTTCCATAGATACCGATTCTTGCGCAACCAGTTGGGTTTGTGCGTCTTTATTTTCCGACTCTGTTCCGTCTTTACATGTCAGTTTTTCTTTCCCTTTTGATCTTGTGTTATATTGATGAGACGCCAGCTCTCCTCACAAACCAACCACCTTTTAAAATCTCTAAATTCTCATATATATATATATATATA
>NC_028644.1:34109531-34149767 GCF_001406875.1 Solanum pennellii
TATATATATATATATATATATATAACATGTGTTAGGATTCAACATTTGAAGATATTAAATTCACGTTGTATGTTATGCACCTTGATAGTCATATGTCTATAATGTGTTTTGGAAGACTTTTATGTTTCATCCGGCTTTGGACGACTTGCTTATGTCATTTGGTCTCCTACTTTACTTACTTTAATAATTTGAATGCAATTTGATCGAACCTACTACGTATCATGTTTGAATATGAATCAGATCATTAAGTAGTTCATGTGGATAAATTTCTTAGAAAAGAAAAATATGACATTTATTTAACTTGAAAATGAAAATACCATTCAAATCAAAATGACCAAAATAAAAACATCAAAGTACTTAAGATTAAAACAAAATTTGACGAACTAAAAAGAAAAAATTGTAATAAAAAAATCCATCTCTGACATTTCTTGATCATCAATTTCCCCCTAGGCTAGAGTAGACCTTTAACAAAGCTTTCGGCATATGTGGGGCTAGTGCACACGCCTCTTGACCCAGGATCTCATCACTTCGACGGAGATGACCACCATAAATATCAATCAAGCTCTCTGTCAATTGAAGCACTTGTCCTTTGGCCTCCTCCATATTCTCGTGACAATTCTGCAACCATTCTTAAGTAATGACAACTGCATCACTCAGATGTTCTTCATGTGCTTGAAGCTCTTCAATTTGGTTATGAAATTCTTCACGCTCTTCCATCCATTGATTTCTTTCGGTCTCCACTTCTGCTTGATACAATGTGAAACAATTTGTTATGTCCCTTTTTCGTCTCATAGAAGCTTTTAATTTATTTTGTAACCTAGCTTGTGCATGTATTAAGAGGGTCTTTTCTTTCTTATATTCTTCCTCCTATTGCTCCATAGCACCTGTAACAATGCCCAAATCTTCATGTAGGGTTCGAATAGTAGATATATGCTTCTTTTCAACCCTTTTTTCAATCAATGTAACTATTTCCTCGAATATTGCATCACGTCGAGCTAACTCTTCTCTAACATTTTTAGGTCATTGCTTAGGATATCTAAAGTAGACCTATAATTTCTTTCCACCTCGAGTCGGTCCTGCTTGATTCTTACTTCAATTTCCTCTTCCCGATCTATGATTTCTTGCGTTGATCCTTCGGGCATTATTTTGAGAGGGGCTTGATCAAAGAACTAATTGAGGTATAAGGGGTCAAGTTTCCCTTCAACGGGATCATCAACCATAGCTTTTGAACATAAAGTTCGACTACCACCCCAAATCTTTTGGGTTTCTGATTCTCAATTTCGATCTTCAAATGCCACCTCCCACACAAAACTCTGCGTATCCTCGGCTTTAGGTAAAATTTGTTTTTTTCCTAGTTGGCGTAGAACTCGGAGGGGTATGTATGGTTGGAACTCGCGAAGGCCTGTCAGAACGAAGAATGGACGATAGAAAGACATAACAATTACCTCACTAGAAGGGAACCAATGTTAGTTCCATGTAAGTTTAGATGCCGTCAATTTAAGAAGATAATGTCGCCATGCTTTGACGCCTTTTGAAATTTGTCTCCTAATTCTTTCTTCCTACTGGGTGGCTCAAAATTTAATTCGGTCAATCGTATTGGAAATCTGTCGCAAAACGACGGCGATATAGGTACTCCAAAAACCACATTTGCAATAAAATGGTACAACCTTAAAAAAAAATCTCCCCCCTCTCTACATTTGGTCAAAGCACGATAAGTATCAGCCAATATCATCGGCAATATAGTGGATTTTCTTTTCTTCATCATAACAGTGACTATTCTTGACAGACAAATATCAATTTTTTTATCCTTCCTTGCAAAAACCATAGCTCCCAAGAATGTCACCATGAATGCTTCTTGTCTATGTTCTTCCCAAGTAAGGAGGTGTTGTCCATTTTTAAGTTGCTTCCCATATCTTGAAAATCATTCCTTCTTTCCATATCTTGAGTACAAGAATTCCAAAGAAACCAACCCATTATCAAAACACTCCTTATGAGGATGGATGATGTGCATCTGTTCTAGAAATTTACTTCTGCTGACACTCCTAGGGGCTAGCAGTGTTTTAGTTCGAAGATCCTAGCCTAATCCTGGGAAACCACCAAATTCTTCTAATGTAGGCGTCAAATCAAAATCACTAAATAAAAACACATTCTTTGTGGAATCCCAAAATGGGATCAAAGCCTCGATCAAACCTCTGTCAGGACTAAAGCTCATGATATCTTTAAGGAAACGAAGATGTTTGAATATCGCAGTCTGCCGACATTCATGCATATCGTTCCACCAATCTATTAGTAATTGTGGGGTATTATATGTGATCATGAACTTCTGGGGATCATTGACCATATCGACTACTTCATCCCTTGGTCTTTTATCACACCTTACCTAGTTGAGAAAAATAATGAAATTCGGGATTTTTAAAATCAAATTTAATTGTGAAATTTTGATAATTCAAAATTATTTATTGGAGTAGTTAAAAAATATAAAATGATTCGGAATGTCTAAAGTGATCATTTATTCAGGTTGTTTTTTAAAAGAATAACCGAATAAAGAGACAATTTTGATCGAAAAAGAGAGAAAAATAAAACAATGTGTACATATACAATTTAAGAGACATATATACAGATATTGTTAATATTAATATTTTTATTATTTATGCATTATTTTAATAAAAGCAAAAAATAAAATTGAGGATTGGGTGTGTATGTATATAAATGTGTTGTATTAATTTATTTATTTTGAATCATTGGTAGAAAATGGGTAGAAAATAGATATCTATTTCTTTAGTCGATTATCCTAAAGACGGTCAACATTTTGTTATAGTCTTCCACATGATGCAACAAGTAGCACAAAATATGCACATGATTTTCTCACGAAAAGGTATCTGTCCTAGTCAGATTGGGCCACTATGCCAAATCTTGCTAAGTTACAGGCACATGATGCAAATAAATCGGAACATAATAAGGATATCATGTCTGAAGGTTTGATTTCTACTAAGGTTTAACTTGTGGAGAAAAAATATCTAGACTGGCATAAAACGAGCGGAAACTCGAGTCACGAAATAGCAACGTACCAGTAGCAGTGCTTTCCGGCTTTGTGCATGGGTGTTCCCCATCCTATACATGTTTAACTAAAAGTCCTTCACCATGGATCGAAGATCCACTAGCTATCTTGATAGAAGCGGGATGTGCAGTCGCAATTCCAATATTATTATTATAGAAGACTCAGAATGATTCGTGAGCGAAGACAGTTATAATCCAGTTTAAATATCATCAAAACATTAAATAAATAAACAATTAGCATATTAAGCTAAATAAATACAATATCCAAAACCTTAAGTATATAAATCAGAGTCATACACAAATCAATATTTAAAGCTCGAATTCTAGTTAGTGGTCCTCAGCGGAGTCGCCATCTGTCATGCCTCTTTTTTCCTCAATATTTTTTATTTTATTTGTTTCGAAAGAAAAAGAGTTTTTCCAATAAAAGTGACATTTTGAAAAGGGAGAATTATTATTCAGAGTCGCCACTTGGAATTGAGTTTTGGTGTTCCAAGTCACCTTATTTAAATCCCTAATCAAAACGAAATTTGACTCTATTTTTTATTGGTAGAAATCCAGATAAGGAATTCTGTTGACCGACGGGAAGGTGTTAAGCACCCCTCGAGTCCCGTGATTCTAGCACGGTCACTTTATTAACTTTGGTATGATTTGACATAATTTTGGCTATTATATTATTTAACTTAATAATTAAAATGTTTTTACTTTATTCTCTCATTTATTTTAAATTTAATTGAAATTGTCATATTTATTTTAATTTTGTAAAAATTAAATTATCTCATTTTTTGTGTGTGTCCATTAATTTGAAACTATAAAATTTGTATTTTTTTATATATTTTTTTTCTTGTATTCATATTTTTAATTATAAATAGAATATATAAATGTATTTAATTATTAGGAATTATAATTTATGTAGGAATGAGAGTGTTAGAATTTTCATAATTTTAGAATTATATTTTTAGTCAAATTAAAAATATGATATAAAATATTAGTTTTAGCAAAAATTCTAAGTAGATTAGGACTATTTTTAGAAAGATATATTTTTTTCTATTTTTTCATTTTTCCTTCTTTTCTTTTCTTTTCGTTTTATTTTCTTTATTTCTTTTACACGTTTTTCTTTTCACGTTTTGATTTTATAAATATATGTTTTATATTTTTTCATTGTTTATTTCTCTTCTAATTGTTTTATTTTATTTTATTTTTTTAATATGTTTTCTTTTTCTCTTATTTTTTGTATGTTCTTCTATCTTTCTTTTTTTTTTCTTTTATTTTTTTTAACTTTATGTTTTATTAATTTTATATTTTTATTTGACATTCTACTTGTTCTTATTTTTTTTATTTTTAAGTTTTCCTATTTATTTTTTCACTCTGATTCTTTCTGTTTATTTTTTAAAAAATTTTTTACATTCTATTTTTGTTTTCTAATTTTTTGGTTATGATTTTTTTCATCTTATGTTTCATTATTATTATTATTTTGTTCGTTATTTTCTTTTATGTTTTTTTATTAATCTTCACAATAATTTGTCTATATTTTTTTACCATAATTCTCTAAATAATATTATATCCTTCTTATTATATTTCATAATAATACGAATTAGTTATAATCATTTTACTTTTATTCTAGAGGAAAACAATCTTATTTATTGGAATAATATTTATATAAAAATAAAACATGTTTTGTATAACTTTTCAAATTGCTAAACACTTAAGCTTTAATTTATATCATAATCCTATAAATTTACAAATATAATTTTTTTTTTAAAAAAATGTTAAGTGAAAACTAGGCTCCAAGAAACATTATCTATTAAATATCAAAAAATAAATTTTGATATAAATTGCATCTAAAAAAATAACAGACACTAATAATAATGCAAAAAAAAAGATGATACATCTTTTATTCTATATTATTTTTGTTGGCAACAAACATTTTTCTTTTTGTTCCGTTTTTGAGATCGAGAAAAAAATAAAAAAAAATCATAACATGCATCAAGGATTGATATTACATAATAATAACATATGATTCAAAGAACTTCATATTACTAGATTCAAATTTTCATACAATATTACATTTAAATAATGCGAGAATTTAGAGTTACCTCGCTTCAAAAATTGATATCACGAAATACAACTGCTACGATCTACTAATTAGAGCCACAAATTTAGAACCACGACAAAAAACTCTAACTCCAACCTAATTCTCAAAAGAATAACTCACTTTTATTCTCTTTGTGTTTGCTCTATATCTCTCTCTGTATTTCAATCTGTCTCTATATATCTCTATATCTCACTGTATATTATTTCTCAACTGAACGTGTCTTTTTATAATATTTTTGGGTGAGAGTCTGATGCTAATTAAAAGGAACGTAATAGAGTGGGATTAGGATTTAATTTGAAATATTGTTGAGGAAATTATGGTTGAGAAATAATTAAATAATTAACCTACTAAATAACAATAATAATAATGCAGTAAAATAACCAAAAAGAGGTAAATACTCACGTTCAAGATTTTTTTTTAAAAATAAATAAAAGAAAAAGTCTTGCAAACCAATACGTGTGAGAGAGAGAAAACTAAAATAAAATAAAAACTAAATAGGAAAAGAATTTTTTTTAGGAAAAATTAGTTTTTGGGAGTTTGAGGTTAATTAAAATAAGGGAAAGGTAATTTGAATATTTAGGATTCTTTTTTATATATATATTTTTTCTTCTTTTTCATAATATATACTATTATTATTTTTTAAACTAATTAAAAGTTGAAGATTTAAAACAAATAGCATAAATTCACAATTTTTTATTATTAAAGCAATATACAATTTATTTATTTTTATTTATTTTAAATATAAATTTTTTAAAATTAGTGTTAAATCTTTATAGTCTGGTAACAAATTAGGTGTTCACAGTCCTCTTAGACCAACTTGTCTCCTTCTGTACATATGTTAGCTTGTCTTTCATCTATGAGACATCTCGTTGCGGTTCACTTTTGGGACTTATATTTGTTCATACTAGATAGCTCTTTATTCATGTTTTCATATTTCTTTAAGGTTCTCCATCATATGATTATTTGGGTATTGGAGAAAGTGTCTTTTTACTGAAATTGTTGAAGGTACCATAAAATAGTTCTTACAAATCTATAATTTTTTAATCAACAACGTGATTCCTTCACATGTAAAGACGTAATTTTGTGTTCTTTAAAAAATTCTCAGAGAGTTATTAACTTTGCATGCCCATAATTTTTTGATTTTTATGTTGTTGCTATTTATTTTTACTAAATTTTTATTAGTGGACATTATTAGTATATTAAGGATTTAAAGTTGATTAAAGTGTTAGTCAATTTTTTGTGGTATTTTATTCCAAATCATAAGAAGTGTTTTTATTAGAATGATTTTTTATGATCATTGAATACTTATAGTTTACTCTCATTTAATGTATGTTTTTTTCTCATTGTTATGTTCTTTTCTAAAAATTGTATTGATTAATTTTTGTGTGGTAAGTATATCATCTCACTTGGACAAAACATTTTGTTCTTTAGATATTTTTCTTTTTTTTCCTTCTCATTCTCTTCTGAATATTTTTGGTCTGTGTTATAACTATTTTCTACGAACTTAATTTGAAGAATATGAAACAAAACCTACACTAAATAAAAGTAATATCTTAAACTACAAAAGATATGTCTATTATCATAGATTTGTTGTCCTTCATGTCCCAAATCATTGTTGAGTGTCTGAGTTATCTAGGTTAGACTAATTGTTAATTATTAATGTTCGAGAATGTACTTTCATAATGAGGCAATTATAGATAAATATTTCTGACCAGGTCGTAATGTTTCATTGATGAAACATCTAGGAGGACCTTCAGAGCTGCAGTTTATTGAAGCACGAATTTCTATAAAGGCAAACAATATTATTTTTGTTGTTTTTCAAATATTTTTTCGCCTTCTATAGATTTTTCAAGAATAACAAAGTAACAATAACAAAAGTTGTGAACGTTTGACCTAACACAAGTAAATTGTCTCAATTTTTTTATATACATGTTTTTGTGGTGTACATCTTTTAACGGTGTTAACTTATTCATAAATATTATTTATTATCAGAAACTTTCACACAATTGTTTTTTCACTAAGAGGTATTCTAACCATAAAATTATATGATTCTATATTTTTCATGTAAAAAATTAGAAAAATTTAATCGCTACACTAGAACATCACTCAACTTTAACAAGACAATTACATAATCAAACATATGATAAATATGTAAAAGATAAAAATGATTATATATGAAGATATTTTTAATCATTAAATATATATTTACGATTCTTGATATATTGGATAATGCTACAACTTTTTTTAAATAGTTGTTACATTTATGATAAATCACAGTAACATTTGTTCACACTATGTTTTGTTGTCTATAAATAGAGGATTTTCTATTATTTTAGAACAAAAGAAATTCTGATATTCTTCTTCAACTTTAACAAAATTAATTATTCGTGTGTCTCGCTCCTGTTGAATGACTTACTGACACCATTGTTTTAGTTTCAATAAGTTTGCAATAAAATCGTTCTGTTCTAAGAAAAAGTAATTCTTTTGACCTCTGGTATAAGAGGGAAATAGGTTTCTTAAGGGGACATTATACATTTAGTGGACTCAATTTTTTTCTATTTCGCTCTATCTTTGCATATCCTGGTATGTTTTTTTACACTCATTAATTAATCCATATGATATTAATTGTTGCTTTTGAGTACATGATTTAAACTCTGTTGTTTATGTTTTTGCAAAATTATTGTGTTTGGTTTTATTGATCATACACACATATAGTACGTATATTTATTGTGCAGGAAATAATTATTGTACTCAGTTCCAAGAATTCATGTTTTGATATTCTATATTAAATTCTATAATTTAAAAGTAATAAACATAAGCTTACATATTATCTATTTTGACATAGATATGAACTTTCTTTGTTATCAATTGAAGAAATTCATTATGTATGTTGAGAAAGATGTAATTGTTTATATGTTCAAGCATGATTTCTTTTTTGAATGTGTTAACTAATATTTGTGTTTTCTCCTCAAACATAAATGACAATTGTATATATATACAACTTAAATATTTTTTTATAATGAAATGCTTTTGTATATATATTTTTATTTTCTTCATTGTTCTCTGTTTAATGTTGATTAAGGAACAAATTATTTATTGGTCCTTGGATAGTTCATTCATTAGACGATCTTGGGTTATGTGATCATAAAAAATAATCATATTCATGTTAGAATATTGCTAATATTTTCTTAAGAAACTGTTTTTCCAATATATTTAATGTATGGATATTCATAAAAAAATTATTTGCATTTTCAATGCTAGTATACATAGTTTATAAAATAAATCATATAATTATTTCATTTACCTATTTATATTAGATAAATGAAAGGATAAAATTTGATGAACCGTTCATATCCTTACGTAATAAGTTTATCAAATTATCCATATCCTTATCTGAGTTACCTTTTAAGGTTAGATAAACTTAATAATAAGACTTTATAAAATCATTCATAACCCTACTTAATTTAGTTTTCTTGGATAGAAAAATTAAAGGATAAGAGTTTACGACAAATCTCATTCCATTCAAACATTGATCAATCAAACAAACTTTTCATATCCTTTTAATTATGAATAAATTTTTGTATCACATATTTTGTTCCCACAAAGCACCCCCAAACATTTTGAATATGAACACAGTGGTGTATATTGTGTGTGTGTGTGTGTGTGTGTGTGTGTGTGTGTGTGTATATATATATATATATATACATATATATATATATATACCGCGTCACGACTATTCCATTCCTTCTGTACTAGAGTTCGGTGGAGGAACTGCAAGAGAATAATGGAATCCGTGCTCAAAATCGACATATTCGTCTTAATAATATTCGACCCTATCTTTCTTCTTCATTTGATAATGCATATTGAACTTCAACCAATCTCACTTGCTCAAGAATTCTCTTATGATAGACTAGCTTCCCCTGGGCTACCATCCTTACAGCTAGTGAGACCATATCAGCATTCCTAAAGGGAACGATAGAAGAAGTCTAAATGTAGTGTATACTAGTACAGTGACTGTCTTCTTTATTTTTGGAATTCAAAGTCCTATCGAGGGCTCCTTCCGCCCTTTCTCTTTTCTAGGCAGTTCGCCCTTCCCTTTATGGAATCTATCTCGATGCTATATCCCCATGAATGAACCACAAAACCACTTTCGGCATTCGCAGCGTGTAGGTTAATTTGTTGGATAGGTTAGTTTCTATCTTAAGGATTGGTGGCACCGTTAGCTGGCGTAGAAAGACTTAGAAAATCAATATTATATTAAATCGACTGTATTGATCTACGAGTCTTCCCTTAGAAAGGAAGTAGTTATGGGGGGCTTTATCCCTAAAAGCAAAGGCTAGGTAGGGGTGTCTTGGATAATAATAATATAATATATATTTCGCTAGAGGTAAGGCTCAGGCTTATCCGCAGAAGTACTTATTGGGCTTTTTAAGGTAGACCAACCCTAGATAAGGTGAATCTTACTTTTGATAATTAGGCTAAATTGAGTCTAAGTATACTTAAAGAAGAAAGAGGGAGCTAGTAAACTCCTTGAAGGGGGTACAGGGAATCATCTTTTGAAAGATGTAGCCTGAAAGAGGGGTTACCCGGTACCCTATGCTTCTAGCATATTTGAACTCTTCACTTCCATATCTCTGGGGTAAGATAGTCTTGATGATGCTACTTCTGACTAAAGGCCGTAAGAACTCGATCTACTACTTCTGACTTAGACGTCCTTATATATATATATATATCTGTGTGTGTGTGTGTGTAACACATCAGAAATATTATTTAACTAAGACTTGAGCCGTTAATCATAGTCAGTAAGATTTCACCAAGGAATTAAAAATTTCATATGTATTAAGGTCACTTCGCTTGATTTAAAACCTTGATTTCGAAAGAGAATTAAATTGGAAATAAGAAAAATCTTAAAATGGAGTGTTATGTTAAGTACAAGTTTTGGTTCAACTTGAAACGATCATAACTCTTAGCGCCGAGTTTTCAAAATTTTGAGTTCGGATGAGTGTTATATAACCTTTTGAAGTTAGGCGGTCAAGTTAAGGAAAGTTAGCCAAAAATAATGAGAGGTATTTTAGTCCTTTTCTTTAAGGTATGTGGGATCTTTGTGTTGGGTTATTTCAACCACACACCAATTTGTTTCAATTCAACAAATTTATGGATTGACTTAATGTTAGAAGTTAAGTTCTTGAAGGAATGTTTTGATTCTAGTTGTTTGAATAGTTGGCTGCCATTGTTGATTGGATTCTTGTTCCTTCAAGTTATTTTGAGTCAACTTCTGTGGTTACTGATAGTACCTATAGTCCCAATCATTTAGTGAAAGAACTAGGGAGTTTTGGAGATGGAAAACAAGTTGAAAAATTCGTCAGATGTACCTGGGTAGGGGCAGGCGTGGTGTTCTTGTAGTGCGCCAGAAATTGGCCTCAGTCAATGAAGTCCTAGCGCGGCGCCCCTGAATAAGGACTCAGTCAAGTGAAGCTGGTGCGGCGCGCCACTTGTACGCCCAACCCGACATGTTTCGTCTAGTTTTCGTAGTTTTTCCATTTTGGGACCTTCTAAGGTACATTAACATCTTCCAATGATTCTAACTACTTCGAATGATTTAGAAATACCTAGAAATCATCCAATAAACTCAAATTGCATCCTTGAATCCATAAACCATTCAATGAAAGATAAGATCAATGTCAAAGAAGTTAAGAGTCAAGTTTAAAAGTTAAGAGGCAAGTCAAAGTTAGTTCTGAAAGTTTCCAAAGAGTCTTAAACTAACAGTTTAACTTTAATTTAAGTCTTGAGTTACAAGTCGAGCAAAAAGAAAAGAGTTGAGTTAAATTCTCAAAAGCTATAAGGAACTAAGTATTTCCTAAGAGTTATAGTCTCAACTTAAGTAAAGAGCAAGAGTTGAGTTCATTTTTCTAACGTTTTAAAGGGGAATAAGTATTCTCTAAAAGTTGATAAATGTTTCACATTTAAGTTAAAGGGGAAGTAAGAAGTTCAAAAAGAGTTTTGAACTAAAGAGGGGAACATTGTATCAAAAAAAGCTTTTTAAAGCTAAAGGGTTCAGTAAATTAGCTCAACTCAAAGGAAAAATGTTTTATAAAAAATTTGAGGTAAAGTATGTTTCGGGTATAGTATTGAGCACCTATGTGGGAACGAGAGTTCAGATAACACAAGTCCCCATGTAAACCTTGTATCCATCATGGGTATTAATGTTTCATACTTTTTAGATGATCACGTAAGTTTATCCAGGGGATCCCATAGGTTGAGGGTTTCCTATGCAACGACAAAGTATAGGACAGTTCTGACAAGACGTTGTATCATCAATTAGGCTCATAGTGTTGGTTTTCAGTAAGAGAAACTCCCATGGAAAACTATATTACTTTCATGTATAAGTAATGTGTAGTTAATTATGTTTAATCTTTAATGAACTAAGAATTACACTGTTGTTACCAATTTTATCTACATATTGCATATGTTCTTATTGATATATATTAAGTTTTCATCTAATGAGTTGAGAAGAGACAAGGTAAGTTCATTCTTGTTCCATTTCAAGTTTATTATTTGTGTTTAACACTCCAACCCGCATATTCGTACATTCAATATACTGATGCCAGTTGGCCTGCATCATTTTATGATGCAGACACAAGTAACCAGGATAAGCACACAATGGTTCGTTGATACTGATTGAGCTCTAGAGTCAGTGGTGATCCTCCTTGCATTTCGGAGGACATCCTTTTCATTTGCTTTACTAGTTAAAATTTAGTATGTTTTGGGGCCTGTCTAGAAATCCATCTCAGTCAGTTTAAAGGTTTCGTAAACATTTAGTAGTTTTGTCTTGGAGTCTAATTCATCTTATATTTTATTTTTAAAATGTCATGACTTAGTGTTATTTAAGCCAAGACAATTAATTAAGTTATTTTATAGGAATATTTTAATTCTTTATATGAGATGCGTATAGTCTTTCGCTAAGGGTTCGCTTAGGGGCCAACGATGGTCTTCGAGTGCTAACCATGTCCAGGGTGTCGGCTCTTGGTGTGACAAACATGGTATCAAAGCCCCAAGTTCAAAATTCCTAGGGAGTCTATGAAGTCGTGTCTATAGAGTATTAATGATCATTGTGAAGCACGTCACATCTATAATTAGGAGGCTATAACATTTAGGTATTTTTCTTTTATTTCATATTATTTCGTGCGTCGAGTTTATCTCTAAAACTCTCTCTATAAATAATGCTTACGCGTATTTACAGATCATCATTCCTACTAGAAGAGCAGTTAGAGGTCGACCATCCCGATGAAATATTGATGAGCCAGAGGTTCCTAATGCACTGGATGTACAAAACCAAGGAGAGGTTACATGTTTAATTTTGAGAATCTAACAAGATGTTAAGTCAATCAGTAACCAACCAATTCGGCAAACAAGGAGGATCTCGACCAGATGGGGACGACACCTCGACGGTTCGTCAATTTATGAGAATGAATTCCCTAGTTTCACCGATCAAGCAATACTGATGATCTGACAAACATTATGGAAGAATTGAAGAAAGTGTTTGAGGTGATGCTTGTGGTTAATATTGAGACAGTTGAATTAGTTGCATATCAACTGAAGAGTGTGGTAGAACCTTGTTAGACCAATGGAAGGAGTGCAGAACTGAGGACGCACCACCTCAATGTTGGGTTTGTTTCGAAAAAACATTCTAAGGAAAGTTTTTCCCTCGAGAATTAAAGGGAGCAAAGGTATGAGAGATCCTCTCTTTGAAATAGGAATCCATGAGTGTTCATGAGTATGGTTGGAGGTTCACCCAATTGTCTCACTATGCTCCGAAAATGGTGAAGGATATGAGGAGCAGAATGAGCATGTTTGTTGTTGTTTTGGGCCGTTCTTCAAGAAAAAAAGGTAGGGCTGCAATTTTGATTGGTGACATGGACATATCCAGGCTTGTGGTCTATATTCAACAAGTTCAAGAAGAGAAGTTGAGGGACATAGAGGAATATCGAAACAAGCAAAGGAAGAATGGGATTGAATTTGGTCAATAGAAGGGTGGTTCAAATCGACCACAATTTAAGAAATCAAAGGGGCATGCACCATCATCTGCTACTTAACCTTCGCCCAAAAACGGAGGTGAGAATACTGGCCATAATTCACTGCACTTCAAGGAGAGACCAGTTCAGTCTCAAGGTATTGTAGCAGAAGGAGGAACTATGGCTTGTACATGTACTAAGTGTGGTGGAAACCACCCTGGAGATTGTTGAAATTGACAGATAGGTTTTTTCAAGTGTGGTCACTAGGGTCACTTCAAGACAGCTGTTCCACTAGAAAGGGATGCACCTAGGAGAGCTACTTCTGGTGCTGGCGGAGGAACAACCGCTTGTATGCTCTCAATAATCGCCAAGAACGAGAGAAGTCTCCAGATGTTGTCACGGGTATGATCAAAGTCTTTACTTTTCAAGTTTATACTTTGTTCGACCCAGGAGAAAGTTAATATTTTGTAACTCTATATGTTGCCAATCAATTTGGGATTCTTCTTGAATAACATCGTGATCCATTCTGTGTTTCCACACCTATTTGGGAGTTTATTCTAGCTGAAAGAGTCTATCATGATTTTCCTGTTTCCATCAATCACAAGATAAAAATGGCTGATTTAATAGAGTTAGACATGGTAGATTTTGATGTCATTCTAGGTATGGATTGGATCCGTGCCTGTTATGCATCAATAGATTGCAGAACTCGAGTTATATACTTTCAAATTCCTAATGAGCCTGTCAAAGAGTGGACTAGTTGTTTAGAAATGCCTAAGGGTTGTTTCATTTCATACCTTAAGGCAAGGAAGTTGGTTTCTAAGGGGTGTATCTATCACTTAGTTCGAGTTAATTACTCAAGTGTTGAGGTACCTTCCCTTCAATCAGTTCCAATTGTAGTGAATTTCCAGACGTTTTTCCTTATGATCTACCTAGAGTCCCTCCCGAAAAAGAGATATACTTTGGCATAGACAACAATGTTGATACTCGTCCTGTCTATATTCCCCCATACACAATGCCACCACGAAAGTTAAAAGATCTAAAAGAACAATTGAAAAATTTGTTAGATAAAGGATTCATTCGAATAACTGTCTCACCTTGGGCGTTACGGTTTTGTTTGTAAGGAATAAAGATGGGTCCCTTAGGATGTGTATAAAATACTACCAATTGAATAAGGTGACTATCAAGAATAAATATCCTTTTCCAAGGATAAATGATCTTTTTGAACAACTTTAGGGTGTTTCTTGCTTTTCCAAGATTGACTTTAGATAAGTCTATCATCAGTTAAAGGTAAGGGAATGTGATATTCAAAAGAAAGCTTTTAAAACAAGGTATAAGCATTATGCATTATTAGTTATGTCCTTTGATTTGACAAATGCACCTGCAACATTCATGGATCTTATGAACAGAGTCTTCAAACCTTATTTAGATGTGCTTGTCTTCGTCTTCATTGATGACATACTTGTTTATTCACGGAATGAAGAAGATCATGCTAGTCACCAAATGATTGTTCTTCATACCTTGAAGGATAAGGAGCTATATGTCAAGTTCTCCAAGTGTGAGTTTTGACTAAAGTTTGTGGCATTCTTAGTCCATGTTGTTTCTAGTGAAGGGATTATAGTTGTCAGTCAGAAGATTGAGGTAGTTCACACTTGGACAAGAACCATATCTCCAACGGATATAAGAAGTTTCTTGGGCTTGGATTGATATTATAGGAGATTTGTTGAAGGATTCTAATCTATCACTTCTCCATTGACCAGGCTAACTCAGAAGACGTTCTAGTTTCAATGGTTTGTAGCTTATGAGAAAAGCTTTCACGAGTTGAAAATGAGATTGACTACGCTTTCGTTTTAACATTACCAGAGGGTAATCAAGCTTTGTAGTGTATTGTGATGCATCATGTCACTTCCGGGAAGTACCCCCTGGATGCAACCGGCGTCGTTGTCGTCCAAGAGGGCTAAGACTAGTCTCTTAGCATTCTTCATTTCATTTCATAGGTTAAAAACGCGAAAAATTTAAAAGTTTTCATCTACACTACTTCATGAGGTGTACATAGACCTCTCACTTACACATAATATATTCGTAGCGAGTATACTTAGACCCTTTGCATAGAAAGAGTACATAGTTTTCTACTGTTATGGCACATATATATATCTAAGATACATAACATAGTCTTAAAACAGATGTCTCATATTAAACCATCTAAACAAGATTACAGCAATTGGGCATAGATCATACATCAATACAAATAAAGCAACATATAGGCTATACAATCATAGTAATCAAATTAAAAAGAATGAACAAAGTGTATTTAAGACTAATCAACATCCAATGGTATTAAGTGGCATTGTCCCCGGAGTGGTGACGACCTAACAAACTTGGCGAATGAGGATCTAAGTCTTATTCAAATGTCAGAAAGAACCCTTCAACGACCGGGATAAAAAGAGTTTGGGAAAAAAGGAGAAACAACATTAGCACATCTTTTTTACTAAGTATAGCGCCATATGCACATACAACAAGAAATCATGCTAAAAAGGGATATTTCATTAAAGCATGCTAATTTACTTTGAAAACACCTTATGCACATTCAAGAACCAATATATGTCAATACCACATATTCATTAAATCAAGACCATTTACATCACAAGACCAACAACACTAAGTCTATTAAAGTCAACATGAGTTTGAACATAATTAAGCACATAATCAAGACAACTCTATCATTAAGTTATATTATCAACGAGTATGTATATGAGTTCATAACCTCATAACCAAAGCATGACCATAACTCATGCACCTCTATTAAGTCCGCTAGTGCAATGGCCAAGTAAGGCCCCATAACCTCACTCAACCAAGTAAACTCAACAAGAACCATAAACAACACCCAACTTCACATATTATATCATTAAGAGAACATTATCATACTTTAACAATAGAGACTAACCACATGTTCATAAGTGAAACCAACATCACATCGTATCAATAACATGTAAGATCAACATATACATATCATTTACATTTATAAGCATAGACTCATACAAGCACATCCTTCTTAGACTCCCTTCAAGACTAACTAGTGCAATGTATAGGTAGAGTCTCATACCCCTATATAGAATAAGTCAAAACCCTCAAGTCATCCTAGTTAAAGTTCACTTTATTACTTTATTTTACTTTCAGGAATATCTTGACTTAATCGACATAGACCATATGAATCAATGTTGATCCGGTGTCATGAAGCCTTACACCGAAGGAAGGTGGACTACTTGCCACGGTTATACAAAAACAAGAACATAACATCTATGTGGATCCACTAGCTAGCGTTCATATGCGGGCAACATAGTTCAAGAACTAGAAGATATAGTTTAGGACCCATTTTATACTACATGCATTATTGTCTTAAATATCATGAGTACATTAGTGATTATACCTTCCCTATGTGGGAAGGCACACTCCTCACTACTAGTTCACTCGGTGTTAAGGTAGAGTCCATCTTGGAATGTCTTTCATTAATAATCAAGTAAAAGAGAATTTTGTTGAAATCTTTTATTTAAATAGGCATAATTCACAGTAACTTACTATGATAAAGCATGAAATTCACTATTTTACGAAAATCAAGGCAACTTCAAATAACCTCATTATTTGGAAAATAAATAGGAACAACTAAGCTTAGTTATAAATAGATGAGGGTAACGGGACTTCATGTCTGCCTCGGCCTCACATGTTGAACCATCTACTAGGTGGTTCTTCCATAACACCTTTAAGGAAACTACCTCCTTGATCCTTAACTTATTCACTTGTCTATCAAGGATTTCAACCGGACCCTCCTCATAAGAGAGGTTCTCTTAAACACCTAGACCCTCAATAGGAAGAATGGACTTGAAATCACTGATACAGTTCTTAAGCATGGAAACATGGAACACCGGATGAATCGAAACCAATCACTAGGTATTCCAACCCTTTGCAAAATTTCATATGGACCCAGATAATGAGGACTCAATTTCCCTGTCTTGCCAAATCTCGCCACACATTTCATAGGTGAAATTTTTAGATAGACATTATCACTTTTTCAAACTCTAATTCCCTTCTTTAATGGTTGACATATATGTTTTGCCGGCTATAAGCTGTTTTCACGCAATCCCTTTTTATATGAACCTTCTCCAAAGTCTTCTTAATCAATTCGGGACCCAAAAGTGAAGACTCACCCACTTCAAACTATCCAATGGGAGATTTACATGTCGTACCATACAAGGCCACAAAAATAGCCATAGATATAGATGAATGGTAGCTATTGTTGTAAGAAAACACAAGCAAAGACAATTGTTTTCGCAATTCCCCTTGAAGTCAATTATACAAGCTCTAAGTATATCCTCAATGGTTTGAATAGTACGCTCCGCTTGACCATCCGTTTGGGGATGAAAAACGGTGCTTCTATTCACCTTGGTAGCAAACCCTTTTTGTGAGAGCCTCTAAAAACTAGATGTGAATTGTGAATCCCTATCCATTATGATGGATATTTGAATACCATGGCAACACACATTCTCATCTATGAAGATCTTTGGATAATTGTCTGTCGAGTATGTGGACTTGATGGGAATAAAATGAGCGGATTTGGTCAACCTTACCCATATAGAATAATGTTCTTTTGTATCCCAGTAAAAACCTACCACAAAATCCATATTTATGTCTTCCCACTTCCAAGTCAAATTGGATATCTTGAAGTAAACCACCCGACTTTTGGTGTTCGGCTTTCACTTGTTAGCAATTTAGACATTTTGCAACTAATCCGCTATGTCCCCTTTTAAGCCTTCCCACCAAAACACTTCTCTTAGGTCATGAATCATCTTGGTAAAACCCAGATGAATGTAATAACGGGACCCATGAGCTTCCTCAAGAATCCGATTTCTCAAATCATTAACATTGGGAACACACAACCTTCCTTGATACCTCAAAAACACTCCCCGTTAAAGAAAATAATTCATTAACCTTACTAAGAACGGGCTCCTTCAACTCCATTAATGGTTGATAATGATGTTGTTTAAGCTTCACCTTAACAACCAAAGATGATTCAGAGTTATGATGGACCATAAAGCCACCACTTGGAGAACCTTCCAATTTAACACCTAATCTAGCCAACCTATGAACATCTTTTAATAATTCCAACCACCTTCTTTTTCGAAGATTTAACTCCTTTTCAATGAACACATATTGAAGATTCTTGTGGTCAGTATACATATCAACATGAACACCATAAAAATAAAGCCTCCACATTTTAAAGGCAATTACCACGACCTCTAACTCAAGATCATGAGTTGGATAATTCTTCTCATGCTTTTTAAGTTGTATAAAATCATAGGGTACTACTTTCCATAGTTGCATAAGAACATACCTCAAGCCAACTCGAGATGCTTTACAATATACAACGAAGCCCTAAGTACCCTCCGGTAAAGTCAATATTGGAGCGGAGGTAAGCCTCTATTTCAAGATATGGAAGATTCTTTCACATGCCTCCGAACACTTGAATTTCACACTCTTTTGGGTAAAAGTAGTCAAAGGAGATGCATTGGACAAAAAACCATCCACAAATATCCTAAAGTAACCCGCTAGACCCAAGAAACTTCATGTTGGTCGGGGTCAATTGTTTAGGCCAATTCTTGACCACCTCAATTTTCCTTGGATCAACCTCAACCCCATCACTAGAGATGATATGACCAAGAAATGTCACCGACCTCAAAGAAAACTACATTTGCTATACTTGGCAAATAATTATTTCTCTTAAGTACTTTCAACACCACCCTTAAATGATCCATATGTTCACCCTCATTTTCCAAATATACCAAGATGTAGTCAATGAAAATAATGATAAATGAATCTAGGTAACTTTGAAACACCCTATTAATGAGGTCCATAAATGTCGTCGGGGAATTTGTGAGACCAAACAACATTACTAAGAACTCATAGTGATCATATCAAGTCCGTAATGCCGTTTTTGGTATATGCTTACCTCTCACCCTAAATTGGTGATACCCCAATCTCAACTCAATCTTAGAAAAGTAGCTTGCCCCTTGGAGTTGATCAAATAAGTCGTCAATCCAAGGGAGAGGATTCTTTTTCTTAATAGTGAGTTTATTGAGTTGGTGATAATCATTGCACATTCTAAAGGACCCATCCTTCTTTTTCACAAACCAAACCCCGTATCTCCCCATGGAGAAACACTACGTCTAATAAAACCTCTGTCTAATAAGTCCTTGAGTTTAGTCTCAACACTTCCAATTCGGCCTGAGCCATCTGATAAGGAGGAATTAGAATGAGGTTGGTATTTGGTAGTAAGTCAATGCCCAAATAAATTTCTCGTTCGGGAGGGATTCCAGAAAGGTCGTTAGGAAAGACCTTCAGAAATTCTCTTACTATGGGGACTTACTCAATGGGAGGGTTGTGGGAGTCTAATTCTTTGACTCTTACAATATGATATAAGCACCCATTTGAGATCATTTTACAAGCCTTAAGCGAACAAATGATATGAACTCTAGGAATAGAATTTCCCCCCTTCCACACTAAAACGGGTTCATATGGAAATTTGCACTTGACAATTCTTGTTCTAAAATTAATGGAAGCAAAAAAAAACATGCAACCAATCTATCCCCAAGATGACATCAAAATCGACCATATCATGTTCTTCTAATTAAACATAAGTTAACTCTATAAGGCAACATTATAATACAGTTTCTATATACCCTATTTGCAACAACTGACTCTCCTACCGGGGTTGTTACCATGAAAGATTTATTTAAGATATCGAGTATAATGTCAAACTTTTTAGATATCAAGGGAGTAACAAAGGATAATGTAGCATCCAGATATAGTAAAGAAAAAAATCAAATAGAGAAGACTCGTAACATACGGTCACCACATCGGGAGAACTCTCTTGTTCATCCCTTGAGAGAAGTGCAAAAAAGAGATTCTTCTTTAGAGAATCCTCATTAGAATCACTAGCTTGAGCTTTCCCTCTCCATTTGTCTTGCTGCTTCAAATTTGGGCAATCCTTGACCCTATGGAGACTCTTTCGAAACCCAAAGCAATTGTACGTCCCAACAACGTAATCACCATAATGTTTTTTGACACACTTTTCACAAGTTGGATTTTTTCTTGGTGAGCTAGTACCTCTTCTTTTTTGAGACTTAGGGTTAGACACCCTATCATCATGAACCTTGGGATATTTTGTAGGTACTTTATAAAAAAAAACCTCTTCTTGAACGTAGGCTTGTCTTGAATGTCAAGCGTACGCTTAATGGAACCATATTCATAAGACTTGGTCTTCTTGGACTCCATACTCTTTCTCCTTAATCTAGTTCTTTCCACTTGTTGAGCATAAATCATGAGACAACAGAAATTCATATTATCATGAAGCATAGCCGAATGACATTCTTCCACGAAATCATCGAACAACCCTGTGATAAAATGACTCATCTCATCCCTTGGGTTTGAAACCAAGGATAAATCATACTTGGACATCATAGTAAACTTCAAAGAGTAGTCAAGTACACTCATACCTCCTTGATGAACGTTAATGAATTCTTCCACCTTATCATCCCTAATATCTCTAGGAAAGAACATATCACAAAAAGCCTTCTTGAAGATCTTCCAAGTCACCGGTCCACCCCTTAGTGCCCTATTATCCCTCCATTGCACATACAAAGTTTGGGCTACATCCTTGAGTTGAAAGACCTCCAACTCGGGATTATCAACTGAGGTCACACTTAAAACATAGAGAATCTTATAGACCCCATCGAGGAAATATTGAGGGTCCTCATCTGACTTCGACCTAAAGAACATAGGTGGGTTCATTCTAGTAAAGTCTCTCAAAAGAGAGGACATAGTGTTAGCATGTTGAGGCACTCGAGGTCCAACCTCCTATTCATTTAGGCTGTCATGGCTTAAACGTGAGAAGTCATAGCATAAGCTTGAGAGGTCATGTCTTGGGTTAACGTGAGAAAAGATGCCCTTATCTATCCATCGGTCATCAGTGGAGGAACAACTGGAACTTGATTACCCATAGCAACTTCTTCAAGTGGATGCACTTGGTTGTCTTGATCTCCCACATTAGACATTTATTCTTCGTCCCATCTATCACTCTTTGAATATCCATACCTATAACCATGATACAAGGTTTAGGTGAAAGCACATAATAATACTATAGAGGCACGACATAGGAATACAAAAAGATGAGAGTTTCTAAGAATCACATAGTCTCTCATTCATAAGTATGACGTGGTTCACAATCATGAATAAGAATCTACATAGACGTGGTTTAATGAGAACATAATTTTTAGGTATATTTAACCTCATGCTTTTATAAAAATTTAGTCACGTCCATGAAGTAGCTTCTAGATGCAACCGGCGTCGTCATTCTGAAAGAGGACTAAGACTAGCCTCTTAGCATTGTCATTACATTTCATTAGGTAAAAAATGTGGAAAATTTAAAATCTTTCATCCAAACTACTTCATGAGATTTACTTAGACCTCTCGCTTACACATAATATTTTAGTACCGAGTATACATAGACCCTTCGTATAGGAAAAATACATAGTCTTCTACTATTATGGCATATATATATGTGTGTGTGTGTGTAAAATACATAGCATAGTATTAAATGTCTCGTATTAAACCATCTAAAAAGAGTATAACAATTGGGCATAGCCCATATATCAATACCAATAAAGCCACATATAGGCTATACAGTCATAATACTTAAATGAAAGAGAAAGAACAAAGTGTCTTTAAGACTAATCAATATCCAATGGTAGAAAGAGGCATTGTCCTCAAAGTGGTGAGGACCTACCCAACTTGTATAATGAGGATCCAAGTCTTCTTCAAATGTTAGCACGAACTCTTCAACGATTGGAACCTAAAATATTAGGGAAAAAAAGGAGAAATGGTGTAAGTATATAACTTGTACCAAGTATCGGACCATATGCACATACAACATAGATATCATATTAAAAAGTGACACTTCATTAATTAATTCTAATTTACTTTGAAAACACCTTATGCACATTAAAGAACCAATATAAGTCAACAACACATCTTCATTAAGTCAAGACCATGTACATCACAAGACGAACAACACTGAGTCTAGTCAAGTAAATAGGCATT
Source organism: Solanum pennellii (assembly GCF_001406875.1). Lineage (NCBI taxonomy): Eukaryota > Viridiplantae > Streptophyta > Magnoliopsida > Solanales > Solanaceae > Solanum > Solanum pennellii. The sequence goes on from NC_028644.1 coordinate 34,131,840, forward strand.
TTAAACATAATTAAGCACATAAACAAGATAAATCTATCTTCAAGTTACAAAATTAACAAGCATGTATAAGAGTTCGTAAATCATAACCAACGCATGATCATCACTCATGCACCCCTATAAAGTCCACTAGTGCAATGGCCATGTAAGGCCTCTTAACCTTACTCAACCAACTAAACTAAACAAGAATAATAAGTAATGCCCAACTTCACATATTATATCACTAAGAGTTAACATTGTCATACCTTAACAATAGAGACTAACCACATGTTCATAAGTGAAACCAACATCACATATTGTAATTAACATATAAGATTAACATATACATATCATTAACGTTTATCATCATAGACTCATATAAGAGCATCTTTTTAAGACTCCCTTCTAATTAGTGCAATGTATAGGTAGAGTCTCATATTGGAACCTTAGACCAAAGAAATGTGGATACTTGCCAAGGTAACACAAAAACATTAACATAACATCTATGTGGATTTACTAGCTAGTACTCCTATGGGGGCAACATATTTAAATAACTAAGAGACATATTTTGAACCCTCTTTATGCTACATGCATTATAGTCACCAATATCATGAGTACATTAGTGATCCTACCTTCCCTATGTGGGAAGGGACACTTTTCACTGCTAGTCACTCGGTCCTAAGCTAGCGTCTCTTTTGAAATGTCATTCATAAATAGTAATAACTTAGTTTAGGTCATAGGGTCTACCCCTTATATATTCATAGTCATATCTAAATAGGAATTGCATGAGAACACCTTTCATTACAACCCTCATATGTGAGAATATTACATTAACATAATTACATCATAGTAAGGCACATAAGTACTTCATCACCAACCTTAGATCATTACATCTTAAGCGTAACCTCATAATCACATAATCGACACATTTCAATTCATATCATACCAACCCTAATCAATCTTATCATAAGGTAAACTTCAATATAAATTCATCACTAAACACAACTAATCATAATTGAACTAAAGGTTTGAGATCATAAGACTTACCGAATCTCCTTCACAAGCCATCATCACGTATTTACAATAAACCATACAAGTCAACTCAAAAATGGGTGCAATATCATCACAAAATAGTAATTAATAAAATAATAAAGTCAAGTTAATGACTACACAACAATTCATCACTAGTTCATAGTTTAGGGTTAGGGACTTAGGTCAAATTCATGATCTAATTCATAACCTAGGTTAATTGTTATAGAAATAGCATAATTGCATTAAAATACATTATAATATACTGATAATTATCTAAAGAAATCATAAACAAAGCCTATTAGAGGATCAATTTCGTAATCGAAGAAAACCCATCTAAAACTCTTCTTTTTGAAATCAATTTGGAGGAACCATTTGGGGAAACACATCTCAAAGGTTAAAGGAATATAATACCTTACTAATTTATGAAGTTTGATAGAGAATAGTCCCATTCTTCAATTCCCGGAACCCTCCTTTTCTTGGTCTCCTATGGAGTTTCTTTAGGAGAGAGAGAGAAAAGAGAAGGAAGAGCAATTCGGTTTTGGGAATTATGAGAGTTGGGTTTAGTTTAATTGGTAATGGGGTCTTTATAGGAGTCATTAACTAACTTAATTAGTACTCCCTTAAACCCCAACTAATTAACTAAAAACTTAGTTAACTAATTGAATTAATTAAAATGAAACAGCACACGGGGACTAACCTACGAGACCCCGACCGATGGGTCGTAGGTCAGTCGACGCCCTTTCCCCTTCCATCCTGCACACCCATTGTTGGTGTCATAGATTGGTTGAAATGGACCATTAGACAAAATGTCTAAGTGTTGGACAATAAAGGCATTGACGCCCTATCGATCCAACCATTCGTTGTCTACTATAGTCCATCGATGGATGCCTTATGGAAACTTTTTGCAAAATCGCAAGGTTCCTCCTCAAGTGCCCTTGGTAGGTCATTTGGGAGTCGTACCAAAACGTTCGACTATAAACTAACTTTGATACGTGTTAGACAACTTACCACCAAATTTCATTGAATTCTGACTCTTAAAACATAGTCAAATAGGCTAAGGCACACTAGAACCTGTTTGAACTAATTTCTTGGATTCTGAAAATTTCTAAATGACTTATCGATGTACCGTGGTTTCACAGTACTTTCAATGCCTTTTCCTTAAGTTTAGTGTATGTATAAAGCCTTTTTGTATTAATTTTTTATGTAATTTTCTATTTATTTCCGGGAAATCTATCCAAAGGACAACGCGGTGATTTTTTTGAACTGCAATTGAAGAAGTGACCACCTACGGACCCCACAACGGTCCGTCGGGACTATGACAGTCCGTAGGAGTCAACCTTCATGAGAATATAATGGCTGATGAAGGAATTTGGTGAATTCTAACAATGTGTGGGACTACGGAAGCTCACGACGGTGCGCGCCGTTTGATAAGCCTGATAGTGCTGATTCCACTCCAGCACCACTGACTGCAGTCCCCGCCCTGGTTGCCGACCAGCCCAACCGGTGGTGTGTTCAGGTGCAGTTTAGGTTGAACACAGACGCTAAGCTGCCGAATGATAAGGGGGTTATGACCAGGACCCTTACACTAGAGAGACAGGTCCGTACGGGGAGTCTCACCACCATGCCAGCAATCCATGCCCTCTACACCACGCAATGGCTAGAATGGACAACTCATGATGTGGGCCAATTCAGTGACTATTTGGTCAGAGAGTTATACGCCTCGTATATGGAGAATCTCCGAACCAGATAGACAGGCGGGCAGCCTCTGCCAGAGTCCGCGCCATGTTTGTAGACATCTCCTTGCCAGCCATCCACCGGTATGTATATGGCAAGGATGTTGATGCCACCCTTACTCCTCTGACTGTCGAGTTCTACAATCGGTGGAGACTTGTTAAAGATAGATTCTTCATACGTGAGCCAGAGTTGAGAGAGACCACCAAGAGGTGGATTGCCCAGTACTTGTACATTGATGGAGAGGATGCAGACTGGCTACGTGAGCCAAAGGGAGCCATAAAAATGGCTAACCTGACCTTCACGGACAAGTTCTTAAGGTTGATAGTCCTCCACTGCCTTTCCCCTAACTGGTTCAGACAATATTATCACATGGGATCGCGTAGTTCTGATGGCGGGATGATAGAGAGGTTTGAGGTGGACTTCGCTTGGCTTCATCAGGCGGTCATGCACGAGAGGACCTTCAAGGTCACGACTACTTACCCATTTCCCTGTATGGTTTTTTCTTTGTGGAGGTCCGCAAGTTTGCCCGTTTGGCACATAGATTATATCAAGACACCACCGGGCACTGTTGATATCGGCCTCATCCGGGATGAGGCCAATAAGTTGGCCCCACACAGAGGGCCTCACCCAATGTGCCTCCGCTTGGTGAGAACCTGGCGGATACTGTAGAGAAAGCCCAAGCGGCTATCCAGGCTACATCTGAGCCAACTGACACCACCCTGGTCGAGTCTAGCCCTTGTCGTAGCACCACTCCGAGCTCCTCTCGCTCGAATCCCTCCGCCACTCTCGTCCCACTTGCTAGGGTCCAGAAACTTGAGGCCCAAATGAACATTTTTCTGCATCACATCCACCCTTGGATGTAGAGGTCATTGCTGAGACGGAGGATAACATGGAGCAGATGATGGCCCAGCACACAGAGAGAAAGATCATGGAGGTTCATCATAATCTGAACGCTTTTGAGTTTTGTGTGCTATCCCGGCCAGCCCCTCTGGTGGACATGTCCACTCTTCAGGCTGCTGTAGAGATTCTGAGAGCGGACCTGGACACGATTATAGAAGCTAGGGTGCCCGAGTTTGAGGTCCCTTCTAGAGTGTCTGCTGAGGATATTGTTTTGGCGGCCTTATTCTCCATTAATGCAATACCACCACCTCCACCACAAGATCATGCTAAGAGGCATAGAGTTGAGATGAGGATGAGCCCAGGTCACAAAAGAGGGACTGTCGAGAGTTGGAGACTGCAAGGAGATCCTTGTTTGCTAATGAGGAGGCCCGTGAGTTGAAGGATACTGAGTTGGTTGCTGGGGCGTCTAATTCTAGAGTTGTTTAGGCGGAGAAGATTACTACTGATAGTGATGTGATTGTAGAGTGAGGCACTACTGGTGGTGCCGTTGATACTAAGGACAGTACTGAGGGTGTCCAGACTACAGAGGGAGTGGGTTCTGGGACACATGACCCACCAGCTTGTTGATCCCGGGGCTTTGCACCTCCTGTTTGCTTCACCTACCACTCTACTATTATATATTCTTTTATGCATTAGAGACAATTTCATATCTTTTTGTTGGGGTGGGGTAAATGGAAAGTGAGTTCTAGGGTGAAGTTTGAGTAGCCCAACTCACGATCCTCTTTGGGCGTTTTCTTGCTTGTGTTCTTTTTCCCCAAGAGACTAATTATTTTTATTGTTGAACCGACATGTCTATATCTTGTGTACATAGTATAAATCTGAAGCATGATGTCTAAAACAGAAATGATATTCTGATGTAATGAAAATGATGCATTACTAGGCATGGTAACTGGTAAATGTGTGGCTCTAAGAATGACATAGAGATACACTACGGTATGACCCTAAATCTAAGATTCAAACTAGGTGTCTGATAATCTGGTACAGTAATGAGATGTCAAGTAAGAGTGAGGAAAATTTGAATATTTCACCATTGGTACTGATCTAGAAGTTGCTTGGTTAGTCCATCTAAAAGTAAGTCGTAATAGACAATTAGGAAAGGATCATAGGACCTTGTTTAAAATAGTCAATCTTTAGACTAAAATAAAAGAAAAACCAAATGAAGTAATCCCTAATTGATCCAAATAGTTTGAGGTTAAAATAGATCTTTCTTCTTCACCCCATCTGATATTTTATGGGAACAATGTGTTGGCCCTGGTCCCTCCTTGGACATGTTCCCCTCATCTTATGCCAAAATCATAAGTTCAGGGCGGCTAATGCAGAAAACAACATTTTCGTGGCCCTGACCAATCTTGGGTAATGTGAACCTTGACTCATGACAAAGCCATGAGTTGAGGGTGGCTGTTATGAGGAATACTATGGAAAGTGGGGTTGAAAGAATAAAGAGGAAGAAAGAACAAAAAAACAGTAACTCAAGAGTAGAAACAAAATAAACACAAGAAAAGAGAAGAGTCACTTACACATAAGGAGAAGAAAGGGAGAACAACAAGGTGAAAGATAATTGAGAAATAGGGCAAAATAAAACCATAAAAAGGTAGGACTCTTAGGCTATATGTCAAGGAGGTCAACAAGTCACTAAAATATACCTAAATATACCCTACCTGACCCTGATTCTATGTTACAAGATAAGAAAGTCCTATCGTGATCCTAAGAGTGGTTATGGCGAACTTTAAGAAGTGAAAATAAGGGCAAGCCTATGGCAATATGTGTAAATGAGTTGTGAAGTTGTTATGAGAGCGAGTGTTGAAAATTAATCGTTATACTCAAACTGTAATAATTATGTGAAAAGTGAGGATATTATTTTTAATTGAGGACACTAGTTGCCATACCGGAAAAATTAGCACCTCAGTGAGAGATCGAAGAGTTTAGGTGTCAATTTGTGGTGAGTCTGTATCATGGTCTGATCCACATAATTTAAGCCTAATAGTGATAGCATGCATGAACATAATGAGAATAATCATGATTGATAGACAATTAATTGCGAATGCTAAAATACGGATAGTCTTGTACAAATATTTTGTAGTGAGTCATAGTGCACTGCTTGAGGACAAACAATGAATTTAAGTTGAGGGTGTTGATGTACAGTGGGTTCACAATACTTTCAATGCCTTTTCCTTAAGTTTAGTGTGGGTCTAAATCCTTTTTGTATTGATTTTTGATGTAGTTTTCTATTACTTCCACGAGATCTGTCAAAAGGAGAACGCAGAGATTTTGAGCTGAAATTGCAGCAGTGACCACCTACGGACCCCACGACGGTCCACAGAGGTCGACGGTCATGAGAAGATGATGGCTGCTGTAGGAAGTTGGGGAATTCCGACCATGTGTGGGACTATGGAAGCTCACGATGGACCGTCATACCCACGATGGTCCGTCCTGCACATTTGTCAATGCTAACAGAGAGTAGTACCAATACCCAACTTTAGAAGTTTGTAATTGTCGTGGAACGAAGCCCATCGACGGACCGTCGTGCTTGCAACAGTCCGTCACACCTGTCTGTAGAGGTAACAGAGAGTTGATGAAGAAAAGCAGCAGAAAAAGAGCTAAGTATGGAGCGAGGGAAGACCACGACGGTTCATCGTGTCCGTGACGATCCGTCACGAGTGTCCTCAACTCAGACGCGTTTTGGGCAGACTTTTCCTTAAACAGATTTCCCTCTTTTATTAGGTTTTATTTCTTATAAATAGTCCAAAAAACCTCATTTTTGGGGGTTAGACTCTTGGATAATTTTCAGTTTTATCGTCTTAGTATTGAACTTTCAATTTTGGGATTTGATTTTACTTTTTCGGAATCGATTATTGGTGTTTAATGATTTATTCAAGTAAATTTCTGGATTTTGTTCATTCTCAGCAAAGTAAGTGCATGAATTCTTTCATCATTATTATGAATTGTGTTATTATTACTATGGGTAACTAAACTCCATAAATAGGGTTGCAGGAACCATGGATAAATAACAAGGTAAAACCTAGTTAAAATAATAATTCTTACGCTTAGAAGTCTTTTTAAGGGATGGCCAATGTTTAAACTCGCCTTATTGTTAGTTGCCAGACCAAGGAGGTAGATAATAGGAAAAGAATTATCAACATAGATTTAGTGTATACTATCTAATAGGCTAGTGTCGGTTGGTACGAAGTAACAACTTAGTCAAATATCGCATATGATGCTTAATATGAGGTAAAGAGAAGGTTTAGTAAAGCAACACACGTAGTTGGACCAATGTGCGGAGTGAAATTCTCTAGATGCCGGACCAAGGATTTAGAGATACCTAACTTATCACTTCGTATGCAAGATACTAGCAAAGGAATGTTATAGCTAGAATTACCTAGTTAAGAGCCTCTAGGGTAACACTTACGCTTTAGTTACTCTCATTACTTGATTAAACTCCAATACTTTAACCTGTCACTTGTTTACTTTAATTTAGCTAATTGATTTCATTAATCAAAACCCACGTTTAGTTATTTATTTTCGGGAAATAATTGACTAAATAGAAGTAATAATAGAATAAAGTTAAGTCTGAACCATTTTCCTCGTGGGAATGATCCCAACCTCACTAGTTGTGTTCTTTACCTGATGTAACCGCTTTTACTTTATTTCGAGAAGTGAATTTGAGCGTATTCACTAATATACATTATAATTGCCTTGAAATCAGTGTTATAACTCTTATAATATCATGTTAGGCTATACATTAGAATTTAGACTTTCAGAGTATTACACATCAATACTTGTCTTGGGTTGTGATGATGCAAAATGGCATGACAGTTAAAAATTCATAAGAAGAATTATCTGACTCATTACTTAGAATTGGCTTCAGTGGTGTTTGGTTCGAAGATATGGCATCTCTACTTGTATGGTGTTCATGTTTATATTTTCACTGATCACAAAAGCCTCCAACATATGTTCATTGAGAAAGAACTCACCCTCAAATAGAGAAGGTGGTTGGAGTTACTCAAGGACTTTGACATGAGTATTCTTTACCACCCGGGTAAGGCTAATGTGGTTGTTGATGCCTTAAGCAAGTTTTCCATGGGAATTACTTCACATATTGAGAGATAAAATGGGGAGTTAGCTAAAGATGTACACAAACTCGCATGTTGAGGAGTCAGACTTATGGATTCCACAAAAGGTTGCATAGTAGTGACAAATGGGGATGAATTATCATTCATGTAAGAGGGAAAAAGAATAAAGACAAAGACCCTTGAAGGCAAGTGTCCATAGGCAAAGAATGTTGGCTTTTAAATAATGGGGAGGTGGTGTGGTGAAGTACCAAGGCATATTATCTGTACCTAATGTAGATGGACTCCAAGAGAGTATGTTGGAGGAGGCTCATAACTCTAGATATTTTATTCATTAGGGTTCCACCAAAATGTACCGTCATTTGAGAAAGGTTTATTGGTGTGAAGGTATGAAGAAAGATGTCATTGAATTTGTTGCCAAGTGTTCAAATTGTCATCAATTTAAAGTGAAGAACCAAAGGTCTGAAGGTTTAGCTCATAATATAGAAATATTTGAATGGAAGTGGGAGATGATTAATATGGACTTCATAACAAGCTTTACAATATCTCGATGGCAACACGATTCTATTTTTGTGATTATCGACAAAATGCCATAGTTAGTCTATTTCTTGTTTGTAAAAATTACCTATTATGCCGAGGATTATGTTATGTTGTACCTTCATGAAATGGTAAGATTTCATGGAGTTCCGTCTCCATTCTTTTAGATAGAAGTGCACTTTACTGCACAAATATGGAAATCTTTCCATAAAGGTTTGTGTTCAAAGGTGAATTTGGAAATTACCTTTAATCCTCAGACAGATGGACAAGCAGAGCGTACTTTCAAGACCTTAGAATACCTGTTGAGAGCTTGTGTGATCGACTTTAAAGGAAGATGGGATGATCACATAACTCTTATTGGGTTCTCTTACAACAATAGTTACCATTCGAGGATCCAAATACCTTTATATGAAGCTCTTTATGGGAGAAGATGCATATCTCCTATTGGGTGGTTCGATATGTGTGAAGCAGGATTAATAGGACCAAATCTAGTTCACCAAGCTATGGAGAAGGTGAAAATGATTAATGAAAGGTTAAAGACGACACCGAGTCGCCAAAAGTCCTATACATATGTAAGGAGAAGGCCATTAGAGTTTGAGGGAGATGATTGGGTGTGTCTTAAGGTTTCACCCATGAAAGGTCTTATAAGGTTTTTTAAGAAGGGGAAACTTAGTCCCCGGTATATTGGACCTTATAAAGTCTCTAAGACAGTGGGAAATGTGGCTTATGAGTTTGAGGTACCCCAAGAGTTAGCAGTGGTTCATTCGGTATTTTATATTTCTATGTTGAAGAAGTGTTTGTGTGATCTGTTATTGATAGTACCAATAGAGAATGTTGGGATTCTGGATAACCTAGCCTACGAAAAAATTCCAGTTCAGATTTTGGATTGTCAAGTTCGCAAGTTGAGGACAAAGAAAGTTGCTTCAATCAGGGTCCTTTGGAGAAACCAATCCGTTGAAGAAGCGACTTGGGGAGCTGATGTGGATATGAAGAAGAGATATCCGTATCTGTTTGAATACATAGAGAATGCAAATCAACGTACTAAATTCTCGTCTTAGCACTTTATAAGGCTATGTATAAGCATCTTATTGCTTGTTTTTATTTGTTGAGTGCTAAAATGATTTAACTACCCTTCGAGGATGAATGTTCCCAAGGGGGAGATATTGTAACATCTTGTTAATTGAATAATCAAGAATAGCTAAGAAACCAAGAAATAATTTTTGTAAATAAGTAGGGAAATGTGGAAAATTTCCAGCTTTGAAAAGTGGGTTTTGGTTATTTTTAAACGACCATAACTTCCAGATCAGAAGAGTGTGGATAATTTCATTATATGGTTGGAAATCCCTTGAGAAGATCTTTTTGATTCCGTTGAGTTTGCACAAATCCGATATCTTATGAGGGAGATATACCTTTCGGAGACTGGGTTGTTGAACTGACAAAAATCCAATATAGATATTACTAAGGGAAAAGTTCTCTTTTCACCCTAGTTTTTTCTAATTCATTTTAAGGTTATATTTTGGGGTAAAATCAAGTTGCAAATGAGTTTTCTAAAAAACCTAGAACCCTTAGGGCTTGGGAGAAAATAGAAGCGAAAAGGAGAAAAGAGAAGAAGAAGAAAGAAGGCCAAGCATCATTGTGTGGATTTTGTTGGGGATGAAACCTTTAAGTTATGTCAGATCTTTTCTTTTGGGTTACATCACCCACACACCAATTTGTTTCAATTCAGTGAATTTATGGATTGATTTCATGTTAGAAGTTAAGTTCTTGAATGAAAGTTATGATTCTTGTTGTTTGGATTGTTGGCTGCCATTGCTGATTAGATTTTTCTTCCTTCGAGTTTTTTTAGTCAAATTCGATTGATATTCATAGTACCAACGGTCCCAATCATTTAGTGAAAAATTTAAGGAGTTTTAGAGACTTTGGAGATGGAAAATGAGTTGAAAAATTTGTACGACGTACCTGGTTAGGAGAAGACGCGGCGAACATGCAGTGCACCAGAAATTTGCCTCAGTACACCAAGGCCTGGCGCGTCGCACAACCAGTGCGTCAGAATCAGGTCTTAGTAAACTAATACTGGTGCGTCACACCACCAGTGCACCAGAATCAGGCCTCAGTCAACTGAAGATGGTGCAGCACGCCACCAGTACGACCAACCCACCGTTTTCTCATCCAGTTTTCATAGTTAACCCTTTTAGGTCCTTCTGATGTACATTAATATATTTTAATGATTGTAAGTACTTCAAATGATTTCTAAATACCTATAAATCATCTAAAGAAATCAAATTGAAACCTTGAATCCATAAACCACTTAGGGAAATCTAAGATCAAAGTCAAAGAAGTTAAGAGCCAAGTTTAAAAGTTAAGAGATAGGTCAAAGGGAGTTCTTAATGTTTTCAAAGAGTGTTAAACAATAGTTTTAACTTTGATTTATTGCTCGAGTTACAAGTCAAGCAAAGTGAAAAGAGTTGAGTTAAGTTCTCAAATGCTATAAGGGAACTAAGTATTCTCTAAGAATTAAAGTTCCAAGCTAAGTAAGGAGAAAGAGTTCAACTCCAAAGTTGTAAGGGGGACTAAGTATTCCATAAAAGTTGATAAATGTTTCACATTTAAGTTAAAGGGGAACTAAGAAGATCCAAAAGACTTTCGAACTAAAGAAGGTAACATTGTTTCCAAAAGCAGCTTCTTAAAGCTAAAGGGTTCAATAAATTATCTCAACCCAAAGGAAGGAAGTTTTATTAAAAGTATGAGCTAAATTATGTTTTCGGAGTAGTATTAAGCACTGATATGGGAATGAGATTTCAGATAAATCAAGTACACATGTAAACCATGTAGACATCATGGGTATTAACTTGTCACACTTTTTAGATGATCATGTATGTTTAGCCAGTGGATCCACTAGGTTGAGGGTGTCCTATGCGACAAAAAAGTATAGGAAAATTCTGGCAACGTGGACGAGACTTTGTATAATCAATTAGTCTTGTAGTGGCGGTTACTGTTTAGAGAAACTCCAAAAGAAAAATACCTTTAGAACTCAGTACGATCATTATGAATTTTTAGTTATGTAGTTTGGGCCAATTAATGCTCCTACGCCTTTAACAAATTTGATGAATAAATTGTTCAAACAGTATTGGACTTGTCCGTTATCGTCTGTATTGATGATATCAACATTTACAATAGGAATGAGGAAGAACATGTGAGTCATTTGAAATTTGTTCTATAGACACTCAAAGATCGACATTATTCACTAAGTTTAGAAAATGTTAGTTCTGGTTGCATTCTATTACTTTAACTGGTCACATTGAATTTGGTGAGGGGATTCAAGTGGATTTGTAGAATATAGAAGCAGTGAGACAATGGCTCACACCTACCTCTCCTACCAAAGATCATAAGTTACTTAGGTCTAGCGGGTTATTATACAAGGTTCGTGGAAGGATTTTCATCCATAGCCTCACCATTGACCAGGTTGACTAAGAATATGGTCAAGTTTAAGTGGTTAGATGATTGTGAGAAAAGCTTTGTAGAATTGAAAACTAGATTGACTACAACTCATGTATTGACTCTACTAGAGAGTTTATATGGTTATGTGATCTATTGTAATGCATCGATTGTTGTCCTAGATTATGTTTTGACGCTATGAGATAACGTTATAAATTATGCTTCTAGACAACTTAAGGTGCATGAGAAGATCTATCCAACTCATTACCTCGATCTCACAAAAGTGGTGTCTGCACTCAAGATTTGGAGACAATACTTGTATGATGATCATATAGATTTGGTCACTGACCATAAGATCCTTCAATATGTTTTCACCTAGAAAAATTTGAATCTTCTCGAAAGTAGAATGCTTGAGTTACTTATCGATTATGATATGAGCGTGGATTACCATCCTAGTAAGGTGAATGTAGTAGCAGATTGTCTTAGCATATTATCTATGGGTAGTGTAGCCCATGTTGAGGAACAAAGGAATGAATTAGTAAAGTATCTTAACAGGATTTCTCGCTTGGGAGTTCGCCTTGTTAGAATATCAGACAGTGGTATAACAATTCAGAATTGGGAAGAATCTAGTTTTGTAGTAGAGGCTAAGGAAAAAGGTGTATTTCGCTACCAGGTAGATTGTGTGTTCGTGATGTGGGTGAGTTGAGACAACATATTATTCCAGAAGCCAATTACTCTGGATATTCTATTCCTCCAGGTGACACTAAGATGTAGCGCGAACTGTGGGAAGTCCTTTGGTGGAATTGCATAAAGAGGAACATCGTAGATTTTGTAAGTAAGTCCCCAATTGCCAGCAAGTCACGGTAGAACATCAAAAACCTGGGTGTATGACTCAAGAGATAGACATTGCTACTTGGAAGTGGGAAGTTATCAATATGAATTTCTTCGGATGGTTACCTTGTACTCGCAGACAACATGACTCCCTTGGGTGATAATTGACATAATGACTATGTGCTCTCGCTTTTTGGCGGTAAAGACTATAAATTCATCAAAGGACTATGTCAAGATTTACATGAATGAAATTTTGAGGTTATCTAAGAGAGAGGTCCTAAGTTTACCTCAAATTTTTGGAGGTCATTTCGAAAAGGTCTTGGTACTTAATTTAACCTTAGAACAATATTTCATTCGCAGATGAATGGACAAGAAAAGCTTAACATTCATACCGTAGAGGATATGTTGAGAGCTTGTGTAACCGATTTCAAGGGTAGTTGGGATGATCACCTTAATCTTATTGAGTGCGCCCACAACAACATCTACCATTCCATCATCCAGATGGCCTATATGAGGCACTATATTGGCATAGATGTAGATCTCACAAAAGTTGGTTTGAAGTAGGTGAAACAACTATCATAGGGCTAGATTTAGTCCATTATTCTACGGAGAAAGTGCAACTGATTAGAGGTACACGTAAGACAACCCAAAGTCGTCTGAAATCTTATGTGGATCTATAAAGAAGGGCGCTAGAGTTCCAAGTTGATGATTGAGTTTTCTTTAAAGTGTCACCATTGAAGGGGGATATTAGATGTCCTTAAAAGATCTTTAAAAGGGTTAGCAAGGTGGCATATGAGTTAGAGTTGCCAGCAAAACTAGCAACAATGTGTTTAGGCTTCCACATCTCGCTTTTGAAGAAGTGTGTGGGTGATTCAGCCTCTGTAGCTTCATTAGAGACAGTTGCTGTGAAAGATAGTCTTTCTTATAATGATGTACCAATTAATATTCTTGACTGTCAGGTAATATGGTTGAGAAAAAAGAATTCGCTATAGTCAAGGTTTTGTCGAGGAGTCAGTCTGTAGAGGGAGCTAATTTGGAAGCATAAGCAGCCATGAAAACCAAGTGTCCTCACCTTTTTCTATCTGATTCAACTTCAGCTTGAAATAATAGTTACAATTCAATTTTTCATTCATTGATGCGTGAATTCAGTCTTAGAATCATGCTACCTCAATGTGTAATTGCATTTTCAGCATATTTGCATGTTTTTTAAACTCAGTTGTGTCATAAATTCAGTTCTCAGTGTTTAGTGGTAAGGGTTGCATCCCTCTCCCTCCATTTCAACTAGATTAGTCTTCATCCGAGGAAGAATAGTCCCAAGGGGAAGATAAAATAACAACCCGTATCCAAATTAGACCAAAAATGTAGATTTTAAGAAGTTGCAAGTGCCATTGACGGAAATAATTACAGACCGACAATCGACTTACGGTTCTTCAGTATACTCTTTCTATGGTCCTTAGTCGTGAACGACGGTCGACGAGTGTAGACCGTCAATCAACTCAAGGTCAATCAGTCTACTCCACTGATTGGCTAACTGACTTCCAGATATAAGTTCCAAATGACGGTCGACCAGTATGGGCCGTCAGTCAACTTAAGAACCGTCAGTCAACTTTGTTGATTTTCAAGCTATTTTTTCAATTCTCTGTCACAAACGACAGTCAAGCAATACTGACCGTCACTCGACTCCGTCAATAATTCTGACATCTTTTATGTCAAGGATATTTGGTATTTCCCTTGTTTGTTTTACCCATAAGCTACATCATTTAGACCTTAAATCATGAGGTTTTAGTAAATTTAAGACTGGAAACGTAACAAGAACCTACCTAAGTCAAAATCACTAGTACAAACTTAGAAAACTAGAAGCAAGAGATGTGAAAAAGGTTTAAATGTAAGACCCCAAAATGAGTTAGGTTTTCTAGATCCTCACATGTGAATATAAGCTTTTCAACTTGTTAATTAAGTGTTTCAAAGTATGCATGAGTTATTTGAAGTGATTTTGAAGTCAAACATCAAGGGACGACCAAGACGTTCGATGACTAGTCACCAAGAGGCCATAGATGTTGTTTTGTGTTTATATGTGTGTATTTGGATTATGAAGTATTATATGACTAATAATGATGTTTATAGGTATTATTTTAAGTTTCATAATGTTTGGAGGTCAAACGTCCAAGACGTTTGGAAGTTAGCCCTTGAGACGTACATGTATATGTCTTGAGTGTGCCTAGAACGTTTGAACGTGTTTAGAGTAATTGTTTTTGGTGAAACTGATGTGTAAGGTCCTTCAATTTTTAAGTTTTGTATTTAATTTGGAAACACCAGGGTACGACTCCCCAAGGTCCCCTCAAGATAACCTCAAGGAGGACCCAAAGGTTGTCAAGACACTGCCTTGGCAGTGTCAATCGACGAACCCCAACTTACACCTCGCCCTTCAATCGACGCCCCGTCGATGGGAGGCATTGGTCAAAACTTCGACGTGTGATCTTAGCCTCTAATGAAGTAGTTGTAGTTGCAAACGACGGAGCAACATGATGGCTTGTCAACTACACAATGGCCCATCAACTTTGCCCGTCAATGCAACCTGCAACTTCACCACTTGCACACTGCTTCACTAAGGGGTTGATTGGAAATTCATGCGACGAGATAACCTGACCCTATTTTGTTTTTTTGGTTGTTTTTGGTGTATTTAAGTGACCAAAAACGTTACAACCCCATTCCCAATTAAATTCACAAAGATTAGACTTCCTTCCCAAACAAAACTCTCTCTAAGAACCTCTATTTAAGGTGAAGCTCAAGAACATCTTGGAGACTGGATTTCCATGTGTTCTTCATTAAGTTTTAGAGTTTTTCTTTTATATTAAGGTATGGTGATCCTTCATCTCTAGATAACCTTTCACTTAGAGAGTTCCTATCAATGTTTTCAATGCAAGTTCATGATCAAGTTATTTCTTCTTAAATCTAGCCACGTGTTCTTTCTCAAAACATTTTCAAAGGATTAATCATGATAAATTGATTATAATGTACTGAATCTAAAGTGGATTTCAATCCAACTGCATGATTAACCAATGTCCGCTTCAACTCTTAAATTATCCTATGTATGGGAGTTGTGATCGTGTAACATCCCGGTTTACCCCCTAGACATAACCGACATTGTCGTCCTCTTTGAGAACTAAGACTAGCCTCTTAGCTTTAATCATCACATTCATAAGTCGAATTTAGCAGAAATTTTAAAACATTTTAATTACTTCTATTTGGAGGTTTACATAGACCTCCACATACACATAATCTATGTACCGAGTATACCTAGAGCCTTCATATAGGAAGGTTACATAGCCTTCAACTTTTATTGCACACATATCAATAAGATAGAACATAGTCTTAAAGATTGTCTCATCTCATACCATCTAAACGATCATTGCAATTCGGGCATAGCCCTACAAAAGCCAAATATAGGCTTATACAAATCGTACTCAAAATGAAAATAGAAGGAACATAAGAGTCTTAGAAAAACAAAGCAACATCATAAGAGAGATATTGGCATTTCCCTCGGAAAGTGAGGACCTACCCACTTGGATGGTAGAGAATATACAAGTCTTCTTCAAGTCTTCTCAAATGATTCTTCAACGTCTGGAACCTAAAATGTTGGGGGAAAATAAGGAAAGGGGGTTAGTACGCCACTTGAACTAAGTATGAGACCATATGCACATACATTGATAAAATATGATAAGAAAAGGACATTTGAATAAGTATGCATTTTTCATTTAAAACCTTCATGCCTATTCAACAATACCATAACAATCAATATTTCACATTTATTAAGTCATAGGCATACTCATCACAATACCACGACATCAAGTTTAGTTAAATTACACATTCCTACTATATAAGTAGATACATATTCAAGTAACTCTACATCCAAATCATATTAACAATAAGCATGAATAAGAGTACACTTCATTATAGCAAAGCAAGACAATTGCCCATGAACCCCTATCAAGTCACCAAGTGCAATGACCAATCAAAGCCCCATAACCTTACTCAATCATGTAACCCAACAAGAATCATGACTAACACCCTACTTCACGTAACATGAAATTTAGATATACATTTTGTTAGGTAGTGGAGCCTGATTAACTTTAGGCTTTCCTATTTATTCTCTATTTTAGGCTTTCCTATTTATTCTCTATTTTAGGATTTCCTATTTATTCTCTGTAACCAAAAATACTCTGATTTATTAATATAAATATACCTAACCGCCGTGGAAGTTTACTCACGGGGTTTTACCACGAAATATTGGGTTTTCTCTTTCTCTCTCTAGATCTCATCTCTTTCTCTTGAAAGTTCTTGTGTTCTTCATTCATCTAGTGTGTGTGCGTGAATTCGATCCTAACAACTGGTATCAGAGCTAAGGAGATTCAACACGATCACTGTAGATGGATAGTTCGAAGCTTGGAATCGAGAAGTTTGATGGATCCAATTTCAATTTCTAGAAGATGCAGATTGAAGATTATCTGTAGTAGAAAGATCTTCACGAACCGTTGACCGAGGTGAAGCCGGAATCCATGACGCAGGAGAAGTGGAAACTCAAGGATCGCCAGGCTCTAGGGTTGATCCGGTTGACTTTGTCAAGAAACGTGGCGTTCAACATCGTGAAGGAGAAGACTACGTCCGGTCTGTTGAAGGCACTGTCAAACATGTATGAAAAACCATCGGCTATGAACAAGGTATATTTGATGCGTAGATTGTTCAATTTACAGATGTCTGAGAATGGATCCGTTTCTGATCATATAACCGAGTTCAATATGATTGTGAGTAAACTCAATTCTGTGGATATTAATTTCGAAGATGAAATTAAGGCGTTGATTTTGATGTCATCTCTGCCCGAGTCTTGGGATACTGTTGTTGCTACGATTAGAAGTTCCCGTGGATCTGAGAAACTGAAGTTTGATGAAATCCGTGATGTTGTTCTTAGTGAAAGTATTCGCAAACGAGAAGTGGGAGATTCATCGGGCAGTTCTCTCAGTGGTGATCGAAGGGGGAGAAGTAAGACGAAATGCCAAAATCAACATGGTCGATCAAAATCAAAGAGTCGAGGAAAATCCCTGAACAGATAAAACATGACTTGTTGGAACTGTGGAGAAAAAGGGCACTTTCGGACGAACTGTACAAAGCCAAAGAAGAAACAGAATCAGAAATTTGGAGATGACAATGATTCTGTAAATTCAGCAGAGGACATTGGGGATGCTCTAATCCTTAGTGTGAACAGCCCAGTTGAATCATGGATTTTGGATTCTGGTGCATCTTTCCATTCGTCTCCAAGAGAGGAGTTGTTTCAAAATTTCAAATTTGGAAATTTAGGAAAAGTATATCTTGCTGACAATAAAGCCTTAGAGATTGAAGGAAAGGGGGATGTTTGCATAAA